>NC_081416.1:29156302-29459856 GCF_949786415.1 Peromyscus eremicus | reverse complement strand
ATGCCTGGTGCCCAAGGAAGTCAGAATAGGGTGTTGGATCCCCTAGAACTGGAATTAAGGATGGTTGAGATCTACCATGTAGATGCTGGAAACTGCATCCCATGCTTCTGCAAGAGCAGCAAGTATTCTTAACCACTGAGTCATCTATCCAGCCCTGGTTTTCTTCTCTTTCCTTTGCTTTTTTAAAATTTTTTATTTTTTAAAATAGAATTTCATATATCCCAGGCTAGTTTAGAACTCACTGTGTAGTCAAGGATGACATTGAACTTCTGATCCTCCTGCCTTCCCCTCCCAAGTGCTACGGTTATAGGCATGAGTCACCATACCCAGATATATCTTGCTATACATACTAATCTGTATTTTATTTTCTAATTTTTAAAAACATTTTTGTTATTTTAAATTATGTGCTTGTCTGTGCACATGTGTGCAGGTGCTTGAAGAAGCCAGAGGTATCGGATCCCTTGGACCTGGAGTTACAGACAGTTGTGAGCTGCCTGATGTGGGTGCTGAGGATTGAACTTCTATCCTCTGGAAGAGCTGTATGTGCTCTTAACCATTGAGTGGTCTCTCTGTCCCTCTCCTTTTTCACTATTTCAAATAACGTATGTAAACATCCTGATATGGTGTGTACTTTTGCATATGAATTAAGGTTTTGCTAGAATTTTTTAAAAATCTAAACTTTTCGCCTTTAATCCCAGCACTTGGGAGGCAGAGTCAGGCGGATCTTTGTGAGTTCGAGGCCAGCCTGGGCTACCAAGTGAGTCCCAGGAAAGGCGCAAAGCTACACAGAGAAACCCTGTCTCGAAAAACCAAAAAAAAAAAAAAAATCTAAACTTTTTTGTAGTTTACCCCACAAAACGTTTGCTTTCCAACAAAACACATTTCTAACATATTTTAGAGTTAATTACATTAACTAATTAGCATAATTAATGAATGAAATTCTCTAGTTACAAAGAAAGTAATTTATTCATTAACATTTAAAGTTGTTGTTTGTTTGTTTGTTGTTTGTTTTTAGAATTGTGTGTGTCTGTATGGGTGTGTGTACCTGAGTTCAGGTACCTGTGGCGGCCAGGGGCTTTGTATTCCCTGGAGCTGGAGTTACAAGCAGTTGTGAGTTGCCCACATGCCTTCAGGGAACCTAAGTCAGATCTTCTGCAGGAGCCATGTGCACTCTTAACCACTGAGCAAACTCTCTGGCCCCAACATTAACATTTAGAAGTAGCATTTTTCCCCTCTTGAGACAATGTCTCTTATAGCCCCCCTCCCAACCCCTCTTGAAGTTGCTGTGTAGTTGAGGATGACCTTGAACTCTTTTTTTTTTTTTTTTTTTTCCCCGAGACAGGGTTTCTCTGTGTAGCTTTGCGCCTTTCCTGGAACTCACTTGGTAGCCCAGGCTGGCCTCGAACTCACAGAGATCCACCTGGCTCTGCCTCCTGAGTGCTGGGATTAAAGGCGTGCGCCACCACCGCCCAGCGACCTTGAACTCTTGATTCTCCTGCTGGAATTATAGGTGTGTGCTACCACACCCCGAAAAAGTGGAATTGTTAAATGTACCCAATGGGATATGAATATCACAGTGATCTGATACTCACCATTGGCCTCTAAAGAGAGACCCTTCCCTAAAAGCCCCCAAACCAGGCTGGAAAGGTGATGGCTCAGAGGTTAAGAGCACAGGCTATTCTTCCAGAGGTCCTGAGTTCAGTTCCTAGCAACCACATGGCAGCTTACGGCCATCTATAATAAGATCTGATGCCTTCTTCTGGCAGGCAGGCATGTGTGCAGACAGAATACTGTATACACAAATAAATAAATAAATTTTATTAAAAAAATAAAGTCCCTAAATGTTAAAAATTCTGAATTACTTTATTATTGATTGTTTTAACACCTAATTTATAGATTATAATTTTTAAATGTTGGTTATTATTATTATTATTATTTTTATTTGTTGCTCGATTTTTAAATGGTCTTATTATAAAAAACCCGGAGTCAGATATTGGGGTAAATGCTAAAAGATCAGAGAGACAAAGGAACAAGACACTGCTACTTCTCACCTCACCAACTCCACGAATCCTCTGACTGTCTGAGTCCTCAGCTAAAAGGGGTCCAGCCGAAAAGCGCTCCTCAGCTGAAAAGAGGCTATAGTTCCTGTCTCCTCACACCTTATATACCTTTCTCTGCCCAGTCATATCACTTCCTTCCTAGTGTTGGGATTAAAGGCATGTGACTCCCAAGGACTGGAATTAAAGGTGTGTGCCACCACTGCCTGGCCTCTATGTTTAATCTAGTGGCTTGTTCTGTCCTCTGATCTTCAGGCAAATTTTATTAGGGTACAACAAAATATCACCATAACTGTTAGCTTTTTTTTTTTTTTTTTTTTCTTCGAGACAGGGTTTCTCTGTGTAGCTTTGCGCCTTTTCCTGGAACTCACTTGGTAGCCCAGGCTGGCCTTGAACTCACAGAGATCCGCCTGGCTCTGCCTCCCGAGTGCTGGGATTAAAGGCGTGCGCCACCACCGCCCGGCAACTGTTAGCTTTTTGAGATAGGTTATTGCTGTGTAACCCTGGCCGGTCTGGAATTCACTTTGCAAATCAGGCTGACCTCAAACTTGTGGGTACTGTCATCTGTCTCTGTCTCCAGACTGCTAACATTATAGGTGTTGCCACACAGTAGGGCTTTAAAAATTGGTTATATGTCATATGTGAACCCAGTGTATGTCTATAAGGAACAAGGCTGACACCCTATCACTTATCCTTAGCATTTACTTTACTTTACTTTTTAAAAAATTATTTATTTTTATTTTACGTGTATTGGTGTTTTGTCTGAATGTATGTCTGTGTGAGGGTGTCAAATCCCCTGGAGTTGGAATTACAGACAGTTGTGAGCTGTCTGTATAGATGCTGGAAATTGAGCCTGGGTCCTTTGGAAGAACAGCCAGTGCTCTTAACCACTGAGCCATCTCTCCAACACCTTTTTTGTTTTGTGTTTTGGAGACAAGGTCTCACTTTGTAGCTCTGGCTGTCCTGGAACTTGCTCTATAGACCAGGCTGGCTTCAAACTCTTACAGACCTGCCTCCCTCTGTCTCCTGAGTGCTGGAATCAAAGGTGTGTGCCACCATCACCTGCCTGGATTACTCCTATTTTATAAAACCTGGGTAGCAGTATTCAAAAATATAAGTAGATGGTGGGTGGAAAGAATTGCTTTGTTATGTCACTCATTTATTTTAAAACTTTCCAAATTATATTCTATACATCACTTGATGGTTTTAGTTTCAATGATTTATCATTCTTCTTCAATTTACCAGAAAAAAAATTGCTTTCAAAAGTTTGTTAAGCTGGCTGGTGGTGGCACATTCCTTTAATCTCAGCACTTGGGAGGCAGAGCCAGGTGGATCTCTGTGAGTTCAAGGCCAGCCTGGTCTACAGAGTGAGATCTAGGACAGACACCAAAACTACACAGAGAAACCCTGTCTTGAAAATCAACAACAAAAGAGTTTGTTAGTAAAAATCATTCAGCTCCTCACTATCAATTTCATTATTTTGGATTATCTCTTTAGTTCCTTGCAGGTTCTACACTTTAGCATACAATCCTCTCTCAGCATCTAAGGGGGTTTGCCTCTGGGAGCCACTCTCTCATTCCAGAGTACATGAGTGCTCATGACCCATATATATATATATATATATATATAGGCACAGAATTTATATATAACCTGTATTTATACCTCCGTATAAATCATCTATAGATTACTTGTAACACCTAATACAATGTAAATGCTATATAAATAGTTGTTATACTCAGTCTAGAGAATAACAGAAACTGTCTAAACATATTCAGAATAGAGGTTACTTTTTCCTGGGTATATTTGATTCATGTTTTAGGTGAATCCACAGATGTAGAACCAAAGGGTACAGAAGCTTGCTGTATGCTGTTTCAGCATTCAGATGCCTTTTCTTAAGTGGGAGAACCTGCCACTGTGAAAGAGGAGATCGGGACACAGCTAGGAAAACCACTAGACTGGTTTTTAGGAAGACAAGATTCAGGAGTGAGTACATATGATAGCTAATGATATGGAAGTGATGCCCATAACAGCAAGAGCATTGTTTCTCACTGCTGATGTTCCTACTTAGAACTGCTGGTGCTGGTGCTCCCGAGTTGTGCAGAAGGACATTATTGAAGACATTGTTGTGCTTCTCAAGGCCTGGGAACAGTTGCTCTGGAAATCTGTATGTTTAAGATGTATGTATTTTTTATTTATTTTTTATTTCATGTATATGGTGTTTTGCTTGGAAATGTGTATGTACCACATGTGTCCAGTGCCCATGGAGGCCAGAAGAGGGCACTGGATACCCTGGACTGGAGTGGCATATGGTTGTGAGCTGCCATGATGTTCCGCCATGGGTGCTGGGAACTGAACACAGGTACTCCAGAAGAACAATGAGTACCCATATCTCTCCAGTACCCATATCTTTAATTTTTGAGCAATATTGTCACTCCTTTGTAGGTAGAGTTTTCCTGTCCCAGGAGCTGCTTCCAAATCACCACACAGAGACTTATATTAATTGTAAATGCTCGGCCTATAGCTCAGGCTTATTACTAACTAGCTCTTACATTTTAAGTTAACCCACACTCTTTATTGCACTCTGCCACTTGGCAGTATTAGCATGGTACATTCATCTCCGGCTCCCTCTGTGTCTGGCTGGCGACTCTTGACTCCACCCTCTCCTTCCCATCATCCTTAGTTTGGTCGCCCCACCTATATTTCCTGCCTAGTTACTGTCCAATCAGTATTTTATTAAACCAATTGTAGTGACAAATCTTTACAGTATACAAGAGGATTATTCCACAGCACTACTTTATTTAGATAACTGGTGACTGGTGAGGGAACAGCCCTCTAGAGTTCTGTGAGCCATTTAAGTTATTTCTATAATTTGGTTTGTGACAATCTCCATAAGTATGTCTATTTGTGAGTTCCACATTTTTTTCTTCAAAGGTGTCCTCTACATTAAGAGCAGAGATGGCACTATAATTCACTTATAGTCTGTGCTCAAATGCTTGAAAATCCTTTGTCAACTGCAAAGCAAACAGTTGTCTGGAACAAGAAAGTTATTAGAAGTAGTCTGCAGTGGTGGCGCACACCTTTAATCCCAGCACTGGGGAAGCAAAAGCAGGTGGAGATCTGTGAGTTCGAGGCCAGCCTAGTGTGCAGAGTGAGTTCTAGGACAGCTAGGGCAATACAGAGAAACCCTGTCTTGGAAAGAAAAAAAAAAAAAGAAGGGAAGGAAGGAAAGAAGGATTCTGCAGTCTTGGAGAACTAGGGTCAAGATTTCTTGGCCTGCTTATGATATAGATTCAAGCCAAAGATGCTGTCAAAGGAGACTGGCGTTGGAGAAAAAAAAAAAAGTTTTTCTTGGTTTGCAGATTTTCTGGATATAGTTGAAAAGAACCGTACATTTCTAAAGTAATATATAAAATAAATGCATGTAATTTTTCCCCCAAAATTAATATAATGGCTTTTGTAAGACAAAAGAATTTAATTCAAAGTTCTGAATTAAAAAAAAAAAAAAGAGCCGGGCGGTGGTGGCGCACGCCTTTAATCCCAGCACACAGAGGCAGAGTCAGGCGGATCTCTGTGAGTTCGAGGCCAGCCTGGTCTACAGAGCGAGTTCCCGGAAAGGTGCAAAGCTACACAGAGAAACCCTGTCTCAAAAAAACAAAAAACAAAAAGACAAAGTTTAACTGGATGTGGTGGTCCATACCTGTAATCCCAGCACACAGGAAGGAGGACTATGAAATCAAAGCCAGCCTAGGGTACACATCAAGACCCTGTCACAGTGCTGAAGAGATGGCTTAGTGGTTAAGAGCACTCACTGTTCCAGGTTCAATTCCCAGCACATACATGGTGGCTCACAACCATTCATGACATTGTGATACCTAGATATACATAGGGGCAAAATACTCATATACATAAAATAAAATAAAATAAATCTAAAAAAAGTTTTTTAAAAGATCCTGTTACAAAAAGATAATGAACAGACTTTGAAATTTTAACGTGTCAAGTTCAAATTACAGGAAAAGTTGACCAGTTAATAGTTATGTTGACCAGTTAATACTCGATAATGTTAAATACACAGGATTTGAAATGCAGACAATCTTGTATCTTACCATCAACAAGACCATAAGAACACATTAATGATACACAATTAAGTGGCCAGGATTTACAAAAGAGAACTTTCTTTTTACTGTATTTAGAAAAGATAGAATTTCCAAGTTGGATCTGACAACATTAGACTTTTCTATAATATTCTTTCTGTTCTTAGCAGACACAGAAACTATAGTCACTACGGGAGTACTGTACCTTACAAACTTATTCTATGGATCCTGATACATTATTTTAATAAAAAACTAAACAAAAAACACCCTAACTAGAAAAGGTCTATAGCTGCTTTTGGCTGTTATTTAGTGTAACTGTGGAACTAAATGTAGTCTATGACTAGGTGTCAAAATCAGGTTAAAAAAATTAAAGATACCAGAACTTGGGAGGCAGAGGCAGATCACTGTGAGTTAGGGGCCAACCTGGTTTACACAGCAAGTTCCAGGACAGCCAAGACCACATAGAGAAACCCTGTCTCAAAACAAACAAACAAACAAACAAACAAAGAAACAAGGTATTCCATTCATATGACAGGAAAATCAAAGGGCACCAAACAACAACATAATGGCATCTTGAAACAGAAGGATGAAGAAGAGAAAATGGAGGAATAGATAGGCAAAAGAGAGGCCATGAGACAGGGAAGTAGAGGTGGAGATGAAAAAGAAGACAGGCAAAAGGCACAACAGCGTTTTCTTCCCATCTTCTCTCCTGTGAATTTTCCTTATGTGTGTACTGATTTTTGTTGTTTGTTTTTGAGACAACGCCTTACTATGTAGTCCTGGTTCTGTCCTAGAACACACCATGTTGACCATGCTGGCCTGGAACTCTGAGATTCACCTGCTTCTGCCTCCCAGAGTGTGGGAGTAAAGGGGCCCGTGTGTACTGATATTTAAACCCAGTAGAAGAGGAAGGAATGTAAGAACAGAAGTGGAAAAGGAGGAGGAATGGTGAGCCCCTGGAAACTTACCCACATGCATGTGATACTTGAACAAACACCTTAGTATTGTGAGATTAAGGTTTGGGGGTGGGAATAAAAAGATAACAGTCATAAATATTCATGGAGGAAAGGGGGTAGGGAAGTAGGCCGCTACTGTCTTAGCCCAGCTCAAGCGCCCCGCTGAGAGCTGCAATTAAACCCTCTTCCCTGGCCTGCCTGAGACTGTGTTCAATGGTCATTGTCTCCTTCAGCAGGTGGCAGCGTTCCCTTTGTTCTTTGGCAAAGTTTGGTGTTTTCTTCCTAAGAAGGTCCTTTTCAAGACCTTTTCTTTTCTTTTTTCAGTCCTCACTGATGTATGCCTTCTTCATACATTTTGGAAATACTTTTCCAACGATCATTCTTTACAACATGAGGCAACTCATGTTTTCACATTTCATTTTTTTTTTTTTCAAGACAGTTTCTCCATATAACAGCCCTAGCTGTCCTGGAACTTGCTCTGTAAACCAGGCTGGTCTTGAACTCACAGAGATCCACCCGCACCTGCCTCTGGAGGGATTAAAGGCTTGAGCCACCACTGCCCTGCTTTCATGTTTGATTTTTAAGGCTCTCATCCTTGGAACCACGTTCAGGATACACAGGGCAGACAGTGAATACCACGCACATCTCATCCCATATTCTGTGTCCAATTCTAGGCCTGGAAATGCAGTGAAAAGTCATCTCTAGTCCCATTTCCCTGTGTTACCTTGTTCACTAAAAGCTAGGCTTTTGCCCCATTTTTGTTTCACTGAAGAAATTTCCCAGGCTCCTGAGGATCTGTAATGTTTTGTGTAATGGGAACATGTCAATCATTGGTCCTAGTTTCTTCGATTGTACAATGGGGTTGGTGAATGAGGAGGTCTTTGAGATTTCTTCTCGATCTTCTATCCTTCTATCACTGAGAAGTCTGCTACCAGGTAGGCCCAGAAGATGGCTATGGCGCTGTAGAAATACAACTATTTCTAGAGGAAAAGAAAATGCTTTGAGCAGAACATTGTTACATGGTACAAAGAGTGGAAATAGACCTTGTTGAAGCAGTTGATACAGGGAAGAGAGGATACTTGGATTATGACAGAGCCCATATAGCACACAGCATCCCTGTAGCACACAGCATCCTTATAGCACACAGCATTTCTCCCAGATATCATTTATGGCAGACTTTGAGTAGACCTTTAAGCTTAAATGCTGGAA
This sequence comes from Peromyscus eremicus, assembly GCF_949786415.1. Taxonomy (NCBI): domain Eukaryota; kingdom Metazoa; phylum Chordata; class Mammalia; order Rodentia; family Cricetidae; genus Peromyscus; species Peromyscus eremicus. The sequence goes on along the minus strand of NC_081416.1, from coordinate 29,451,543 downwards.
ATTTCTTAGTGAGCTCATTTATTTAAAAATGAAATTAGAGCTGACCTTCCTCTCTGGTTATTTGATATTCTTCTGATGATATATATTTATTTTTAGCTTTAATTCTACTGGGTGAAATCACTTTTTTGGTCCTATGAAAACAAAACTGATCAGTGTAAAGAATACCTTTAATTCCAGCATTCCAGAGGCAGAGGCAGGCAGATTTGTTAGTTTGAGGCCAGCCTGGTCTACAGAGCCAGTTCCAGGACAGCCAGGGCTACATTTGAGAAACCCTGTCTTAAACAAAGAAACAAACAACCCCCGCAAAACCCCAACCAACCAAACAACCCCCCCAAAACCTTCAACACACAAAGAAACAAATAACAAATGAAGAGACATCAATCTCTCTCTCTGAAAGGCTTTCCCTTTCTTTTTAGACTTTTGTTTATTCTCTCAGATATTTTCTGTGTATTTATCTACATATGTATATATGTATTTGTTTTCAATTTTATTTCCTTTTTTTTTTTTTTTTTTTTTGGTTTTTCAAGACATGGTTTTTCTACATAGTCCTGGCTGTCCTAGAACTTACTCTGTAGTAAATGCATGTACCCTTTCTGGAGGTGGAGACAGGAGGATCAAAAGCGAAAGATCACTGTCAGCTACAGTGAGTTCAAGACCAGCCTGTGATAAATAAGAACCAGTCTCCAAAACAAACATCAGTTTTTCTAGAAAATATAGAGGCCTGGGAGTGTCTCTTTACTTATCAAGAGTCTCAATGTGAGAAATGGCTTCAGGGGCCAACTATACAGTATGCCCTTGAAATAAAGATCCAGACAGCTGCAAACTGAGAAACTTCACCCATGCTCTTCATGATAGCTAGGTTATGGGCTCAGCTGTAGAGCAATCACATGAAGACAGGAGACCCTCTGTCATTCTGGTTACCTCAGCTGAGTCCCTGGGTAAGTAGGTGAAACTACCTTGGACATTCCAGATCCAGCCAGACTCACAGCTGAACAGACCACATTTGTTCCTCAATTTCATCAGTGGCACACGCCTTTGATCCCAGCACTTGAGGGGGCAGAGGCAGGTGAATCTCTGTGAGTTCGAGGCCAGCTTTGGTCTACAAATGGAGTTCCAGGACAGCCAGGACTGTTACAAAGAGAAACCTTGTCTTGAAAAAATAAAAAAAAAAAAAAAAAAAAAAGAATTGTCCAGCCATACCCTTCCCCAAGAATTGTGGGAAAACAAAGATGGTCGATTCAAGTCCCTGGTTTTACTGTGATATGGGGTGAAGCAATAGATAATTGAATCAGTTATCAAGCGTCACAGTAGTTAACTTGACTTTGTGGACTGTGAGGAGGTTGTAATAGTCCAAGGATTCGTTCCCAAAGCTGACTCATCCTACTGAATGTGGACCCCCGCTGGCCAGTCACTGCTCTACTCATAAGGCTTAAACAGTAGGAGCACTTAACAGTCCCAAGTGTTTGTTGACTGAATCATTACAAGAACAGAGATAAGGTCCCCTGTCATCAGGAGGACAATTTAAGCAGATTTTGTCTGTTTTCTCTTGCAGAAAAGGTACTCCCCCTCCAAAGTAGTTGATTATCTAGAAGCACTGTCAATCCGGATTCCATCTCCAGGGAATCCTAAGCCTAGACACATGTGGGCTACCCTGAATCATTTAGTTTCTATTATTAGAAGTGCTAACACAGCAAACTATGTTCCATAGGGCTGGACCTGGAGTTAAGACCCAAGTAGAAGATCTAGCAGTCAAAGTTAATGGAAATAAAGTTGTTTTGTGTCACTCCCTGAGGGGTAATTCCTGAGTGCCACGTGGATGTCGTCGGATCTGCTCCTTGGCACTCCAGGGAACACACAATTTACTCTCTGTCTGAGACAAATGGTTTCATACAGAATATCTCTTTCCTGAGACAGGCAAGGTGACAGAGAGCCATTTGCAAAAGCTTTGGGAGAGGTTTAGGGCATGGAAAGCTTAGACAGTAATTCAAAATTTCCCCCTAGAACACAGTATATGTATGACTCAGAGGAGTGCCTTCTGGAGAAAGGCTGAGCAAACTGGGCTTAAAAGAACAGTAATGGGGCTGGTAAGATGGCTCAGCGGGTAAAGGTGTGTTCCATCAAACCCGACGACCTGAGTTAGATCCCCAGAAGCTGTGTGGTGAAGAAACAGAACAGACTTGCAAGTGCCCTCTACCATGCACCGGTGCATTTGTATATGTGCTGGTGCATGCTTGCACACACAATAAATAAATATAGATTAAAAAAACTAAATAAACAATAGATTAAATAAGAGGAAAGCCTTCAGAACCGTAGATGAACAGGCCAGTTTACATTCAAAGCCAATTATATGCTGCTACCTACTCCATTATTTTCTATTATTTAGATAATGCTTTTTAGGTGAAAATAGAGATGCTTGCTTAAAAAATAAAAGCACTCAGCTCTCTTGTTGGAGGGTCAGAGTGCGGGAAAGGAGAAAGGCACTAGAGCAACGGAGTGCTCACACACAAGATGCTTTAGTGCAGGACCTACAGCAGCCCATCAACTATTTATATTATCCGCATCCAGTTCTTGGTGTCCCACTTATCAAAGAAACGAAGAAAATCTTTTCTTCGGCCATCTTTTGCATGTAGTAACAATACAGTTTTGGAATCAGCTGCTAGAAACTATAATTAAAGCTGGTTTATCATACTCTCTAATTATTCTATAAAGTTAGTCTCCCTGGAGCTTTATATAATTCCTCCTTTGTTATAAGCTTCTGTTTCTCCCTGAGGTGTTTTGAATCCAGACAGGTAAGGAAATGAAGTGCTTAGAAACCAGCATATTATAGTATCAGTACAGCCAAGCATTAAATATTTTTATTTTTTAAATAAAATATTAAATATTTTTTATTGCTATCTGGGCTTTTCCCCTCCTGGCCTATTCACAGCCTTTGAGTGGAGTAAGGAAGTGAAAAAACACCAAAATTTTTTAAAAGGCCACATCAGTATTTCTTTCAGAAACATATTTAATGCTGTGAGAGGAAACTCCCACCATGAGCTGATGTTGTCAGCCTGGCCACACACTGGCCAACACGGTTATCTATTCATTCACCACTAGAAAGTAGAGGTACGTGGGCGTTCAGGGAAGCAGCTAACTGGTTTCCGGCTTTCTTCCCTCACTTGGAAGTGCCTGTGGGCTGGTGTCAGGTTCCAGCGTTTCAGTGTTCTGATCTACATCCCCTGTGCTCTAGAGTGATGCTCTGGGAGAAGAAAAGGATCCCCTTTCTTTCCTCCAGCATCAGGAAGCTTAGGAGTGAATGCCCTTCTTTTTCTTTAGAGGAAGATGTCAGGGCTTCTTACACACCCTTAGACTACAAGTCACACAAGATGGCTCCAGGGAAGAGGCAAAATAGGGTGATACTAGTTAACAGGGACTCTGGGGGACAGGAACAAATGTGGGGCATTTCCCCCTTCTCAACCTACTTCTCTTGATGTAACTTCATCCTTATTTTCCCCACCAAGCAGTAGTAGATACTCCACTGGGCACAACTTAGGTTTTTACCATGCATCTCACATAACACCTTGACTTTCGGGTCTATTTGTAAAATGGATCTCCATCTTAGATTAGGCTGTGTAGGTGAGATTTATTTACATCTTTAGAAACCAAAAGGAGGTCTTTCTTCTATTGTTTTCAAATTGCTCTCATCTGTCTTCCCTGCCTCCCCCAGCTGACCAGAACCATGCACAAAAACAGCCTGCAATAAACATTCAATGCTTGCTTGGCTTGGGCTGCTAACTCCTGCAGAGAGATCTTAAAAGGATGCATCTAAATGCAAGGTTTGAGTGGCCTCAGAGATCTCTAATAGAACTGTAAATATCCCTGGTTTAATTAGCAGTCCTGGAGTTAGGTAATGGCCCGTGGCTCTCTGAGCCAGGCCTCTTGAGGTTTCTAGGCTTCAGGAGCTGCCTGCAACTATGCTGTGCACATACGCAATTTTCTTTCTCCTATACTTCATAAACCCTCGGCTGGCCTTCCTAAACACCTACTCGCAATTACTGCAATACCCATGATAATTGATTACTAATCTCCAGATTTCTAAAATGACCCAGCTCAGCTTAGGTCTCAAGTCAGATACTTTCGGACTCAAATTATCACCCCGAGAACTAAGTCCTCTGGGAAAAGAACAAAAAGGAAGAAATTCCTACGTTGGCGCTGATGTCATTTTTCTCCAAGCTCAAGGTGATCGCTTGCTTTGTGGCTGGTTGGTGGGGGAGGAGGGGCTTGCACTCTAGTTATCAGCATTTCTGAACCAGCTCTCTCAACCGCGACAGGTCAGCCAATCCCGGCAGTAAGCTTTTACTTGACAGGTTTGTTCTGGGCGGACAGCCATTGACTAGGTGCTCAGATAAGTCACTTGGCTGAGTCTACAGTAGGTGGGGCGCGCTCACCAGTTCATGGGCAGTGACTGGAAGTTTGTTGCAACATCGGTAAGCCCAGGCAGCCAGCAGCAACAGGAGATACCCTTTTGCCCCGGGAGTACAGATCTAGAGAGGGTCCACTTCATTAGCAAAGGAGATGCGTCAGACCCCCTAAGGCCCAGCCTCTTCTCCCACGGTTGGGAACGCGCGGGGTGGGCAGATCCAGAGCAGGCGTCTCGTGTCTCGGCCTTCTGGCTCGCTCTATGGGTTGCAAGCGAAAGGGAGGAACAGCCTGGGGACTCTCCGCGTCAGCGTGCACAAACCGGCGGCGGCTAGCAGAGAGGGGTGGCGGGGGCACGTGCTTGGATGTGGGTGCTTGTGTAACCAGCTCCCCAGGCGCTTGGCCCCGACAGCGCTCCTGCGGACCGCTCGTGGGTGCTATTCGCCGCTCCCACCGGGAAGAGCTGGGGTCCAGCCGCCCACACCTGCGGTGGCCATCTAGCAGAGCAGAGGGGTCCAAGCTCTAGCCTCAGGAGCACACAGATAGGGGAATGGGAATTTGGAAAGTTCCCCAACTAGGACCACACGTGACCTCCTCCTGAAAGTAGTTCCGACCGCGGCTCGTGTATCCTTCCACCTCGCCTTTGAGCCCTCCCAGGCCTGCTCGCCCCGCCCACTCGCAGGCTGCAGCTTCCGACCGTTCCATACTCCACACCCCGGCCCAGTAACCGGGTCCTGGACCGTGCACGGTCCGACAGGGGCAAGAACCTGGCCACAGCGATCCAATTCTGCCGGGTTTTCATAGCGGCCACAAAGGGGAGGGGAGGCTTAGCCCCTTCAAGACGGAGGTTGACCGATCCGGTGGACCCCCCGCTGCAGGGAGCCGCTGGGCTCATCACCCGGCAGTAGAGGGGTGCGTGTGGGGTGCACCCTATTCATGGAGATCCACTTTGTGCACCCAGGGGTGTCCTCTGAGCCCTAGAAACTCAGGGGAGACGTGTATGCACACGCCCCGTATGCACAATCATCATGCTTGGGTGGGAGCGTTCATCTTTCGGGCAAATGAACCCAGCTGCCTGGGAGGCAAGAGGTGGGGCAGGGAACCCGAGCCCGAAGAGGTGACCCACGCGGGAGACACAATAGGGGGTTGTTCTTTGTGCAAAGACTGACACCTTGAGGACACCGTGGGGGGAGAGGTGCACTACCTAGGTAAAGACTGTCGCTGACAAGTCCTAGCGAAGCACTGCAGTCTGACCAGAGCGCGGGGCAGGGAATGCAAGCCTACTCGGAGGGAACCCAGGGACGGAGGCAGGACAGGGTATCCCTGCCGCAGGGCCCTGCCCCTGAGGCACTGACCAGCGCGGCCAGCTAGTCCGATCCACCTGAGAGCAAGCAGTCAGCGATCCCGCTGAGCGCAGGTTCACCTCCTCGGCCACAGCCTGCCCTACCTTTGCCGGGTCTCTGCGCTGAGGCCGAAGCCGGCGCAGCTCCGGGGAAGAGAACCGGGGTCTCACTGGGCATGCTCCGCGGCGCTCGCCGCCCCGTCCCGCCGGCGCCCCGCCCCGCCCCTCCCCTTCCCCGGGCTCGGCCGCCCGCCTCCCGCCCGCCTCCCGCCCCGCCTCCGGCTTCGGAGGCGCCCGGCTCTCCCGGCGGGGCGGCGGAGGGGGCGGGCTGGCCGGCGCACGGTGATGTGGCGGGACTCTTTGTGCACTGCGGCAGGATACGCGCTTGGGCGTCGGGACGCGGCTGCGCTCAGCTCTCTCCTCTCGGAAGCTGCAGCCATGATGGAAGTTTGAGAGTTGAGCCGCTGTGAGGCCAGGCCCGGCGCAGGCGAGGGAGATGAGAGACGGCGGCGGCCGCGGCCCAGAGCCCCTCTCAGCGCCTGTGAGCAGCCGCGGGGGCAGCGCCCTCGGGGAGCCGGCCGGGCGGCGGCGGCGGCAGCGGCGGCGGGCCTCGCCTCCTCGTCGTCTCTTCTAACCGGGCAGCCTCTGAGCGGCTTCGGAGGGAGACGGTGGAAGCCGCGGACTCGGGCGGGAGCCGGCGCAGGCTCGGCGGCTGCACCTCCCGCTCCTGGAGCGGGGGGGAGAAGCGGCGGCGGCGGCGGCGGCCGCGGCTCCGGGGAGGGGGTCGGAGTCGCCTGTCACCATTGCCAGGGCTGGGAACGCCGGAGAGTTGCTCTCTCCCCTTCTCCTGCCTCCAACACGGCGGCGGCGGCGGCGGCACGTCCAGGGACCCGGGCCGGTGTTAAGCCTCCCGTCCGCCGCCGCCGCACCCCCCCTGGCCCGGGCTCCGGAGGCCGCCGGAGGAGGCAGCCGCTGCGAGGATTATCCGTCTTCTCCCCATTCCGCTGCCTCGGCTGCCAGGCCTCTGGCTGCTGAGGAGAAGCAGGCCCAGTCGCTGCAACCATCCAGCAGCAGCAGCAGCAGCAGCAGCCGCAGCAGCCATTACCCGGCTGCGGTCCAGGGCCAAGCGGCAGCAGAGCGAGGGGCATCAGCGACCGCCAAGTCCAGAGCCATTTCCATCCTGCAGAAGAAGCCTCGCCACCAGCAGCTTCTGCCATCTCTCTCCTCCTTTTTCTTCAGCCACAGGCTCCCAGACATGACAGCCATCATCAAAGAGATCGTTAGCAGAAACAAAAGGAGATATCAAGAGGATGGATTCGACTTAGATCTGACCTGTATCCATTTCTGCGGCTGTTCCTCTTTGCTTTTCTGTCACTCCGATAACGTTGGAGTAGACGGAGGCGAAAAATTTCCGTAGTTGGGGTGACTATAACGTTTAATACTGGTCACATTTCTAGAGCGTGTATTTGGTGTCTTTTCCAGTGTATTCAGCCTAGGGAGCGTACAGCTAGACGGAACTCACGCCTGCTTGCAAGTGTCAAGGCACGGATTGGTTTCTTGTCTAGCTCTGTGGTCCCTTCCTATTGTCCGTGAACGCAGAGTACTGTACATTTTGGATTAACGAGCTCGTTAATCCAAGCCTTCTAAACGAACCAAAAAATAGACGCTGTGAGGTTGAAGCATATTTCGATCAGATCGTGACTTAGGCCCTAGATCTAGGGTGTAGATCAGATTAAAATGAAAGTCCGTGCTGCACGTAGGCATATTGCCTCAGAATCTTGCAGTGATTGTTAGTTTCCTGGGTTGCGTTGATAGATTTTTCTAAAATGTGACTTGTGGACTGATTTGCATAACTTTATAAGCATAGTCATCCTCAGCATAGACGGTGCACATTTGAGGGTAAAAGTAGGTTTGTGCGTTTAAACTGAGCTAATTACAACTTCGGAGCTACGTTTAGAAGTTTTGTAGTTTGAGATCGACAGTGCCAGAATATGTGTTATTGGACCTTTTAATAGAACTATGTTAATTTAATCTTTGTTTCCGGGTGGGATCGTGGGATCGTGGGATGGGGCATGAAATTTGCCTTTCAGTCGTATTTTACATTCATTAGGCCTTGCCAGACGTCATAGGCTAGAGATTGAGTAGTTTTTGATCCCAGATGATGATGTCCGTGAGAGTTCAAGGATATTGTGTGTGGCAAATGATTGCAGAGGTTAAACCTCAGCTCTCCATAAATTTAAGTATTATCGTGAACTAGCGTTTGCTGCTCATATTTTTTGTGTTTCAGGTGCTCTGACCCGTTGACTATCCATGGGTTTTACCCTGGTTTGTATAGAATGTCAAGTATAATTTAACCAGCTGATACCCAGGGATACTAGCAAGAGTGGATCATTGGCTTCAGATTGTAGGTATGCTAGCTTTTTAAATTACTGAGTCAGCTTGTTGAATAAGACAGAAACCCAAGAATTTTTAACGGTGTATAGTTCTGATTGTCTAAAAGTTAGGCCTTTGTACTTCAAAAGTTGGTGGTTATCTTAAAGCATTTATCTTTGCAGTTTCAGGTATGGTACTGGTTTTGATCAGGGATAGGAAGAGAGCCCTCCTTTTTTGGAGGAAGTATTGACGGATAGTGAGAGCTTTTGGGAGGCCGATGTGTCTGTCAGGTGTGTGAAAACACAAGCAGCTGGTCTCAGATGACAAGCTTGAAGATCTATTGAGCCTTTTGCTACGACCCCAAATTTCTTCATGTGACTTGGAACAGTGAGCAATATTTAGTTAAAATTATGTAATTGCATAATTGTTAATAAGGTATTCTTGGTAAAAGTTATTTCTTATTAAATATCAGTAGACATTTTCTTAAGGTAGAAGGTCAGCAACTTGTCTATACATGTCCTGCTAATAATTAGAGCATTATGGAGAGGACTTTTTTTTTTTTTTGGAAGAGGTTCGATTTTTTTGTTTGTTTGTTTTGAGATTGTGTTAGAAGCATATAAAACATGCATAGCTAATTTTGACTGAGTTTTTGTTCTGAAATGAGGATGAAACTCACTGAAGAACTTGGCTTTAGAAACAGGCTAATTTTCTGTTAAGTTAAAAAATACGCTTTAAGAGGAATCTTTAATTTTCAAGTTTGCATTAATTGAAAAGCTTTACTCAGAATGAACTTGACCTTTTCCGAAAGGTAACTGGAGAAAATTCTGAGTTACCACTTGCTTCAAGGCAGTTTACCGTTGGTGTGAATTAGTGAGCGTAGTCTAGCTATAGAAAGGATTAGTCAGTATTTAATTAAAAAAATAGATTCTCATTCAAAGAAAAATCTGAAATGCCTGGTTGTCAGGCTTCTCTTAATTTCCACAGCACACTTATGTTTTGCTTTTCCCACTTGATTTAAAATTGTCAGGGGTATTGGACTTCAAGATTATTTTGCCAAATTTTTATGTATGAGCGGTGACATGATTGCAGTTCCTTATTTGATTTCATAGTACATAGGCTCCTGCATGTGCAATTTATGTGACTTAGAACTCTAAAACTGGACTTTTAGTTATGATATGCATGGAAAGCAGTGTCAAATATTGCATCAAATGACTAATAACACTTAATTTTTAGAGCTGTGGTTTTATTGAGCCAGATGTTGATATGAAAAAGAGTCAGTGGGGGAAAGTCTGTGAGGCCCTTGCTCTTCTGAGAGTTGTCCTCCCAGTAATTTTGATAATAAACCAGAGGGCTTGCTTGATTCTTCATCAGTGTGTTCTGTGTTTAGGGGCAGAAGTTAAAATGCTCATTGAAGACTTGTACTGGTCAGTGTGGGCACCGAAGCTGGCCAACTTAAATTCCTTTATGAAAGTAGTAAGTGGGATGTTTTTATTTGCTAAAGAAGGGTCATCAATGATGTACTTTCTGAGGAAAGTTGAGGAAAATGAGTTTTCAAATCCTTTGCAAAATTGAATTATTGTAAGAATTTGTTGGTTGGGTTTTATTCTCAGTCTAGAAAATAGGCTAACTGTGAGATTGCACAATTTCATGTCTTTAAAGCACATGCAGCGCTCAGGCTTCTTTACAGTTTTTTGTTTGGTAGATGTGCATCCTTTCAAATACTGATCATGGGAATATTAGTACCTTGTAGTGATTATTAATGTTAGCTGTTTTCTTAAAGGCAATTTGAAAGTAATTCTAGGTTTTTTTTAAGCAGAGTCTACGATCTTTGTCTTGCATTTTCATAGTCATTTGTTTCTTTCTTGAAAAACGTGACTACGTAATTGCTTTATAAGTTGCAAATTTCATTTTTCCTAAAACTTACTTAAGAGTAAAATGCGTTAAAACGAGTAATTTTCAGTTATATATAATTTCATTACTGTCAATTGTAAAAATTGACACAGTATAGTGATGCAGACTTAGATTGCTTTTAAAATATTAAATAAAAATTAAATAATTCAAATTAAATATGACATATAACCATGTTAATTTTATACTTGATTTTAGGAAATGGCGATTCATTGCCTTTAAAATTTTTATTTTAGTAACAGGAGAAAGGCAGATAGTATATTCTAATTTTTGTGTGGAACATTATGTCTAATTTCTTATAATTACATAAAATATATACCTAAGTATTACGAACTAGCTTACCTTCTGGAAATGAGTTCAATTCTTACTTTCAAATGTTACAGCTTGAAATTTGTCTTTGTTTGCTGTTTGTTCGTTTGTTCACAGCTTAACAGTATTTAACAATTTTTAGGCCACTTCTAAAATAGTTGTGTTGATGACTTGATGAGAAAATAGTTCATGTAGGAAAAGAAAAAGTTTGAATATTCATTTCAGTAAATATTCAGTTTTCATTATTTCATTTTGTGTCAGTCTTTTTAGTAAGCCCAAAATATAGACAGTATTTTTATATTGATAATGTATGTAAATTCAGAGTTGGTAAAGATAAATTTAGAAGCCTGTTTACATAGGACAGTTTTTTATTTCCATGAAATGTTAGGCCTATTCCATCTTAGAAGTATTTAGTTCCAGAAAACAGTACTAGTTTTAATACAGCTTAAGAAATTTATTGGATAGCGTTTTGTTTGTTTGTTTGTTTGTTTTCTTTTTTTCTTTTCCGGTAGAAACTACTGGCTCATAAAACAGAAGTTTTACTACACAGAGCTGATGACTCTTGAGTTTTGTTCCCTTTTTTTTTCATCCAGTAAATAAACTTGATTTTCAGAACCAGCATTGGAGAATTGGTTTTGTGATCTACATTTAAGAAGTTATAAGGATTTGTTCTAAAGATCATGATTTAGGACATTTGTATGGTTATATCAGAAATGATTTCTGTAAATATTCAGTATTTTTGGTAATCGCTTTATATCTGGTAGTTTTGAAATTGATGCAATTACTTTTGGAGATACCACTGATATTGAGTATAAATGAAATAGCATTTACTCATCTTTTTTATAGGCCATGCTACTGTCACATAACTTTCTTAGGTGCTTAAAGATGTTTTGATATGGGAATATTTTATTGGTTCTGTTTGTATTGAATGTACTGGGAAAGATGAAATTAGAATATTGGATTTGTTGTTTCACCTTCTAATTTTGTATTCTCTTCCTTGGTTGCAGAAGGGGTACTAGCAGTTTCATCTTTTAAAATAATTTGTACTGGAACAAAAAGTCTGTTTCTTAGGGAAATGTTCTTATTAGAGTAAACGTGACTTAGGAATGAATTGATTTTTTTGTCTGGGAAGTTTCAGTTTTGTTCACTCTTCCATTGCAACAGTTGGCATTAGGACATTTGTGGATGTCTTCACAGCATTAGACTTGTTGGTAGTACTGAAACTCTGGAGAGATGGGTATTGCAGGTGAATCTGCTAGCAAAAGAATGTTCTTGACCTGTATAGATACGGTCTGGAAAAGACTGTAAATGTGTTGTTTTGTCTAATTAGTCAAATAGTTAAAAATCGAAGCCAACACTTTAAATATGAACAGTGACGCTAACTTATAAATATTTGAATTTTCTGTGTGTATGTGAGAATAAAGTTAACAAACTCCTATTCTAGAAAGTGAATTTTCTCCTTAAAGAACAGACTGCTTTGAAGGTCATTTAAAAACATGATTGAGTCTTTTTGGAGGTTGTTTTAGAACATGATTCTTTTAAATTACATTAAAATATGGCTGGTTTTGTCTACACTCTGAGGTTATACATTGTTTCATCCTAGTTTTAGGCAGCCAATGGTGGACTGGGGCCCAGGTGCCCATGCTGTAATCTTGACGCTGTCACTTAGTAGCTGGATGACTCTATGCTATTTAGCTTTTCTCAGCCTTATTTTACCTGAAATAAGGGAAAGATAATGGTACCCACCACAAAAGTTTATCTTGATTAAGTGATGGAACTATATGGACATAGTAATTCCAGCAAGAAGGAGGCAGGATTTTGCTAAGTTCTAGTGCAGCTAGGCCATCCTGTTCTACGCAGGGAGTTCCACAGTGAGACCCTGTCTGAACAGACAACAAACAACATAAACAATTCTCTTACCGTAGTATTTACCTTACCTCGTTGTAAATACTTAAATCATAGCTACTACTCTTAACAATTTCCCATATGTCAATAAATTTTGCATTTTCGTTTATGGGGTGAGCAGTGTTTATGAATTTTGCTCAGTTTGAGACCTGCAACTTTATGACTTTTTTTTTTTTAAATTGGGGGATTCCTTTAGGAATTTAATTTTGCTGTTTACTCAGAGTTGCTCAAAGCAAGTAAATCATGCTTAGCAGAAAATGTTTGCTTTCAACTTTTAAGGGAAGGTGAAAACTTTCTTTTAGTTTAGCATAATGAATTTAAAACTATCTGTTGTAAGATTAATTTTTTTTAGTACGCTATAGATGATTGAAATTTATAACATAATATGTGAGTGTTTATATAGCATATGCATGGCATCTATGATTTGTGATACAGATATGATATATTTGCTCCTTCAGGTCAGGTTCTCACCTTGGAGCCCTGGTTTGTCTGGAATTCGTGTCCATTCTTAGCTAGTATCATAGTTACTTTTCACAAAGAATAATCCTCACCACTGATAACTAGACCTTCTAATGTATTAACTCAGGAGAATTATGCAAACTCTTTATCAGTAAAGGTATATTAGCATTTCCTCTTAAGTTCAGCTTTATGGGGTAGTCATGCAATTCTGCCAATTTACATTTATTAGAACAGACATGTATTCAATATAATCTTCAGTGAATTAGTGTAAGAATTTGAAGTTGGTGTTAATCCTCTAATATTGCCCCCATTTTTATGTTTGGCCAAGATTTTCCACATAACTAGAACTTTGAAATAGGAAGAAAAATGTAGAGGGATGGTTTTTTTTTTTTTTTTTCATTTACTCTATTTTAAAAATTACATTCATTTATTTTGGGGTCAGGAGTGGGAGGAATGAAATGTGGCATAAGTGTGGAGGTCAGAGGACAACTTAGCCAGTTGGTTCTGTCTTTCCTCCAATGCCACTGGGAATGATACTCTGCCTGCTAAGCTTGCAGGAAGTGCCTTTACCCCACTGAGCCATCCTGAAGCTCACACACTTTTGTTACCAAGGAGAGGGAGGAAGATCTGCCTGCCTGCATGTGACAGGGGACAGTACCTCCTCCTAACTTTGCTTGCATTGGCCTTTCAGGTGTTTAGTATCCTTAATAATGGAGCACCTTCATTTCCAGAGGGGTTTCTACTTATTTATACTGAATTGCAGAGTGAATGCTGCTCTGACTATTTCATGACTTTGTGTTCTTGTGATTTTTTTTTTTTTGAGTTTTGTAACTTAGCAGTATTTTTAGTGTAACACAGGCTGTAAAATTGAGTTGCATATCTTGATGTCTGACCGTGCTACATTGTCTAAATCAATTTCCCTAGTTCTCTTCTTGTGTAACTGTATTAGGCAAGTGTATAGGTGCTGTATCGTTAGAGCTCTGCAGAATAACTTTGTTTCTTTAAAAAGTAATAAAATTCCTGTAGATTTTCAGGCTGAAGTAGAATAGTTTCTTTCTTTTCTTTTTTTTTATTAGCAATTACAGACCTAATTTTGTTTGTTTACTTTGGAATCTTTGAATAGGATGTAATTACTCAAGGTATGCAATTCTGCTTTAAATCAGGTATCTTTACATAAGATGTATTCCTAAAAGTGATTCATAAAATCAATATAAATGTTTAAGTTGGAAGCAAATTTTTGCTGTTTTTTTTTTCATTAAAATTTTTTCTCTTTAATGAGACTCGTTTTTGAGTATTTGTGTTACTCTAAACTAGAGGTTAAAGAGCATTTAAGTTTTTCTTTTACTCTTAGAATGAAGTTTTGGGAGATATTATTAAGGATGTCTTTCTCTGTGTTACATTATCTCCCATCAAACAAACCTTACTTGATGTGTTATACTCTGTGTATATATGAGTGTGTGTAGGCTAGCAATCAACATGCGTGCCTTCCTCTTATGTTCTTTGCCTTGTCTTTTGAGACAGGGTCTCTCTTTGAGCCTGGACTTGCCAGTTTGGCTAGACTGGCTGTTTTCTGTCCCTGCCCTCCAGTGCTGGGTTACAGATGTGCACCACCATCCACAGCTTTACATTGGTGCTGGGGACCTGCCCTCGGACCTTTGTGTTTGCACCGTAAGTGCTTGTGTAACCCATGGAACCATTTCCTTAGCCTCCACAGTATATTCATTTGAACTAATAGTATGTATAGGTGCATTTTATCAATAGACATATAAGTCCTAAATAGCCTGACATAAGAAAATGCTGATTTTGTAGACAAGGCCTTGTGAGTTAGAAAGGCAGCCTAGCCTGTTCGAATGCAAAGAATATAGCTTGGCATTAGCCAGACCCCAAATACAGCTTAAGTTCCTGCCCCAGTTTCCATCTTTATGAGGTAAAGCGGTGATTTGTAGGTGTTTGTTTTTGTTAGAAGTATGTGATGTTTTCAGAGTATAGTGTGCTCAGTCAGGAGGATCCCCTTCTCCTTCATCTGGAACTTTTGGTAATATCTGGATACATTTTGGTGGGCCTGGTCATAACTGAGGTGGCAGAAGACTCGACCCCACTTAGACATCGGCCGGACATGGCATCTCTCAAATGCTAGATGAAGTGTCTGATATGTAAGTGTAGTTAGTACCTTTGCCTTAGATTGTGGACTCAAGAAGGTCTCATTGTTACTAGATGGTGGAGCTGGGCCTAACTAGGTTTTCTGACTGTTGTGGGGCTTATGTTTCTTATAAGAACTTTGTCCACTACAGATTTACCTAATAAGAAAACGATTTATTTGACGATATCTCATGTCTTTTTGCATTGTGAGATTTTGGACCTCTGTTAGAAAGATTCAACTTGTTCCTAGGAAACCTGTGTGAATCGCTGTTCAGAAGGGTATCCCAGGGAATCCAGAAAGAGGGTGTACTTAAAAGGAAGCAGGTAAAGTCGGGTTTGTTACTCAAGCCTGTAATTCCAGCACTCTCGAAGCTGAGGCAGGAGGATTGTTTTATGTTTGAGGCTATCCTGGGTAACCTCATACTACTATACTATGAGTTCTAGAGTCAGACCCTAAAAAAAAAAAAGGATTCTTTTATTCATGTTTGAACAGTTTTCTCTGTAATCGGTTAGGGAGTCACTTTGCTGCTAGTATCTTTACCGTTATTGTTGTTCAACATTTTCTTTAGTCTTAGACTTTTACTCTAAACCTTTGTTTCTTCAGATTGGATGAAATTAAATGTGTTAATGTGAAGTGGCAAATTTCAGACAAGTAATAACAAAAATCATTAATTTTCCGGATGAGGATGGGGCTACTTGATTAAAATACTCGGATGCATGCTCTTTTCTGAGCTTCTATTTGCTGGCAGCCTGCTTGTATTAAAGTGTTTTACTCACCTAAAATAAAAACTGAAATCGCCGTGAAGTTTTTCTGAATTGGGGATGCAATTTTCAATTAGTCCAGAGATGCAAAGAAACCATGGTTACGAATAAAAAGGACATTGAATTTCTTGGTTTATTTTTAGAGATCACAAATATAAGTTCTAGGAATAGATTAGTTGCTATGATTTTTTTTTCTGTTTAATTTTACAATTTCATTTTCTATTCACTTTACACAGAATAAAATGTCAAGGCCTTACTTTTTAAATTCTTAGGACATTCAAGTACTGATTTAGAATTTTGATTCTTGACGTGAAGGGGGGTTGTTTAGATATACTAATCAATATTTTGAGACCAACGTGACTTGTTACAATAGCCTCATATTCACCAAGAAAAGCAAATATGAATCATTGCTTTAATTCAACTGAATAGATTGATGGTGATTAAGCCTATGAATTAAAAACTTATTTGCTTACTCAAGAAAATTCCTTTTATAAAAAGATTACTAAGAGAAAAATCACCTTTTTTTAAACTTCAAAATTTAATATTGTTTTCTAATTCATGGTGAACTTAAGTGTCTTTCTTTTTGAATAATTTGCATATATTGCCTCATAATTGGAATTGTCAAAAAATGTATTTACCTATAAAGATTTATCCATTTTTTTTCTCTTACTATAATTCCTTAGGGTGGACTTAGGGAGACAAATAGGAACAATTTTTATGATTCAGATTTTACAAAAATCACTATTAAAAACAAAAAAAAAATTGAACTATTAGAGCCTTGAAATACCTCCACCCAAATTTACTTCTAAGAAATCTATTACATATTTAATACTTAATGTTTATATTACTTATGTAAGATAGCACACTATATAGTATATAATATATTATATAATATATATTTATATAAAATATTATATTTGAGACAGTTTCTGATTCTGTAGCCCATGCTGGCCTGAAACTCAGCTATACACATCCTAATTTTTAAGCCTCTCAAGGGCTATGATTATAGGCTTGTATTATTATTCCAGGAGCAAAATACTTTTGATATGTTAATTTCATTTACTTTGGAGTATTTTTGCTGTGTTGAAATTAAAGTGAAAAAAAAAAAAGAAATTAAAGTGGAAGAGAAGCAATTTGAATAAACTTTTCACACTAAAGAGTCATAGCTCTGTTGATGTCCTTTTTGAATCCAGGATTATTGGCTTGCTATGATGCTACTGTTGCTTATTTTGAATGATGTGGTTTATATTTGCATAGTTGCCTATGTTATTGTTGTACTATTAATTGATCAAAGTTTTTTTTGCATTTGCACAATAACAAGTACTATTTATAGTGAAAAATTGGCATTTAGCAGTTTTGTTAGATTTTATTTTTAAGTCAGATACTAAAATAGACTATCAGCTAATGGATAATTCTTTATCAGTGAATTATACTAATATTTTTGAGCAAAATATTTAAAACAAAGTGATAGAAACACAATTGTTTTATTTTTATAAACAAAGTTACTACCAGGTGTGCATATATGGCATGTAATCTCAGCAGCTGGGAGGTGTCCTCAGGAAAATCAAAAGTTCAGAGTCATCCTTGGCTACATAGTAAGTTGAAGCCCAGCTTGGGCCACAGGAGACCCTGTCTTAGAAAACTTAAAAACCAAGCCAAGACAAAACAAACAAACAAACCCAAAACTACTTGCTTATTATTAAGTACAATTTTTTCCCAAATAAAATGAAACTTAAACTTGAGATTTCCATCTAGGCATGTTGGTTGCTGTCTTAGGTTCTAATACAAATCAGTGATGGAAAAATACTTTGTTAGTTTAGTGTTTTCATGTTGCCTTTTGAGGGTGGCAGACACAGTCCAGTGTCTTACGTAGTTTCTATGGACTAGTTTATAGGAAGTTTGCATGAAATAACAGTATACTAAACAGTGTGATTATATCCAGGTGGTGGTCACAATTCTGTGTGTTTGAAAATATTCGAAGGTCCTTATTAAGGGTGTTTGCTTTTTACCACTGAAGAGGTCACAGATTGTGATTGTTGTGTAGTGTCCAGGAGCCTAGCCCTGCCACCGGTCTTCAAATGTAGGAAAACTTAAGATAATTTAGTGATAGTAAGTGGTTTTGATACCTTTGTTTTTGGAATCATGTAATTATAGGTTTTTAAGACCTAAGATTAAGTTTTGGCCTTTGTAAAAATGAAACTTAAGGTCTGCTATCATTTGTACTTTATTCCTAAACCACTAAGGGGCTGCTTAAGAGCTAATGCTGCTGCTGGGAGCCTAGAGAGTTTGGACGCTTCAGTAGAAGTGTTGTGTTTTCGCTTGAGATACTAAATTACACAAAATTTTGGGGTTTTCAAGTTAGGATTTCTAACAAGTTACATAAGAATTGATAATATGAAATCAGTGAGGGAAGTGATTTAATAAGCAACTTTAAAATGTTTGCTTCAAGTATTTTTTTCAAGTCCTGTGCTTTTTTTTCCTCCCACAATTTTCTTCTGTTCTGTATATAAAAGAACTTCCTCATTTAAACATTTTTCTCTTGCTTCTTAAGCCACTACAGAAATTGTTTCTAATTTAAACGTTTTCACCCTTATGAACTTGATATTCGCTATAGTGTATAGAAGTCTTTAAAATGCCTTGATAGAATCAGATGAATTTTAGTTTTTTGTTTGTTTGTTTGTTTGGTTTTGGTTTTGGGTTTTCAAGACAAGGTCTCACTAAGTAGCCCTGGCTGTCCTGGAACTCGCTCTGTAGACCAGGCTGGACTTGAGCTCACAGAAATGTACCTGCCTCTGCTTCCCAAGTGCTGGGATTAAAGGTGTGAGCCACCACCACCTGGCTTAGCTCTTTTTTGTTAGATTAATTTAGCTTTATTTTCTTGAGTAGGTGAGTTGTTTTTTTTTTTTAATGTGCCAAATGGTTACTATAATAAAAAAGTAATAATTTAAGTTTAGATAATTGAATTTGTATTCTCAAACCCCACTTTGCCTGGGACCTGTACTTTTGATACTTCAGCCTTTTCAGGTTAGTGTCTGTGAAGAGGAGGAACTGTTAGTAGTTTCGGGACATTGACTGGAATGACTTTTCCTTTGTTCAAGTCTGAGTTAGAGGCCATGAAACTTCAAGGTCTTTTTGCATAGGAAGCCAGTGTGTATCCAAGTATCCTTCTTATGTTAAGTGAGGCTTTTACCCAAATACTGAAAGGTTAGAAATAATTACCCATTCTTCTTACTTAGTGTTTGGATAATGTGGAGTCTTAAAAGGGTTCCTGTCTCATTATTTTCGTTTATATTCCTTCCATTTCATTGACATTTTTGTCTTCTTGATACTGAACTTTTTATCTCCCTCTCTCCTCCTTTCTGTTAGGACCTCACTGTGTAGTTCCAGTTGCCTGAAACTCCTCCTGCCTCTACTTCCTGGAGTTACAGGAGTGTCCCGCCGCACCTCAGCCAGACTTGATATGTTGCGGCACTTTATTATCAGTGGAAAAGGTTGACTTTCTTCAGTTTTTTCTTCAAAATTTTAGCTTAACTATTTTCGACATTTTTAAAATGTTTTTTGAACAATTACTTATTGCAAAGGTGCTTTCTCTCACAGTGGCAGTAATTATTTTTTTTTTTTTTGCAAAAATTGTACCCCTCTAGTAAATTACTGAAAGTAAGGCATTTGTCTATTTAAACATGCACCAAAGACTTGCACTTTCAATCTATCAATATAGTTAAAATTTCATAGAAAACTTCATACTCTAAAATGAATTTTGACTATCATTTTTGTATATAATTTCAGAGTTTGGGGAATAATTTATAACTCACAGATATAAAGCTGATTATAATGGTTAAAATGCTTTCTTCAGTGGGAATAGGAATCCTTTCACAATATGAAAACAAGGCAATTATAAAATCATCAATATGATTCTCTTTACTATAGTTATGAGTGACAGTATATATGTCTTCATGATTTAAAACCCACATATTACTTCTGGTTCATGTTATTTTTCTTCAGTTCAAAACAATCTGTTGGGGCAACTTATTTATATCACTTGCAAAAGAAACTAAGTCATTTCTAGATGATTCTAGGCTGGAAGTATAGGGTAAAGAAACTTGATTTATTTCATGTATTACATTAAAACCATTTGTAAAGTGAACTAACCCAGTTTACACATTTGGAATTTTTCTGTTTTACATAGTCTCAAAGACTTTACTTTTGAAGGGCAAATTTTGATTGTTAAGAGTAAATGTAAAAATTTTCCAATTTTGGCTAAATTAGTAGAGAAAGATTTATTGTTGGGGACACGTTTGTGTTAGGACCCATGGAATGGGCTCTGAATCTCCAAGCTCTTTGTTGAACCTGCAAAATCAGTGCAGATGAATGCTTTGGAATTTTTTGTCTTTTCAAAATGCAGTTACTACTAAGTGAATTAGCACCAGATATGACTGGGTGTTTGTTCTCAAATTACTGGTACATACATCCTTGGCATGTCTTTACATCTTACCTGTTGGAATATCTTTCTTTTTGTAAGTTAGAGACCTTAATGTCTTTTTACATGATTATTAAGTAGCTAAAACTTAATGTTTTTTTTTGTTTTCTGTTTTTGTTTGTTTGTTTTTTAAAACAGCATATTGTAGGAGTAACTTAGAAATCTAACATCAAACATAAAGATTAGGTCTGGAGAGATGGCTGCTCTTCCAGAGGACCGGGGTTCAATTCCCAGCACCCACATGGCAGCTCACAACTGTCTGTAGCTCCAGTTCCAGGGGATCTGACACCCTCACACAGACACACATGCAGGCAAACACCAGTGAACATAAAATAAAAATTAATTATAAAAACAAAACATAAAGATTAGAGCATTAGAGATATTCCTTAGTAACTTTATGTTAGGGTTGGGTCAATTACAGCTTTAACTTTTGTAGTGTTTTGTATGTACCGTTATGATTTTCCTGTAGAAAATTTGGAGTTCGTTCTTGGCTCTGACTCCCAGTGATGTATATATGCCTGATTAAATTGAACTATTCGCATGGCATCCTTAACGCTGTGTGTGCTTTTTGTAAATCCCATCTCTCTGTGTGTCTTTATGAGCTGGATTTCTATCTCTCTTCTGTATTCTCTGCTCAGACTCTTCTAGCCAATTAAGTTTTTCTTTCTTTCTTTCTTCCTTCCTTCCTTCCTTCCTTCCTTCCTTCCTTCCTTTCTTTCTTTTTTTTTTTTCTGGAGCTGAGGACCGAACCCAGGGCCTTGCACTTGTTAGGTAAGCGCTCTACTACTGAGCTAAATCCCCAACCCAAGTATTTCTTTTTTAATATAAATTTGTTTGTTTGTTTGTTTATGTCTGTTCACCATGTGCATGCCTGGTATCCACAGAGGCCAGAAAAGGGAATAGGATCTCCTGGAACTGGAGTTACAGATGGTTGTGTGCTGCTGTAATGGGTGCTGGGAACCAAACCTGCATTCTCTTTCTGCAGGAGCAGCAAGTATGCTTACCTGCCGAGTCAGCTTTCCAGCCCAGTGTTTTTTTTTTTGCCACTAATGTGTGACCCTCTTGAGAGGGTCACCTGCCATCATACTCACTTGGTGACAGTTTGTTCCGCAGAATTAATTCCTCCCTCTGAAAACATCTTGCTTTTTAAAAATGTAGTAGTACTTTAAGTGCCCCTGTAGGTCTCCGTGCCTGTCTTGTTTGATAGAAGAGGAGCTCCTTGAGGGCAGCAGGCCTGACTTAGCCTCACATTGGCAGTGCTCACTGCATAGACTCTGCAGTACATACATGGATGATTTCAAAAGTGGAGGGGCCAGCTGAGTGTAGTAAGTATGTAGCATCCATTTATCTGTAGTTATATTGATAAATGGTTTGCTTTAGGAGGGTAACTAAGCTGGAGCTACTGCCCAGAGGTAGAATGCTGGAGTTACCAGCAGCAACAGAAAAAGAGGTCAGGAGACTAACCCAGTCTTTTGCCAACTTGTTCATTTCATTAGTATTCAGAGCACAAAGCTAAATTAGAAGTTAGTTCTAGTTAGAATGACCACATTTCAAGAGACTTGGTTCTATGCTTTTCTAGAAGGAGAAAAGTATCAACATTTGCTGAACATGATGATAATTGTTTTAATAAAATTTAATTAGAATTTTAATAAAATTCAGTTCTTAGTTGCATTGTTCAGTAAAGCATAGATTATTTCCATCTTTAATGTGTGCATACATGTTTATGTGTTTTTTTCTTGGTGTTGTATAGAGCCAAGGGTCTTGTACATGCCAGGCACAATCCTCTATCAATGACCTATCTCTTTCCACCTCAGTTTATATTTTGACCAAAACTGATTTATAATGTTTTGGGTGGGAATTTCAGAGTAGGGATAATTATCACTGTTCAGGCCTCTATTCTGGTGACTCAGTCTTTTGCTTGTATTTCCATTTTTCTTCAGTTGATGCTCAAAAAATTGAATCTTTTTAAAAAACAACTCAAGTTGTATTGCTTTTGTCTTGGTTAGATCTCTCCTTGCTTGCTTTTTTCCCTCATTACTGAACATAATATAACTAGCACATTTTAGTAATTAAAGAAGAGCTATATTTTTAGGTGTGACCCTTTTCCTAATTTAGAATAATAGATGGCAGGTAATATTTGTGATATTTAAATGATAATTTTATTTTGGAACTTTTCTAATTCTTTTTTGGTTGAGGTGAATTTATGTGTTCGTACAGTGACAAAATTTGTTCCTGGCACAGAAAATGTTGTTAAAGTATATATGTCTATACATGCACTTAAGAAATTAGGAACCTTAAGGCTGTAACTTGACTTGCTGAAGATGGCTAGGCCATGTCCTGAAAAATTTTAATTTGTCTCATTTACTCTTGCATGATGTCATTTAGCCATCTCTGTTATTCCTATAAGTTAACATTTTCACCTAAAGGCTTTGTGAGTTGGTGTTAAAGATACTTGGCCATGACAGATGTTGCTCTGCCCTTGTAGTGTATGTGGCTACAGCCTTCTCAGTGACTTGGAGATTGATTGCTGAGTTACATGTGGAGGCAAAGAGATCCAGAATATGTAGCCAGAGATCTTTAGTGACTGTTAAAGGAGGCAGCTTGGCTTAGTTGATGTGAAAAGTCTGATAGGTATTCATGAGATGAGAGAGAATGGGTGGAACATCAGAGTAAGTGAGAACAGGAATGATGGGCAAGATTCATTGAGATGTGGATTTTCAGTTAGTTGGAAAGAAATTCTTCCTGAGTATAGAGGTTTGTTTTTATGTTAACTGCTGTGTAACAGAGTTGAGACTAATGGGCATGCTAAGTACTTATTAATTGATTAGAAGAAAGTAACCGGACTTAAACCTCAATTGCGTATTATGATGACCTCACAAGTAGCAGGGGCTAGAGGTCTTCAAGGTTATCTCTTCCAGCTCAGTCATTGTGTAGAATAGTCCAAGGATGGTGAGTGAGTGACTTGTTCAGGTTGTACAGCTTGAGGGACAGTCGGGACAGTCGGCTCTCTATCTTCCTGAGTCTGTATTTACTTCTTATTGCTCTAATCATTGTTAACCAGGAGAAATGAGAAGTTGTACTGTTACGTCTTTTCAGGCTGCTTCAGGTTCTTGTTTTTGAGTTCACCCTGACACATTAGCTGTGTATGATTTACAAAATATGGGGGTTTCATTTTCCTTACATTTCTTAACACTGTAAATATGGAGATGACCTTTTGTCTTAAGCTCTTATTTACTTAATGTTTTGGTTTTTGTTGTTGTTTGTTGAGACAGGGTTTCTTTGTGTAGCCCTGGATGTCCTAGAACTCGCTCTGTAGACCAGGCTGGCCTCAAACTCAGATCCGCCTGCCTCTACCTTCCAAGTGCTGGGATTAAAGGCCTCTGGCTCCTTACTTACTTACTTACTTACTTGCTTACTGTTTTGTATGTTTGAGACAGTGTCTCACTGTATCTGGTTCATCTGAAATTTTTTCCATGTCCAAGGATAGCCTCCAATTTGAAAGCTTTTTGAGTCTTGGGATTATAGGCTTGTATTATACCCAGCTTTAGGCTTATTTTCAAGGTATTAAATAGAGAATTTTTAACAGTATTTTGTTGTGAAATTGATTTGAAAATCTTTTTTAGAGTGATGTGTTTATCAGTATTTCTTATTACACATAGTAGATTGCAGACAAATATATTTGACAACCTTTTATAATTATAGCTAATGTTTTAAAATGCATGAATATTTGTATAGTTGCATATTTTAGGTATTTCCTTAACTTAAATACTCAGATATTTATCCAAATATTATTGCTATGGGATTTCCTGCAGAAAGACTTGAAGGTGTATACAGGAACAATATTGATGATGTAGTAAGGTAAGAACTCTTGATTTTCTATTTCATATGTTAATAAACAATTTGATGTGTCTTGTTTAGAAAATATTCCTAAAACATAGAACAGTATGTACATTATGATGTAGACTTTGTTATGGTAGTACTCTGAAAGTTTTTTAACCTAACGTATCTGATAGCTCTCAGTAGGTTGCAATTCACTGGGTAAGAACTGACTTCATATATAATCACGTGTTTACGTGATATGATTTTTTGTATTTGATAAGATACCTCTGATCAGGTTAGTGCCTGGCTTCTATTACAGTACAGGTTTTTTTATTTTACGTTTGGGTTCGGCCTTGAGTAGACTATTTAGTTATTCACACTGAGGTGTGGGTGACTGATAAGTTGTGTATGTTTATGTAAAACTTCATACAGTAGTGTTTGATACAGTGGTTCTAAAAGGGAATTGTTGGACATATTAAAGACCAAATTAAGAATTTTATAATTAACATAATTTTCCAAGTGAAATTGTCATGTAATTCAGAAAAGTGTTTCTCAAGGCCCAGTTAAAAATACTTTATGACCTAAGAATATATGAAATTGCCTGTTGGGCAAATTAGTCTTAATATATTTCCTAATTTCAGAATTAAAATACATGTAAATGAACATTAAATTTTTAGTACAAACTACAGTGGTATTTTAATAATTCATTAATATTGGGTTTTGCTATATTTTCTATGCTGGTTTTGAAGTACTTGAATGGAATTAAAAGTTAAAATTCTGGATTATTTCCTTTGTACTCATAATATCTTTCCTGGGACTTTTAAGTACTTCGTGATCATCTGAATTTAAATAGGTGGGAAAGCACTTTGTAACTTACGAAGTAGTATGCAGCTGTAGAATGCCTTTATAATGGTGTATTAATGTATGATTTTATACCTTTGTATGAGTTAGCTATCAGTTTTCCCAAGTGGTTAATTATTACTAAGTTGTGCTCATTTAGATATTTATTATAGTATTATTTATGTTTTGTTTCGGCTGAAGGTTCACTATAAAATCTACCAAAGCAAACCCCCAAACCCCTGTACCACTTTGTAGTTTCCATTGAACTTTAGGTTGTACTGTTGGAGGTACTGTTTAAAAAATTAAAAAATAGGGAAATGCATTTGCCTTCTCATAATTAGGTAGAACATAGTGGAAGGGTCAAGTGTTCATCTTCTCATTCTTTAAATAATAAAAACTCAGAAGTCAGATATCAGGGTAAGAACCTGAATGATCAGAGAAGCGTTGAAGAAATGACCAGCGACCTCCTCTTTCTTTCTCTCTCTTGTTCCTCCATCCAAAAATGCCAGAGACCCTCTCTCAGCCCCACCCTACTGCTTTTTGTGTCTGTGTGTCCTCAGTTCTCTGAAACCTCTGTGGTTAATTTTGGTCAGCTAGTAGCTAGCTCTGCCCTCTGATTCAGACAAACATTGTCAGTCTCGGGAGCTTCAGAATGCAATCAAAATATCACACCTCAGAAGGGTACTTCCTTCAAATGACAGGCCCTAGGAGCAGCAGCTTGGGAGTGACGACCTAGAGAAGATGAAATAGGCCCTAGAAAAAGGAACAGAGGACAGTTTGGAATCTTGAGTTGCAGAATATGGTAAATGAGCCGTCTGGCCAGATATGGGTCACCAGATAATGTATTTTCTGCTTTGATGCAGAATTGTTTATGCCCTGTGTGTAATGCCTCATAAGATGAGCTATTTCACATCAATTTTATTTTCAACCAAGGACCAATTTAACCAAGCCAAATTAGTACTTCAGCTGAATCAAACAAGGGCACGAATACTTGGAGTAGAGAGGAAATTTCCTGGCCATGTAAGGTTCTTCTGAGTAATCTGGCATGTTAATTTTATATTAGTTTCTGTTAAGTATAAATTATTGAGGGTGATTGATCATCTTTTAAGTTATTGTTAAATTTCAGTTTCTAGACCTTTACCACTGATTATTAGACCCTATACTATAATAACTCAACCAAGAATATGTTGTATTGGGAAGGTAGTTTGGTCCTGAATCTTCTGGCTTCATAATTCTTATGCTTGCAAATTAAGAGATTTGCATCTTCATTTTGTAATTAGTAACCAAGACTGAAATGAATTCTGTCTAGCTTTATCTATCTAGTTTGTTTTATTTAGCCTTATGGACTTTGTCAGATGTTTTTCTTAAGTTCTTATCTGGATTATTTAGCTAGTTCTTTCCTTCTTTTCTTTCTTTTGTTCGTTCGTTCATTCGTTTTTTCAAGATAGGGTTTCTCTGTGTAGCTTTGGAGCCTGTCCTAGGACTCACTCTGAGGACTAGGCTGGCCTGGAATTCACAGAGATCCACCTGCCTCTGCCTCCCAAGTGCTGGGATTAAAGGCGTGAGCCACCACCGCCCGGCTAGCTAGTTGTTCTTTTAGCCAGCTGATTTTGCCACCTCTTATAATGTTTTTAGCATAGCAGCATGGAGAATTAGCTGTGTATAAAACTATGCTCCTTGATGGATTTTGTTGTTGTTTGTTTGTTTTATAAGATAAATGATCAGTAAGGCATGGATAGCTTCTGTTTACCAGCCCCCTGCCCTCTGTTATAGTAAAGGATGGATAGTGACTAGGAAGGAAGATAATACTTTTCCTACACACTAAAATGACTACAAATAATATTTTTTTTTGTGTTTTTTTCTGGAGAGAGGGTCTCACGTAAGTAGCCTTGGCTAGCCTGGAAGTCCCTATGTAGACCAGTCTGGTTTTCAACTCACAGATATCTGCTTGCCTCTGCCTCTGAGTGCTGGGATTAAAGGTGTGCACCACCATGTCAGCCCTTGCAAATAACTCTTAATTAACATGGCTTTATGATTGACCTCTCCAAAGAGTATGTGTGTTCAACATCTAGATGACTGCTTACTTGAGCTTGTTTACACTATATTGGTGATATTAGCAATAATCAGTAGCGATCTTTTCAGCTTTAAAGTTGATAACTCTCCATAGAAATATTTTAATTTTTATATACCTTTTATATTAGTTACTGTTGGCATCTGTCACCAAATCACCTGGCGGAAACAGGTATTGGAAGAGAGTTTTAGTTTGGTTTGAGAGGCATTTCAGTCTGTCACGGTTGAAAGGCAGGGTGGAGGTACTCCATTCATCCGTCCATGGCATCAGGAACTTGCAGCAGAAGTTCATGGTGGAAGGACTGTGTGGCAGTCGACTCCTCGTGGTAGTGGACAGGAAGCAGGGACTAGAGGACTCTTCAGATACCTGCCCCTAGTGACTGATTTCTGTCAGCCACATTTTACTTCCAAAAGGCTCCTTATGTGGGGGTTCAGATTCAAGCCATAACATCATTGCTCTTTCATTAATACAATTTTTTTTCAGTTGAACTTTCTTTACTTTGTCTAGTGGGGCTTCCAAAGGGTATTTTAAGTATTTTTCTTTTATCTAATTACATATTTTTCTTATGATTTCCCCCAAACAAGAAATACTGTATAAAACTTATTCTTTATTATTGTACTATATCATTTCCTGGAGTAAAGTGAACTTAAATTGCTAATATCTTCATGCTTAAATTGTCCTGTGATTAAAGGTTTGTGATATATAGTGTTATATGATTGAAATTTCATTTTTGAGAATTTGAGACAAATATTTAACTTTTCCATTTGAAATCAGGGATTAATATAAACAATGAAAATGGAGAAATGAACCAAGTTGGAGCTTTGCTTGCTTGCTTTCTCTCTCATTCTCTGTTTTTCAAGACAAGATTTCTCTGTCCTGGAGCTCGCTCTGTAGATCATGCTGAACTCAGAGAGATCTACTTGCCTCTCTGTCTCCCAAGTGCTGGTGCGCCACCACCGCCTAGCTAGAACTTTGTTTGCTTTCTTAATTGCAGATGATTTGCTCACTCTAAGGAATTAACACTGATGGAGGACAGGTCAAGACTGCCCAAGAGAGGGAAATAAAGAACATCTCCACTCCACTATAGTTTTTCTCTCTCTCTCTTTTTTTTTTTTTTTTTCTTTTTTTGGAGCTGAGGACCGAACCCAGGGCCTTGCACTTGCTAGGCAAGTGCTCTACCACTGAGCTAAATCCTCAACTCCTATTCCTGTCTATTTATTGCACTAAGGTCATGCCCTGAGCTAGGGATAGTACGAAACCACGCTTTGTTCTAATAGTTCATTACTTTTTGATTTGTGCATTTACATTGTCCCGTAGGCCAAGATGGAAGTACCCTGTTTCTAAATCTAAGCAGTCTTTAACAGACTGGTGCATAGTGTACTGAAGGAGTGTTATCTTGTGAACTGTTGTGCCCCTAATGAATCAGGAAATGTGGATGTAGCAGAGGCAAACTGCCTTCTATACAGAGTCTTCACAATGCCACCATGTGCACCTTTTCCCACCTTTAATGTTTCTTCCAAGTTTTCTTTTGTAATTTGTTAACTCTCATCTTCCTAGACATTGTTTCATGGAACTTAATTTAGGAAATGTTGAAAATGAAAAAGTTAAGCATACAAATTTTTTTCTCCTTGTCTAAATCTGTGGCAATTTATTGTAAAATTTATGGTAAGAACATTTTTATAATTTTGCTGTGTTTTAAGGTAGGATCATGCTATGTGACCCAGGCTGACTTATATAGTCCAGACTCGTTTTGAACTCATGATTCTTACACTTCCATCTGTGGGTGCTGGCATTACAAGTATGTCTACCAAGCCCAGTTTACTCATAGTTTTTAATAAGGAAACAATTAGAGCTCAGTCTTATGATAGAATGATTTAGCAAAAGACTTACCTATACTGTCTTGTATATTTGGCTTCCTTACCCATGTGTCACCTGTTATAGATTCAAGAGTATTCTTTCTTGGCTGCTAGCATATACATTTTCTCTCTGAAGAAACTTTGCAAATGTTCAATTCTTAATTATATGTACATTCCTCAGTCAAACTTAATTGTATGTTGATTTTCAATAAGTGAGAAGTATTTGTTATTCTAGCATCATTATTGACTATCAATTAAAAATAAGACTTGGAAACAGATTATTCAGAGGCCAACTTCACAGTAATGAATAGAAAAGAATATGTTACTTCTGTTCTTCCATTCTCACGTTTCTTGTTCCTTCCCTGCCTCTTTCCCACTTAAAGTGAGTTCATAGAACAATCAATCAGTCATTGTTTTTGAACTGTAATTTGAGCGACATTTAATATTTCCACA
Source organism: Peromyscus eremicus (assembly GCF_949786415.1). Lineage (NCBI taxonomy): Eukaryota > Metazoa > Chordata > Mammalia > Rodentia > Cricetidae > Peromyscus > Peromyscus eremicus. Next base: position 29,422,432 of record NC_081416.1, on the reverse strand, counting down.
GTATAGCCAAAGGTGATGCAGTTACTATGTATACCAAATTCTAGAACATTTTTGTCACTCCTGAAGAAAGCCCCATTCTCATTGGCTGCCTCTCACTTTTGCAGGCCATATTTCCTTGCGCATAGGGAGATTTAGTGATTTAGAAAATAAAAATATTATGGGCACAAATCTAGCTTTGCTATTTTAATAGTAGATATTATTTTCAGTACATTATTTACTTACTATTTATATGTATTAACTTTTGTATTTCTAGTTTGCATATACCATCTTACTAAGTTTTAGAGTGAATCTAATCCACGATTCACTTTCATAAGTGATTTAAAAGAAATTGAAATCTTCAATTGCCACATCTTGGAAGTAGAAAGAGTCCATGTCTGTGAGATTCCAGAGTTGATTTTTTTCTTTATTGCTTGTTATTGTATTTGAGACAGGATCTCATTATGTAGCTAAGGCCAGACTTGAACTCACGATCTTCTTGACTTCTCATCCCTAGTGCTGGGTGTATCATTTGCCCAGCAGAAGTTTAAGTTTTCTCTTTTTTTATTGGGAATGGGGGCAGTTCTGGAGGTTGAACTCCAAGTCATCACTAGGTGCTGGATCACTGTGCAGCGCTCAAGCTACTTTCCTTAATACCTGTTTTCCTGCGTGTCAGAGGACAAAATCTGGACTATATTTAAAATCAGGAAGCCTCATGCTGAAACTTGCATTTTTTCACTTATTTTAAAAAGCTGATAGAACTGTCAAAACTGAAGTCACATTCCTGTGTGATGGATCAGCTAGGGTTGTGTAATGCCTGACCTTTGTCACTGAACACATTGTTAAGGTGCCATTTCTCTTCTGCTAGCAGACTAATCACAAGGCATCAAAGACTGTAACTGTGATTCTGTATAAACTCAGTATTTTTGCTTTATTAGAACATGTACAGCAAGATTTTGGTACTCAATAAACTGAAAATGCACTATAAGGGACTAGAGAGATGGCTCAGAGGTTAAGAGACCTAGGTTTGGTTCCTAACACCCACACAGTGGCTCAGAACTGCCTATAATTCTAGTTCCAGGAGATCTGATGCCCTCTTCTGAAGGGCATCGGACACTCAGTGTGCTCTGCATGTGTACAAGCAGTCAAAACACTCATACGCGTAAAATTAAAAAAAAAAAATCTTAAAAAATACTTGCCGGGCAGTGGTGGCGCACGCTTTTAATCCCAGCACTTGGGAGGCAGAGGCAGGTGGATCTCAGTGAGTTTGAGGCCAGCCTGGTCTACAAAGCGAGATCCAGGACAGGCTCCAAAGCTACACGGAGAAACCCTGTCTCGAAAAACCAAAAAAAAAAAAAAAAAAGAGTACTTGTGTTCTCTCCAATTTTTCTAAAACACACCAGAGGATCAGCATAGAATTCTGATCTCCAGTCACCAGGAGTCAGGAAGATCAAGCAAGTGTTTCTCTTTTCCTGCTTTCTAATATTCTGCCATGTAGAAGAAAATGCCTTAATTGATGTCTGTTCATTTATATTTGTTCTTTGACTTGATGTCTAGTTAAGAAAGAACTAATCGAGCCCATTTGTGTCTGAACATACAGTTTATCTGAACATAGTGGGTCTTCTCTTGCTGAGCTGGGCGTGTTGGGGGGGAGTTTTATGTGAACATAGTGGGTCTTTTCTTGCTGAGCTGGGTGTGTGTGGGGAGTTTTATCTGAACATAGTGGGTCTTTTCTTGCTGAGCTGGGTGTGTGTGGGGGAGTTTTATCTGAACATAGTGGGTCTTTTCTTGCTGAGCTGGGCGTGTTGGGGGGGAGTTTTATCTGAACATAGTGGGTCTTTTCTTGCTGAGCTGGGTGTGTGTGGGGAGTTTTATCTGAACATAGTGGGTCTTTTCTTGCTGAGCTGGGTGTGTGTGGGAGAGTTTTATCTGAACATAGTGGGTCTTCTCTTGCTGAGCTGGGTGTGTGTGGGGGAATTTTATCTGAACATAGTGGGTCTTCTCTTGCTGAGCTGGGTGTGGCGGGGCAGTCTTAGCTGGTAGGCTTTACTGTGCTGGTCAAGTCCTACTTTTTCTTGTCTCTCCACTATTGTGTTGAAGTGTTGTATATATCAAAGTGTGCAATTATTACTTTAGAACTATTTCTTATTTTCATTTTGTTATATTTGTTTGGTCTTATGTAGTCTAGGCCTGCCTTGAACGTCTGATCCTCCTGCCTCTGCCTCTCAAGTTATGGGATTACAGAGGAATGACTGTGCCTCTCACTAGATGTCTAAATGCTTACAATTATTAAAATCTTCTTGATGTGTTGATAGTTTTATTATTTTTTATCTCATACTTTAAATCTAGTATATTTTCTGATACTACTCTCACTCTTTTGATTATCACATAGCATTTTTTTTGCCCTCTTTCAATCTGTGCCTATACATTTAAAAATCGGTTTGTGCTGTGTGTTGTGTGAATGTTATTGGATCATGTCTTTTGTATGCTTTCCGCTAGTCTTTGTCTTTTGATTGGAGGGTTTAACTTGTTTGCACGGATACAGGGAGAGTTAGTGTCCTACAGTTTGCTATTTGTTTCTGATTTGCCTGACTGCTTTTTGTGTTCAGTTGATGTTTTATAATGAAATGTTTCAATTTCTTGGTGTTTTATTCTGGAGCTATTTTCCTTGTGGTTGTCGTAGGAATTTCATTTAACATCCTGAAGTTATAATACCAACTTACCTTGAGAAGTATTCAAGCCTTGGTTCCTGTATAGTTACACCCTTGCTTCCTGTTAGCTTTTAAAAAAACCATAAAGTTGTGTCTTTTTAATGCCATATAGCCATAATTTAATAATTGGATTTTTAAAAATACCATGTCTAAAATCATGTGGAAAACAAAATGTGGAATTACAAACTAAAGTTATACTACTGTTAGAGTTGATCTTTTTTGTTGTAATTGTCATTTCTCAGAGTTCTTTATTTTGTCCTGTAGCTTCAAGTTGCTGTAGTTCCCTTTATCTGAGGTTTCAGCTTAGGTGTGGTCAATAGTGGTTCAAAAATACTATTTGTCAAGCCAGGTGGTGGTGGTGGTGGTGGTGGTGGTGGTGGTGGTGGTGGTGGTGGTGGTGGTGGTGGTGCTGCTGCTGCTGCTGCTGCTGCATGCCTTTAATCCCAGCACTCAGGAGGCAGAGGCAGGCGGATCTTTGTGAGTTCAAGGCCAGCCTGATCTGCAGCGCGATGATCCAGGACAGGCACCAAAACTACACAGAGAAACCTTGTCTCGAAAAACCGAAACAACAACAACAACAAAAAACACTATTTGCCTTTCCTCTTTTGAGAGAAGTACTGTATTTATATAAATATCATTATATTACAGCGTTAAAAATTGTTGTGTTTAAATATTACTGTTAATGTTTTTCTGTGCCTAGTTTATTAAACTAGCATAGGTAAATATGTGTAGGAAAAGTGTATGTGTGTCCACAGTTTTAGGCAACCACTGTGGGAGGAGGATGTAGTGTAATGTGTCCTCTAAAAAAGGGGAAGCTTTTGTGTTGTGAGATGTTGTACCATTCCCACTTGAAGGACTCCCTGTAGCATTTCTTTGAAGGACTAGTCTGGTGGTAATAAGTTTCCTCAACTTTTGTTTCCCTGGGACTATTTCGGTAGTCCTCATTTTTAAAAAATAACTTATTTTTATTTTATGTGCATTGGTGCTTTGCCTGCATGTATGTCTGTGTGAGGGTGTCAGACATTTGTTAGCTGCCGTATGGGTGCTGGTCCTCTGGAAGAGCAGTCAGTGCTCTTAACCACTGAGTCGTCTCTCCAGCCCAGTATTCCTCATTTTTGAAGGACAGTTTTGCTGGATATTTTTGGTTGATATTTTTGTCTTCTAGGACTTTAAATATTGTTGTATCCTTGCTTCCTATTCCTCAAGATTTCTGAGGGAAAAAAAAAAATCTGCTGATACTGAGGCTTCTTTGTTTGTGACAAATTGCTTCTTTCATTCTGCAGGTTTTGTTTCTTTTTTTTTTTTTTTTCCCAAGACAGGGTTTCTCTGTGTGGCTTTGGCTGACCTGGAACTCAGATCTGGAGACCAGGCTGGCTTCGAACTCAGATCCTCCTGACTCTGCTTCCCGAGTGCTGCCACTAAAGGTGTGTGCCGCCACTGCCCAGCTGACTGTGAGTTTTTGTAAAGACAGCCGTCTCACAGTACAGGCTGGCCTAAGCTCTCTAATATATGCAAGAATGTACTTGAACTTCTGAGTCTCCTGCTTCCACCTAGCTAGCGCTGGGATTTCAGGTGAGCACCACCATGAGAGGCTTGTGCAGAGCTGGGGACGGATCCCAGGGCTTTGTTAGGCAAACACTCTTATCAAATGAGGTACATCCTCAGTCTGTCTTTGTCATTTGATGGTTTGAGCATCATTTGTCTGGTAAGTCTCTGAGTTTTTGTGACTTGTGGTTTCATTGAGCCACAACTTCTTTATATTTATATCTTTCATCAGATTTGAGAAGTTTTTGATTATTACTTCTACAAATAAATCTCTTTCTGGAATCCTCAAGGTAAATAGGTTAGCCCAGTTGATAGTGTCTATAGGTTGGTTAATACCTACTTTTCTTCAGTAAGTTGATTTCAGTATTTTGATCATATTTGTCCTCCGACTTCCACTCCTTCCAGATCCTCCCCAACCTCCCTACCTATATAACTTAGGTTGTGTTCTGCCCCACTCTCCCCAAATCGGGTCCAGTTAGTGTTGGACAGTTACTTCTAGGTGTGTTGCCCGTCCTGGAGTGTGGTTTACACCATTAAAGAAGTAACTTTCCCTCTCCTGGTAGTAAATACCGATAGCTCCTCAGCTCGGGGTGGGACTTTGCTCGTCTCTGCATGCTGGCCTTTTTTTTGCCTGAGCTTTCACAGGTCTGTGCGTGCTGTTAGAGTTGCTGTGAGCATCTGCCTTATTGTGCCTGGAGAACACAGTTTCCTTGAAGTTACCTCTTACCTGTCTCTTACCGTCTTTCTGCCCCTCTTCTTCATAGATCCCTGAGCCTTTCGGGAGGGCTGTGATACAGAGTACTATTTAGGGCTGAACATTCTGAAGTCTTATTCTTTGCATGCTGACCAGTTGTGGGTCTTTGTGTTAATTGCCATCTACAAGAAGCTTTTCTGATGAGGGTTGAGTGATATACTGATGTATCAGTATAGCAATAAGTCATTAGGAATCATTCTATTGCTATGTCCACTTAGCAGAGTAATAGTAGGTTTTCACCTAAGGTCTATAACCTTTTTAGTCACAGGCTCTAGGCCTCATTTTGACAATGTTAGATATGGATTCCATCTTATTGAACAGACCTTAAATCTAATCAAAAAGTTGTTACTCCTATATTTGTGCTCAGATCTACTTTTGATTCTTTCTAATACATTTTATTTTTATTCTATTTACTGTATTTTTCAGCCATGGCTAGGATTACAAGTATGTACTCCTATATTCTATTTAGAGTTTTGTTCAAAAATTTTCATATATTTTGATTATATTCTTTCCCCTCCAACTCTTCCCAGATCTTTCTCACCAGCACCCCCCCCCCAATCCACCCAACTTCATATTCTTTTTCTTTGTCCTTCTCAAAAAAGAAAAAATCAAAACAAACACTGGACAGTGGTGGTACACACCTTTACTTTAATTCCAGCACTTTGGAGGCAGAAGCAGGTGGATCTCTGTGAGTTCCAGGACAGCCTGGTCTACAGGATGAGTCCCAGGACACCAGAGCTACACAGAGGAAACTGTGTTTTGAAAAACAAAAAACAAAGACAAAACAGCATAAAAAACATGGAGTCTGTTTTGTGTTGGCCAACTATACCTGGGCATGGGGGCAGACCTGGAATGTGGTTGATATATCCAATAACACTCTGTTGGAGAAAACTGATTTTCTGTTTCCCAGTAGGTATCACTGCAAATAATTTCTTGGTTAGGGGCAGGACTTTGTGTCTGCTTCACCTGGGATTTTGTTTGGTTTGAACTTGAGCAGGTATTGTGCATGCTGTGACAGTCTCTGTGAGTTTGTATGTGTATCACTCCTGTTGTGTTTGGAAGACACTGTGTCCTTGGAGTCATTTATTACCTATAGCTCTTACAGTCTGCCTTCCTCTTCTGTGCAGATCCCTGAACCTTGAGGAAAGGGTTTCAATAAAGACATCCCATTCAGTGCTCCAAAGTCTCTCAATCTGCAAACTGTCCAGTTGTAGGTTTCTGTGTTAATAACCATCTATTCCAAAAAGAAGCTCTGATGAGAGCTGAGTGATGCACTCATCTGTGAATAGAGCAATGTGTTGTTAGGAATCATGTTATTTTTATATTCCTTCTACAGAATAATAGTAGGTTTCCCCCAGACCCATAACATATATCTAGCCTCAAGTTCTTGGCCACTTTAGAAGGGGTAGACATGAGTTCCATCTTATGGAATGGGCCTTAAATAAATTTAATTTTAAAAAAGTGATTGGTTACTCCCATAACATTTGTGCCACTATTGGACCAGTATATATGCCTGCGTGCAGGCAGGTCTCTGTTGTAGGGCGAAGGGTTTGTAGCTGGGTTATATTGATGACTCCTTTTCTCCTCCAGTAGTGTGCAAAGTACCTTCCAGCACCATGAATTCTAGTCAATAGTGGTGACACTTCTGGTTGGCACCTGCTCAGTTTTTCTGTGTTCCATGACACAAGTAAGTGTATCTCCAGCAATAGGCCTTACTATCTGGTTGTGGAGGAAAACAATAGCCTTGGCAGTAGCCTTGATGTTGGGGTTCCAAGTGTGTGCTACTGTACCTTGTTCTCCATGTGGGTTTGGGGGCTCTAAACTTGGGTCCTCATGCCTTTGAATAGTGTGCTTTACTGACCGAGGTGTCTTCCCAGCCCTGGATTTCTCATTTTTAAAAAATTTACATTCTTTGTGTGTTGGGGATGTGCTTGTGCCATGCCACATGTGTAGAGGTCAGAGGTCAAATTAAAGTTCTTTCCTTCACCATGTGATTCCTGGAGATCAAACTCCTGATTTCCAGGCTTGATGACAACCATCTTTACCTTCTGAGCCATCTTGTTTGTGCCCCCCGTTTTTAAAGAACAAACAAACAAACAAAAACAACCCAGAAACTGTCTTTTCCTTTCCTGCCTCGGCCCAATGGATGCTGGGATTTCTACCACACTCAACTCTCCTTTCTTTTACTTTATTGATATTTCTGTTTATCATTTCCCTGATCTCAGCCATGTATTTGTTAGCTTTCTGAGAACCATTAAGGCAAAAAAAAAAAATTTCTGTCTAGTAAATTTGCTGTCAGGTTTTTTTGAGAGACATTTTTTTGGACTAGTTTTTCCCCCTTTGAGAGATGCACACTTCCTATTTGGGGGTGCATGTGTGTCTTTGTCTTGGTCTTGTAAATTGTGTGTGTGTGCATGTGTTGGCTAAAAACTGGAGTTTGGCTCTTCTGGAGTGGAGCAGTTCTCCCCTTTTCTAGAGTTTGCCCAGCTTTAGGTGGGTATTTCTGTGCTGGGTATGTGCTTATGCTATAAAGTTAAAGCCTGGACTTTTTTCTGGGCATAGGGGATGACTTCCTCATTTCTCTTGTCTGTTTAATTGCTCTCCATTGTTACTACTATGAACTGTTTGGCTTTTTAAAGGAGGAAAAAGGGAGGGGCAGAAGGAGGCTTGAAGTCCCTCAAGTCTTCAGTCGGTGGGGGTTGAAGAGTGGTCAGACCAGCTGCCTCCCTGTCTACACATATGTGATCAGAAGCACAATTAGTGACCAGAACACAGATTGCTAACACTGGAACACATGGCCTGTATCACTGACCTGGGCTTCTGCAAGTTGGTTGCAGGCCTCTGTAGAGGTTTATCAGTGACTGTGCATTATGGGCTGGGATGAGTAGACTCTGCTTCATGAGAACTAAAATCAGGGCTGTGGAAATGGCTCAGTTGGTAAAATGCTTGCTGTGTCAGCATGAGGATCTGAGTTCAGATTCCTAGAAGCCATGCAAAAGCCAAATGGCCTGGCATGTTTCTGTAACACCAGTGATGGCAAAGAGGACTGGATCCTGGGGGCTTGCTGACCAGCTAGCTTAGCCAAAATAATGAGCTCCAGGTTCAATGAGACCCAGTTTCAAAAACAAAACAAGTTCCAGGGTCATAGAGCAATACCTGTATGTAGTCTGCTTCTGGCCTCCCTGTGCCACACACGCATTCAACACACAGGAGAGAGAGAATGCGCGTGCGCGCGCGCGCGCGCGCGCGCGCACACACACACACACACACACACACACACACACACACACACACTTGTGGAAACTGACAGCCTTTGTCTAGACTCCCCAGAGCCTGAGTGGGCACATGGCAAAGGCTCTACAAGTGTATTTGGTAGATGAATGTTGACTTCTGGTGCTGCCTTTTCTGTTCTCTTTCTTTAACTAGTTTTTTTGTGTGTGTGTGTGTGTGTCTGTGTGTGTGTGTTTGTTTTGGTCTTTTTTTTGGGGGGGGGGAAGGTAACACTTCTAGCATCTGAAATATGTATTATCTAGATTTATTTAATAAGAAATCTCCCATGCTCATGCAAGCCACCTAATCAGTTAAACCCAGTGAGACAATATGCACACAAAGACATCAAAGTTGTTTCTTTTTTTTGTTTGTTTGTTTGTTTGTTTGTTGAGACAGGGTTTCTCTGTGCAACAGTCCTGGCTGTCTTGGAACTCACTCTGTAGACCAGGCTGGCCTCAAACTCAGAGGCTGGGATTAAAGAGCTGCTACCACTGCCCGGCTGACATCAAAGTTGGGAAGAAGGGGTTCAGCAGGGGTAGGAGTAGAGGTAAGAGAGAGTAGTGGGTAGTGTGCATAGCAGAATTGCTTCAAGTGTGGTATAGTTATGAAAGAGGGGTCTAGATTGTGCAGGTTTAGAGAGTATTGCCTCTCTGCAGGCAACTTTGCCCATTTCTCTGTGGAAAGGACTGTCTTCTTGCCCCCCCCCCCCCCCTTTTCCTTTCTTTCTGTTGTCAGACTTAAAAGCTGAGCCAAATGTGGTCCTGAAATTCCTGAGAGGACAGTGAGGGAAGTGGTGGATGTTTCCCTAAATAATCAAGTTCTTTGAGAGAATCACCCCCCTCCCACACACACACGTGTGTCCTTTAAAGGGCTTCTTTCTTCTGGTAGTCTTGCTGTGGCTCCCATGCTAGCTAAGAAACCATCATGTTCAACTGTTAAAGGATAGGGACACACAAATATGATTTCACTAACCTTAACTTGAAATATTCTCTGAAAATAATTATGAGTTCTTGGTTGCAAAGGACAGAAAGTGTCTTTAATTTAATCAGAAAGGAATGATGCTTCGTAGGAAGTTCGTATCTTGGAAAGTGGAAGTTTAGAAAACATGGCATGTCTAGGAGGTTTGTAGGGGCTGCAGTCTGCTTAGGACCTTGCTGTTAGACACTGGCTATGCATGCTCCTGCTACCCTGCCTACATCCTGATGGCTGCCTGGGAATTATCAGCTCCTCCAGTGAGATCTTTGAAGAATCCCTTCTGTGCCTGGCTTCTAGCTCTGTAAGAGTCAGCATCTAACAGAGAGAGAGAGGGAGAGAAAGGGGAGAGAGACCCGGGGGGGGGGGGGGGATGATGATGATGATGAAACACCTGCTTCTGATCTCCTTTAGTGTTTGCTAGCTGGTCAGCATAAGGATGGCAAAGCTTCCCTGTGAAACGCTTGTACTTTATCCCCCCCTCAGATCTTTGGAGCTGTGTTTACACACAAAAAAACTGTGTTTTTTGTTTTTAATATTATTTACTCAGTTTTTCTTCCGTGTGTGTGTGTGTGTGTGTGTGTGTGTGTGTATGTGTGTGTGTGTGTACAGACACGTACGTACTCTTGGACTTTCCAGCTTCCAGAGCTATGGACAGTTAATTTCTCTTGTTTATAAATTACCAAATCTAGTTGGGCATGGTGTGCATACTTGGTGTTTATGTGTGTGTTGACTTTCTTTTCAACTTATTTTTCTTTCGTATTGTTTTTCTCTGTAATGATTTCTGTGAGCTCTAAAAAGTAAGGAAACTGCTTTGATTCCTTTTGTTGACACAGCTTTATAATGAATGCCCTTCCCTTCTATGCCATTAAATTCAGATAAGCATTGATTACAGATATTGATAGGTTATCTTTTGTTCAGAATTACTGATTGCTAACTTTGCTTTATTAATGTATATATTACACAATATGCATATATTGGTTTTTTGAGACAGAGTCTCTTTGTGTAGCCCTGGCTGTCCTGGCCCTCTCTGTAGACCCGCCTGCCCCAGCTCCCAAGTGTTGGGATTAAAGGCGTGCGCTACCACCTCTCAACTGCTTTTTTTTTTTGTCTTGAAGAATTTATTGCAAAAGTATTCATTGCAAAAGAGAATCCTAGAGAGTCTTACAAATCCATAGCATTGTTATTACGATTGCTGTTGCTTCTTGAGTCAGTGTCTCACTCTAATCCTGACTTCAGACTCATAGAAATAACTACTTGTCTTCTGTGTGTTGGGTTTACAGTGTGTTGTGATAACTAACACACATTCACCATGTCACTCAGTGGTTTGTTTTTAAGTCATTAAAGTATATCTTTATGTTTTGTCTTTTTTAATGCAATAGCATTTTTCTTTCTTTTGTCTTAAAAAATTAGAATAGTTTATAGTTTCCCTATTGACTTACACAGTTAAATTCTCTTTAGTTCTCTTCTGTAGATTCACAGGCTGTTGATGAAATGAAGCATTTGAAATGTTTTACAGATCAGTATCGTATCTCACTCTGCCAGTATTTCCTTCCTGGTCTGACGTGAACTCTAAAATTACGTGAACACTTTCTCCCTGTTTCCTGACATTTCCAGAGTTGTAGTTTCCTTTAAAAACATTATTTGTAGAAGAGAACTGACCAAGCATTTCAATATTTTTTTTAAAAAAGAGAAAACTGCAGTAGTCAAAAGGAATAAAGTTCCTAATATTTTGCTGTATTTTTCTTCTAGTTTTATATTGTATTCCAAGGATATACCCACTTTTGTTACCTGACTAGGACACAAGTATGTTGGGTCATACTGTTTAATTTTCTTTTTTTTTAATTGAAAATAGATTTTTTTCAGACAATATATTCTGATTATGATTCCCCTCCCCCATCTCCTCCCAGTCCCCCCATCCAAATCCACACTCTTTCTCTCTCATTAGAAAACAGAGACATCTGAAAAAATAATAGAGTAAAATAATATAAGATAAAGGCAAACAAACCAGAATAGCAGAAAACAAACAAAAATGAAGAAAAGAGCCAAAGGAAAAGCACAAGAAACACATAGATTCAGAGATGCACATGCTTGCACACCGAAATCCCATAGAACCACAAAACTGGAAACTGTAATACAGCTGCAAAAGATCTGTGCTTTCAGTTTTAATTTATTCACGAACCTGTCCCTCAGTTCTATAAATCTCACTGTTGTTGAGCATATTTTTTTTTCTTTGTTGGGTTTTTTTTTTTTTTTTTTCCTTCTCTGAGACAGGGTTTCTTCTTGTAGCCCAGACTGTCATGGCTCCCAAGTGCTGGGATTACAGGCACCCCCCCCCCCCCATGTCGTTGAGCACATTTGGTGCTCATCAGTCTCCCCCTCTCCTAAGTCTCCTGATGTGCTGACTCTGAACTAACTGCCTTCCTGTGTGTGCAGTCTGTCTGAGATGCCCCTTTACCATCCCTCTTGGGGTTCTCATTTCTTCTTTTTCAAGTCGGGTTCCCCAGTTCCTAGAACCTGTCATCACCTTTCATCCTTTTCTACTCTCAGATAACGGATGGAAAACAAAACGACTTGTTGCTTAACCAATGCTTGTATTATATACTCTCCTGTGATGTATAGTCTGTCTTGGTATAGCGTTTTAGGCTGGAAGTAATTTTTCCTGAAGATCAGACTTTATATAGTTATTTTTAGAAGCTAGTGTTGTTAATGACAGTATCTTTGATATCTTTTTTTTTTATGCCATTTGTTTCTTTTCTAGCAGACTTTAGGGTCTTGTGTTATCTTTGGCATTTAAAAATTACATAAAGATATGTGTGTTTCTGTTTGAGTCTTTTTTTTTCCCCCTAAAGTCAATTTTACTGACTGTTTATCCCTTTATCTTGAAAAACTCATGTTGGGCCTGGAGATGTAGCTACTGGTAGAATGCTTTTGTAGCATGCATGAGGCTCTAGGTTTAATCCCCAGCACTGAGTAAACCCAGCTTGGTGACATATACCTGTAATCCCAGTCCTCCAGGGATGGAGGGACGATTGAGGGTCAGAAGTTCAGGTTTATCTACCACTGCAGAGCGAATTCAGGACTAGCCTAGGCTACATGAAACTGTCTTTTCTCCTTTGTCTTATAATTAATTCTTCAGCATTCTACCTTGCTGAGCCTTCTGTTACAGGCCTGGAGATTAAACAAATTTATATACATAAAGTGCTTAAAATAGTATCTGGCGTGTAATCAGTGCTTTGGTACCTGTAATTATTGTCTAGTTTCACAGCTGATTGAGGAATGGTCCGTCCTTGGGTTTGAATCTTTCACTTACCTCTTTGAGACCTATTTCCCTTCTCTGTAAAATGTAAGCTCCACCCCTGCAGTGTTAGTGAGGAACAAGAGAGAATGCACATGTGAAAAATGCTTGAAAAACTTTGTATAGGATTACATTGCTACTTGTACCTTTCAAACATATATTTTTCATTAAGACTAAATTTGCCAGGCATTGGTGGTGTGCGCCTTTATCCCCAGCACGTAGGAGGCAGAGGCAGTCAGATCTCTGTGAGTTTGAGGGCAGCCTGGTCTACAGAGCCAGTTCCAGGCAGGCTCCAAAGCTACACAGAGAAACCCTGTCTTGAAAAACCAACAAATAAATAAATAAATAAATAAATAAACAAACATAAAACATTAAAAAAATTTAAGTTTTTTTTTTTTAAAGAGTACGTTATTGCTTATGCTTTTTGTGGAAATCAGTATGAGCTAGGTACACTTGGGAATTGCTAAGATTGCCTTTTCAAGACATTACCATAATTTATTAGGCTGGAGACAAGATATGAAAATAGTTTTTGATAAAGTTGATTCTACTTCAGATTGTATAAATCTGTGTAATGTAATAATTATTAATGAATGACATGAAGTTGGAGAGGATATGCATTCGGGTTATTAATAGTATTTGAGATTAGGGAAAATAAAATCTGTTTTAGTCCTGCTCAATATTATTGTAATTTGAAATGTTAGCTCATTTTTGTTAATGGTGGCCTTTTGTTTGTTTGTTTTGTTTTAAGGTTTTTGGATTCAAAGCATAAAAACCATTACAAGATATACAATCTGTAAGTATGTTTTCTTATTTGTATGTATGTTAACTAAATAAAAGTTATTTCTTTATTGGAGTTAAAAAATATTTTAATAGAACTGGATTCCTAAGACAGTTGAAGTCCGAGAGAGAGGATTGTTGGATCTAGAAAGTGTGGTGATGAGGTACAACAGTGCTGGCACATTCATGTTACTTGATCTGCTTGAAAAGACTTGGCGTCTCGCCCATCCTTGAGCCCATAATCATGTGATAATTTGAAATGTAATCCCCAGCAGAGCTGCTGTTAGAGTTAGCGGTGGCTTCTATGGAGGCCGACTCCAGGGTGGACAGACCTTTGTATCCTCTGTGCTTGTTGGTCAATTGTCTGAAACAGCCATTTGAGTATTCTGTGTGTATAACCTAAGTAAGTTGCCCAGCGTTGTTTAATTATCTGGTGTAGGGTTTTAGGGATTGTCCATTAGAACTTGCAGGCCTACCTTTACATCTTTGTTTTCTTTTGACTTTTGGAGTAGAGCTGTGAAAAAGAGAAAGAAAGGGGGGGAAAATCATTAAACATTTTTGTCTTTGAAGACCATTTTTATTTCCCCCATATACTGAGCATTTTTTTTTAATTTTAGAAGGTGCATAAATTATTATTTTTCTATATGCCCTTTTGTCTTTTATATCTGATTTATACAGCAGGATAATTTTATGTAATGTTAAATACCAATTACCAATTACCAATTTCTATATTACTCTATCAGATATAAGCACAAATATTCTCTCTTCTGCTTCCAGTGGGCATTTGATTTTTTGAGGGTTGGGGTGGGGTTTGAGACAGGTTTTCTCTATATAGCCTTGACTATTCTGGAACTCACTCTGTAGACTAGGTTGGCTTCAAAGTCACAGTGATTCACTTGCCTCTGCTTCCCCAGTGCTGGGATTAAAGGTGTGTACGAGCACTACCTGGCAGGCAGGCATTTGAATTTTTATTCAGAGGATTTTCTGTGCCTTGTTAGATTGCTGGATGTTGCTTTTTTTCTTTCAGTCTTTAATAATATTTCTGTTTTGATAAGATTTAGTAATTTATGTGCAGTAGTTATCAATATTGTTTCTCGTAGTTTTTACTGACTTCAGATTCTGAAAGGTGCAGCCGTTTAGTTAGGGACATCCCTTTAGTCATGATAAAATATATAGATACAGTGCTCACAAGGATACTTTCAGTCCTCAAGTAGCATATAGTTAATTCCAGAGTTCAGCAAAGTATTATAGGAGCGAGCAGTAACAGAATTGTAGCCATAGTAACTGGGCCCCATGGGAAGGTTTTGTAAAGAGTGAGATGTTTAAGCTGTGGTTACTTCTGATAACTTCTATCTTCAATCCCTCTCTGTTACATAACCTGGTTTGGAGTTTTTCTTTCTTTTAATTTTAGGGTTTCAGTTATATGTGATACATCTTTCTTTGCAAACATATATATACATTTGAAGATCTTGAAATATTCCTGTTAGGCTTTTCTGCTAATCAAAATCAATAGGGGTTAGCTATTAGGCTGAGGAGGCTGGAGCATGGCAAGTTAGGAGATTGATAGCACAATGGTCTTTGAGATAAGCAGTAAGTCATTTTTGGCAGATGGTGGTATGTGCTGGCTTAGGTGGGGTTATAATAATAAAAGGTGTATAGGAGAACTATAAAACTGTTTTCAAAAGCTGCATTGGGAAGCTGACGGAAAAAAGGACAAGAACTGTTGAAAACTGAAATTCATTATATGAATCATTTTGGACTCACACTGTCAGGACTGGAGATTTAGAGTCCCAGTAGGGAAGTAGAAAGACACTAGAAGACACATTTTGCCTATGTTGAAATTTTATGCCTGTTTAACATATCCAAAGAACAGGGAGGAAATTCTTTTCATTCCTGTTTATAGTGGCTTCCTGCTTCTAGAATTTAGGGATTAGGCTTATGCTATCGCCTTTGTTCTATTTTAGTATAGTTAAAGGTGGCATTGGGTTGTAGCCTAGGAGCTAGACTCTCTGTTTCTAAGCATTTGATTTCCAATTTAATGAACTATCTCTTTATTAGTTGAGACTAACCTGTAGTGCACAGTAACTTACTCCCATGTCACCTGTACAGAGGCTTTAGGACGGCACAGGACCTGCAAGATCACTTAGTAGAGCCTTCTCATCTTTCAGATAGTGAATCAGGCCTAGGGAAGTTAAGTGAGGTGGCCAAGGACACATAGGTACATATGGTAGCATGTTACCCGCCGTTTATGCCAGCAGTCCCTTTTGTTTGTTAATTAGGTCTTTGTTTTTGCTTCTCCATGTTTTAGTCACTTCAAAAGTTTCAACACCTACAAAGTCCAGTGTTTTATATTTTCTTTTTTTGTTTTTGTTTTTTGTTTTTTGAGACAGGGTTTCTCTGTGTAGCCCTGGCTGTTCTGGAACTCGCTCTGTAGACCAGGCTGGCCTCAAACTCACAGAGATCTGCCTGCCTCTGCCTCCCGAGTGCTGGGATTAAAGGGTGTGCCTCCGCCACTGCTGGCCTGTTTTAATTTCCTTGCCTACTCTGTATCTGGTTTTAGGCAAGTGAGCCTAGCAGCAGCAGATGTTTTTGTTTTGTTTCTTTTTGTCTTAGGATAGCAATTATAGGTGGTATGTATTTATTTCTTGGATAGTTGAAAATCTTAAATATTTTTTTACTGGATATACCCATAATTAGTAGTTTATGAAACCTTTTACGACAGCTGTTGTATGTGGATGAAGAACTACTAGCATAAGCTTTCTGATAATCACTTGTTTATCTCTAAGTTTCCTTGGACATTTACTAAGTTATTTTAAAAAAGGGCAACATCCTTAAATTAATCAGTTTTTTTTTTAATGAGTGAGATTTCATTTTTTGTTTCTCTATGTTCAGAGAATGCGAAATTTTAAGTTTTCTTTTAATGAATAGTTGACATACTTCTTGGCAAACATTTAGCTGTGTTGTTTTTATCTGTTAAGATTTCCTCTGTGTCGAGTAGTGGTGGCATCCGCCTTTAGTCCCAGCACTCAGGGAAGCAGAGACAGGTTGATCTCTTTGAGTTTGAGGCCAGCCTGGTCTACAGTGTGAGTTCCAGGACAGTCAGAGCTGTTGTACGGAGAAACCCTGTCTCAACAAACAAACAAAAATTTCCTTTGTAAAGTAGAGATAGCTTTATTGTAAAGAGTAAAGAACAGAGCTTCCAACCCTTGGAGTTGTATGCCGAGGCCCAGTTCTCTGCAAACTTCTCTTTAATCTCACTCCTTCCTTTACTTTCTGTTTCCACCTTGGAAAACCTCTCTCTTTCATTCTCCTTCATTTCTTTTCATATAAGCCAATTTAAGGTAAGGACAAAGATGTCATTTGAGTTTTAAGTATAAAGAAAATTTTAAGTCTCAGTTGTTAATTTGCTATCTTTCATTTTAGTATTTTGAGTGACTTATTGCTAACATGCCATAAGAAATTTAAAAGGAACTCCTATGTGAATTTTGGATATATAGCAGAGATTTTTAACTAAGGTGAAAGTTTTCTTCCTTACCCTGTCAACCCTTTCTCTTGAACACTGTTACATATGAAGCTCCAGCATCTTATGCCGGATGCCCCATGCTCACCTGCACAGGGCTGCATGCTCTCCCCCTCCCCAACCAAATCATAATTGTTGGGTCTGTCTGTCTTCAGTGACAGATACTGTTCATGTTAGTGCTGGCTTTGACTTATTTGAGTAAAACTTGTCACTGCTTTTACATGTAAAACTTGAGTGTTTTTATTATGTTGAACGAAACAGTAATAAAAGTTGGAATTTGGTGACCAAGGAGACTGAACTTGAGCTCATGTGGCATGGTATGATTGCCTGGTGTGATTAGGCAAACTTTTAAGGGCCTTTCTAAATCTTAGCTTTCTCATCTATATAATGGAGATATAAACTGTCACATCATTGTGAGGATGAAGACAGGAATGTTACTGTAATGTTATTGTTATCTTGTTGTCATTATTTTCCCTTCCATATCGTCATCTTAGCTGATACATGAGAACCATTTGTGATGGTAATAAGCCGTGGTCATTACACCAGGCTTTGGAGAGTGTTTGCTCTGGCTTTCTCTGGGGCACTCTTTTCTTTTCTTTGATGAGGTATAGCCGGATTTGTCCCTGCTAGACAAGAACTCTCCCAGACCCTAGACCTCAGACCAGGCATTTGGAGGTCCTGAGCAAGTGTCGTAGATTGAGACAACTATGCAGGAAGCTAACATTTGTATTCTAGTAAACTGTCACGGGACCGTTTCTCAGGGTATGTGCCTAGCTTCCTGTCTCATTTTTTTCTTGAGTGTCTCCATGATTCCTGCCTATGCTCCACTGTCGATTCTTCCATTGCGCCTCTCCAAAGAGCAGAACCTGGCTGCCCTGCATGGAAGCCCAGCACTTGGGGGTGGAGGGAGGAGGGAAGTGGAATTCAAAGCCAGCCTTGGGGATATAAGATTCTGACTCAGAAAAACCAAAGGAGGGGGAAAGGAAAGTATAAATGTGCTCCTCTGTGTATGGATCAGCTCTCTTCTTCCCGTCTCAGTTTTATATAAGCAAACACAAGATTATTTAGCAAGGATGCATGCATCATTATCTAATAAATTGTTTTCTTTAGCAAATCAGTACATTAAGTGATACACTAAAAGGAAAAAGCTTGTTTTGTTTTGTGTGATAATACAAAAGTTGATTTGCTTCAGGTCTGACTAGTTAGAAATCCAGTGGGCTGTAGTTTATATATGATTTGTTCAATCTTCATTTTAATTTGGTTTTGAAACTTTAAAGTTGAGGAGCTGTGTAGATTCCAAGTGTACAATGCAGGTCCACAGCTGCTTATTTGGAAGTCTTGGATCAGTTACATTTCAATATGCAGAAATTTTCAGCTTTCAGAACAATGGTAGGGAAGCATATCCTTTATGTTATCCAAGTAGCCGTGTGGTGGATTGGCTAGTGCTCATCATTTACTGCAGGTGTGTTGTTGAGCAGCCCCAGATTGGGTCTGTTAGAACTGAGATTACGTACTTATAACTTCAGGATTTGGGTTTGTGGGCTAAGGAGTAATGGAACTTTACTTGTTTTAAAACACCAACTTTTGTTTTCAGTAATTTCCTTTGTTGGTTTTTTGAGACAGGGTCTTGTTATATAGCACAGGCTGGCCTAGGACTCATTGTATAGCAGAGACTAATCTTAACAATGCGATCTTTCTGTCACAGCTTTCCCAGTGGTAGGATTACAGCCTGTGCCACCACGCCTAGTTTATTTTAGGAACTCTTAAATGTCTGATTTTGTTAGTAGTTGGAGTCACCAGGATGCTGCTGACCCCACTAATATGTAGGGTTACCCCCTTGAGCCTATTAATGCTTATTTCATAGCCTGTTAATTTTGAGTGAGCCAATTGCATAATAATAGTCATTGGTGTTATTGAAAAGATAATGTGTATGTTTTATAATGGTGTCAGCATTTTACTATTCTGATTGGTTTTACTTTATTTACTTAGTTATTTTATTGTGATCTGATACTAAAATCATTGATAAAGATGACATTTGTATATAAAAGGATAAAGGTCTGGTTTACCATTTTTAGTAAGCATTGTGTTACGTAAATTAGTATCATTCAGTTGTCTTTTACATTTTCTTATGTTTGACTATTTTTAAGATGTATATTTTAATGGTTTAAGATTGTATATGATCACCTGTCAGGTAAAAATAACATTGAAAGTAGCTGTTCACAGGTATTTGTGAAATAAACACATTCTAAAGGCATGTACAGTCTTCATCCAAGAAATCTACAGGGTCAGTGCAGTTGAATTCAAAGTGTTGCATGTTGATGTCACAAATTGTATGAACAAATACATGCACTCTAATTGCATGCATACATTTAACCTTTTTATTAAGCTTTGGTTTCCTTAATTACAAAATAATAATAATAATAATAATAATAATAATAATAATAATAGTACCTACTTTAGAATTCTTGAAATTAACTGAAATAGTGGATATAAAAACACTTAGCACGATGCCTGGCATAGTATAAGGGTGAACAAATGTTGGTAATAGTAATACTGGGCCCTCCAAGTGTGAAAGGTAACTTTATGCCACATTTAAACTTTCTTGTAGATGTGCTGAAAGACATTATGACACCGCCAAATTTAACTGCAGAGGTATGTATAAATACAACCATAGTATATTGTGTAACTTAAGACCAATAGACTGTCTTTTACTGCCTAGTGATAATTATCTAGATTATTGAGATAAAAACTTTAAGATTAAAAAGTAAATTTAGTTTCAGAGTTGTTCTTTAGGTCATATATAGACCTATCAAAATTGTCAGGAAAGCTAAATCACAGAGTAGATTGAGAACAGAGGAGCTCACTAGACTAAACTAGGATAAGGAGGGGCTTATTGGCTCTTTGGGGCAGTTGGTGCCATTGTAAACAATTACAGGAAGACAGCGGAACCATTTTAAGTTTTCTATATAGAAGAATGACATAAAAGAGGAAAGGATAGGGCAGCTGGGGCCGTTCTGTCCCAGAGCCTGCAGAGACTGGCATGGAAGTCAAAAAGAGGTAGGTACTGTAAGCGATGGATTGATGTTTATCATCCAGCACGCATGTTAACCATGGTCTGAGAACTGGCGAAGCATGAAGAACTACGTGAGAACAATTTACTAGGAATCTTTCTTTTGTGGGATAGGTATAGGCTACTGCTTATTAGGAAGCATGCCACAATAGAAGTTTACTTCGTTTTAAATGTACATTTTAATAGACTGTCTTGATGGTCTTGTGTGTCACTTGTGAAATGAGATTGGGAGTACATTTAGTAAGATGATTAAGTGAAAGCTAGCCTGCCACCTATGTTACTGCATGCCATTGTTTACCAAAGAGCTGTCTTTTCACAGAGAGGGTCAAATGGACTGTTCTTATCCCATTTTATGATGGCTTGGTTGGGATTTGTCATAAGTTTTGCATATTAGATAATATATCAGATAATTAGAACAACAGTATCCATCAGGATTATTATTTTATTTTTGAAATTTTAAGTCAGTGTCTCAGTGCCCCAGGGTGGCCTTGAATTCATTGTGTAGCTGAGGGTGACTTCAAACTTCTGATCCCCTGATCCTCCTGCTTTTACCACTTCCTCCTGCTTTTACCTCCCAAGTGTTGGGGTTACAGATGTTCACCTCATCCTCAGCTGTGTGTTCATGCAGAGCAAGAATGAACTCAGGGCTTAGTACTATTAAGCAAGCACTTTGCAAACTGAGTTACATCCCTAGAGTTCTAGTTAGGAATTAAGGATCTCAATAGAGTAGCATCAAGATAGATACTAGTAAGATAAAAATGAAGAGGGATAGAGCTGAATGAAGCCTTGTTTCTAGACAATAACACCACCATCACAAAGCTCAGCTCTGACTGTAGGGAACAAAAACATCTTAGAGTCTTAATGTGTGTGAAAACAAATCTGAAACTTAATTTGATAAATGTTACTACAGTTGTATGCTTTTTGTGAGTAATTAATTTCAGGGGGTATATATACACTATATTTTACATATATATGTACATATATGTATATACACACATATATGCCTTTCAAGCCATCAATATATAATTACAATATTTGTGAGGCTATTTTAAAAATAAGACACTTAGCTGGGCAGTGGTAGCTCACACTTTTAATTCCAACACTTGAGAGGCAGAGGCAGGAAGATCTCTGTCAGTTCGAGGCCAATGTGGTCTACAGAGTGAGTTCCAGGACAGCCAAGGCTGTTACACAGAGAAACCCTGTCTTGAGAAACAAAACCAATAATAATAATAAGTCACTTAGTAATTTTATTATGAGATACAAAATCATTACTTTCTATAGTTGACTCTATTAATTAATAATCTGTGCTTTCTTCAGAACACGTTTTGTGATGATGCAGTACTATTTGTTATTGCTCCTTTTGTTAGAAGTTACTCCTTGACAAGAGGCCTGTGTGACATCCATTTGGATTCAGCTCTACTGATATGCTGTGACGTGTTCCCTTCATATAGCAGATTCCTCCTTCGTGGAGTGAGGAGCACAATACTTGTTTTCTTGTCTAATGAATACATTTAAGAATTAATAAAAGACTTTTATTAAAAAACTAGGTTAATAAGCAATAAATTAAATTTCCCTGAAAGTTAGGCCTCTTTTAAGCAGCAGTAAGTTTATATATAACATTTTTAAAGTTAACCTACTTTTCAATAAAAAATTGCGGAGATATCTTTTCTTACACTGAGGTTATCTTTTTGCAACAGTTGCACAGTATCCTTTTGAAGACCATAACCCACCACAGCTAGAACTCATCAAACCCTTTTGTGAAGATCTTGACCAATGGCTAAGTGAAGATGACAATCATGTTGCAGCAATTCACTGTAAAGCTGGAAAGGGACGGACTGGTGTAATGATTTGTGCATATTTATTGCATCGGGGCAAATTTTTAAAGGCACAAGAGGCCCTAGATTTCTATGGGGAAGTAAGGACCAGAGACAAAAAGGTAAGCTGCATTATTATTTCCCTTTTCATCTTTGTGGACCCAAGAATTTATTGGGAAATGGACTTTCCCCCTCTTGCTTTATTGAGGTGTAACTGAAAAATAAAATTCTGATCTACCTCACAGTGCATGTGTGATGTTTTGAGAAATGTTACTTTGTTGTTACCCCAGTCATATCCACTTAGTATATCCCTCACCCCCTGACATCTCTGTCCTTCCTTCCCTGTACTGAGAACATTTGAGATCTTGCTGCTGTGCTGTGCAGTCTATGTGTCCAGCTCTTATTTTTCTTGTCTAATAGAAATTTGTTGTACATCTCTCCATTTAAGAGATGAACTAGTATCTAATTTAAATTTTGTTTTATTGAGATAGGATCTCTCCATATGGTTGAAGGTGGCCTCTGAAGCAAACTTCCCCACTAACTATACTGGAAATCTTTATGAAGTTTATTAAATAAAAGAATAATCTTGATATTTCAGAGACATACATGAAAACAAGATATATTTTGTTGATAACCTGAATGCCATTACCTAGTAAAGCATGATATTCAATTTAATAGTAAATCAAAACATTTTCTGGTATGAATATTTATTAATATAGTTAGCTAATCAAAGATTCTCTTCATTGGTTATTCAGAAAACTAAAGACTTGAAAATGAGTGACATGTTTAGTCCGTAGTACAATTTAAAGCAAAAACAAGTTCTTTTTCAGAAGACCCATTTCTTTAGAAAGTAAATTGAAAAATGTGTAATAAAAGAAATTTTTGTGTATTTCTTCTCCAAAGATCATGCCTAAACCACTCCAGATAAATTGAAAAGCTCAGGGTAGCAGTGAATGTGGCCCATCACAAGATCATAAACTTATTTAAACATTGAATTGTTTTATAATCTTTTTGTAATCCAATTGCATGGTTCTGGAGTGTGGACTTTGTAAATGACAACATCATTTTGCAATGTCAAAGAGTTGTACATGGCTGCTCTAGGAAGTAAGACAATTTGAAAATTGATTCTAGATTCTAGTATTCAATTTGTTCTTCTGCCACCCTTCCTTCCTTCCTTTCTTCCTTCCTTTCTTCCTTCCTTCCTTCCTTCCTTCCTTCCTTCCTTCCTTCCTTCCTTCCTTCCTTCCTTCTGCCTCCCTCCCCTTCTGTCTCCCCCCTCCTCTACCCTCTCTCTCTCTTTCTTATTTTCCTTTTAAGCCCTAAGTTTATCTCGCTCAGCTTTGGACCATAAATAGAGGTGATGATACCTATGATGCTGTGAGTGCAATGGTCCTGGGTCCTACACTTCTCTTTCACCTCCCGTTTTCAAACCCTGTTTTTGTAGCTGTTTTGAGTTTGTATAAGGACGTCAAAGGACTGTTGACTGGTATGAGTTCTACAAAATTACACCTTTGATACAGTTTAAAAAAAAAAAAAAAGTCCTAAGCCAGAATACCAGCTTCAATTGAGAGACTCAAGTCTGTGTGTTATACCTCTTTCTAAACTCTGATGAAAACTGTAAATGTTCTCACATTTAACATGTGCATGGTCTATATATAATCATAAAATTTTGTTGATAGCTTTTCTTTGTACTCAGACCCCAAAACAAAATTCATGACCAGGGCATGTTTGCTAAATGGTTGTATTCGTCTTTTAAGCTGCAATTGCTTTAGAAAGCCAGATACAGATAAAAAGCCTTAAGATATCCCTACCTCAGGAATG
The DNA here is from genome assembly GCF_949786415.1 of Peromyscus eremicus. Lineage (NCBI taxonomy): Eukaryota > Metazoa > Chordata > Mammalia > Rodentia > Cricetidae > Peromyscus > Peromyscus eremicus. The sequence goes on along the minus strand of NC_081416.1, from coordinate 29,398,904 downwards.
CTTCTTTATAGATGATATAAAGGCCCAGAAAAGTGAACTGTTGTGATCAGCATTATACAGTTCATGATAGCATTTAGAGTACAAGCGAGTCCCTTGCCATGTTGTTCAATTCGTTTGTATAATACCAAGTTTGCAAGTTCTGTACTGCAGATGGAACTTTGAGACTGTTGAGGATGTTACCTCTTTCTGGGCTCTCCTAAAAGGTTCAATGATGCTGATGGTTTTTGAAAGGCTTCTCAGTCTTATGTCTTCCTTTGCAAACGATCATGTTTAATAAGGAGAACAGGACAAGATTGCACATCTTATAAATATAATGCTGTGCATTTCCTTACTATTTTTGCAATTTTCTAATAGCTTTTAAATGTAAAAGAAAAAGAAATCATGACATTTATAAGAAGATGGACTGGAAGTTTATTTTAAGCAAAACAAACCTGATCAGAAATACTTGTTTTCATTCATGTGAAGAACCTAGATTGGAGGTGTGTGTTTGTGCATACTGTCAAACTAGAAAGGAGGCCGTTGGGAGAGGAAGAGATCTCAAGAGAAGATGGGGAGGGGGAAGGCAGCTACATGACATAAAAGCAGAAGGAGCTCTTTGGGAGAGGGAGATGAATCAGTAGGAAGTACAATGATTCCTATGTGTGTGGAAATGCCATAATAGAACACGTTATTAGCAAAAAATAAATAGTTAGACAAACCTTAAAAGGCATCACACATTTGCCTAATGGTCAGAGTGGTAGTGAAATGATGGATGCATTTTAACTTGTTCATCACAAGAAAAGTGAGTACAGTATAGCTGTTTTAATACAGCTGAGAAATTCTTCCTGAGAAGTGAGTACCTTATAGTAAATATAATTGATTACTCAGAGTGATTTTATTCTTAAAACGTGTGGCAGTACACACAATGGAATTTTGCTTGAAAATGACATAATAATACCTAACATTTCGTATGGTAGCTGAGAATCCCTCCTTAGTCATACGTTTACCCACTTCTTGTCATTTAGGTTGAGCCTATGGATTTGCACTTACGTAATTGTAATTGTAAATGACTGGAGGGGAATACTTTCAAAATCTGTTTGTAGTTTGTATAGAATTCGTTTTACTAGAATTGTCTTTTATTACTTTGCTTATATTCTTAATTTTAAGTATGAAGGGACCATAAGAAGCTGAAGAAAATTATGTTTTGGTCCAGAATCTTCTTTTTCTTCTTATTTTAAAGGAGGCAGCACTTGGCATGTGAAAAATTTGTGGACTTTTTATAGCTTCTCAAAATACTGTGACTAGGTCTTGACATATAGACATGGTGCATATTGGATAGATAAGCTGATCATAAAATGTAGCATTGTCTTCTTAATGCCCAAACAATACTTTAGGGTTTGTCTACTGCAGAGAAGTCCAATAGTTGATACTTCCTATAAAGAAAAATGTCCCAAGGATGAGATAACTGCTCAGGGGAACAAAGACTCATCTTTTGTTCAGTAAAACAAAAGAAGTTTGTTATTCCGTTTCTCTGGAAATAATTTACTTGTATAGTTGATATTTTACTTTATGAAAGTGTGGCAAATTGTCCAAATGCAAAGCCACGAGGGTACCCCTCTCCCTATGCTGAAAGTTACCTTCTGGGGCTGGTTCCTATTTGTTCTTTGCTGTTTGCCAATGCACTTAGATTTCAGTACTGCAGTACATAGTTTACATTATGTAAACTACGAAGAAAGAGGAACAACCTCTTAAGAATGCTGGTGAGTGCATAGTTTGGAGTGATTTCCCAAACTGCTGCATTAAAGACACAGTTATTAACTTGACTTAGAGTCACTGCTCTCTGCTGCCCTCGAGTAATGGCAAGTGAAACAAGCTTTAATTTTATTTTTTTAAACTTTTAAGGGAAAAGATTGAAAAGATTTCAGTCTTCTCTTTCTTTGGTTCCAAATTGGTTATTAGAAAGGTATGTAAGAGAGAGAGAGAGAGAGAGAGAGAGAGAGAGAGAGAGAGAGGAGAGAAGAGAGAAGAGAGAGAGAGATGGATGAGCTCAGTATCTCAGCTTGTCAAATTTACTAAAATAATAATGCTAACTTTAATATCAAGGGATTTCTTTATTTTTTCTGAGGAGTGAAGTTTTATAACCTGTTATCAGTTTTTTTTCTGTTTCATTTATTAAACTCCCTCATATCATAAATTTTCTTGCTTGTTCTTTATTTTAAACCAAACAAGCTATGGTTACTGTCCTTAAACAAAACAAACAAAATTCTTAGTGTTATTGAATTTGCTGTGACATCAGTTGTCATGGGGTAAAGTGTTCTCTTCTGATACATACTATTTTAGCCTGTCGTTCAGGCCATAGGTTCATAAAGTTGTGCAATTTTATGCTTTGAAGGACTGACTTAATTCAAAGTATGTCTGCAAAGATCGAGCTGTCCTAAGTCATACTCTTTGTCATACTCAAAATCATGTTTCCTGATTTTGAAGCCTGTATTCTCCCTGCTATACTAAGTTATACTCAATTTTTCCCTTTTCTTTTTGATTCCTAAAATAGAAAAATAACACCTAAAAAAAAGAAAAATAGCTGCTTTAAATGTGTGAGTTTTCCAGTTTCAGGTCAGAGAAACCCAGCTTAAAGTAAACTTAAACAGAAGGGACGATTATTGACTAATATAACCTATAAGCTCAAGTCTGAACCTCAGTGCTCAGCAGCTGTCAGGAATCTCCTTTCTTCTCTCTTCCTTTTTTCTTTCTTGCCTATATTTCGGAAAGGATCCCTCAAGTAATGCCCATCTGTGGTCCCGGCAGCTTCAGGCTTGCATTCTTAACTACTTTAACTGCAAAGGGAAGAGAACGACAGTTTGATCTAAAAAAGTTCCCAGTGCAGGCTCTGATTTTCCTGGACTAAATAATTAGCATGTACCTCTCTTTGAACCAAATGTTCTTGCTAGGGAGTGGAATCCTCTGATTGGCTCGTGTATCTGAATTGGAGAATAGGGTTCAACACTTACAATCTAGGCAAGGAAATAATAACGGCTAGAAATGATCTGCTTCACCCTTGTAGTAAAGATTTTGTAGGTCATGTCGTACCGTTTAAAGTAAGTTATACTTCATGGAACTGAAGCATGATATAGTACTCCAGATTTCAGAGATGGGAAAAACTGAGTTAAGAGAAGTATGGCCTCGTTCAAGTCACTTAGTATTCCTGTTTTTAGGTCACCTGAGTCAGATTCATGTAGATCCATGTACTAATTTTGCGCAAGAAAATCACGTGCAGCATATTAAACTATATTAAAATAGAGGCAACAAGGCTGGCCATGATATACTTGGGTAATCCCAGCACTTGAAGGTAGAGACAGGAGGATCAGGAGTTCAAAGTCATCTTCAGATACTGTAGCATGATTGAGACCAGCCCTCCCCCAGAAGGAATCGAGAGGTTATAATGATTGGGCTGTGGTGTTACAAAGGTTACAATCTCAGCTGTTTGGGGGTTGAGGAAGTAGGATAGAGGCCAGAGTCTTAAATGAGACCCTGTCTTAAAAATAAAATATATGGCCGGGCGGTGGTGACGCACGTCTTTAATCCCAGCACTCAGCACTCGGGAGGCAGAGCCAGGCGGATCTCTGTGAGTTCGAGGCCAGCCTGGACTACAGAGTGAGTTCCAGGAAAGGCTCAAAGCTACACAGAGAAATCCTGTCTCAAAAAACAAATAACAACATATATGATAATATATACCTTGCAATGTTATGGGAATGATAGAAATATGTTTTTAATGTTGGAAAGTAGTTACAATAACACTATTTTATGTTATAATAATAATAGTCAAGCTTTAAAAGCCACGTTCTTTCCTTTGTTCAATTACTGCCTTGTGATTTATTATGAACATTCAGAAATGTAGATCTCCCTTTTCAAGCAAATACTTTTAGATTGAAACATGTAAAGTATAAGTTTAGACATGGAAAGTGTTTTCCAGTTCACTAGGAAAGTTTGTTCAAATAGAAAATTACTTTAAGAAATTTAAGTTGTAAATTTATCTTATAGAAGATGATCTAGATTGAATGCATGTAAGATGAACATACATTACATACTGTGTTGTAATATGCTTATCTAGTATAGTAGCCTTATGGCAGTATTATAGACCTAAAAATGTTTGTAATCTGTACCCTTAAGTCTGTTTTTCAAGAGTTGGCCAAGTATGGTGGCATATGCCTTTAATCCCAGCACTTGAGAGGCAGAGGCAGGCTGATTTCTATGAGTTCAAGGTCAGCCTGGTCTACAGAGAGAGATCCAGGACAGCCAGGGCTACACAGAGAATCCTGTCTTGAAAAACAAAAAGAAAAAAAGAAATTAGCATTAAATAGTCAATGCTTAAAAATAAAGAATCAATGAAAAATATACTGGGAAAATGTAAATTTCCAAAGCACATGACAGATCTTCAGTATCTGAATAGCATTATAATAAAAAAGCATAAAACTGATCAAAGATGTCATTTTACACTAATATAGCAGATACTCCACATGGACACTTAGCAGTTATGAACTCATGTGCCAAATGGAATTAAATGCATTAAGCAAAAGCTGGAAAATTAAAATAAAATGAAAAGGTAGAAAACAGTGCTAGAAATCTTGAATATACTCTGAGGAGACACAAAGCAATGTATATGTATGTATACAGTGAGGAAAGTAATACAGTTAGCACATAAATGCTTCACAGTGTCCACTTACTTAGATTTATTAATGACTCATCAGACTAACTCCAAAGCCTCCTTCCAAGCCTTGAAAGTAGAAACAAATTACCTTATTCATGCTGACAGTTGAGTAGAACTGCAGGTTAAAGTTTAATTCAAGTCTGTATGGAAATGTGAAGCCATTTTCATAATTTTTGAGCCATTGAAGAAAGATACATTCACATTAAGATTATTAACCAGTAGAAAATAAAGACAAAAATATAAATGAATGAAATGGGGAAACAGCAAACTATTTGGATTAGTAATCAAAACACTGACTGTAGAAAACCAAGCTAGTGTTTTGAGTGGTCTTTAGGGTCCAATCTGGGTTTTGGTAACTGAATAGATGTGTGAGAATCAAAGATGAATATTGTAAATGGATTTAATTTTGTCTTCCTATGTATGCTTGTGTTTAGCCAGGTAGTTAAAATACTAGCTGGTGCGTGGAACTCCAGCCTCCCCTGCTGCCTAAAGCCTTTGCGTGGTTCAGGGCTTCACTGTATGCATCACCACTGCCTTTCAGCTATGGGTGAGCTCTGGTCACACACTGCAGTTGGTTTGTGTATTGTTTACCTATCCACTGGCTTTTTTCAGAAGGGCCAAGCATATAAATGCTTGTGTTAATCGGCATCATACCCATTACTTGAGAAAACCTAAAATGTTGAGAACTATTTATTACTGTACACTAATGTGCACCAAAAATAGAGATCAAGAAAAAAATATCTGAACCTCATCAGCTGCTAACTTGACAGCCCAGTCTTACCGACTTGCATTTAGTTTCTTTTAATTAATTTATTTAAAGTCTTGTGATGGTGGTCTCATTATGTGGCCTGGGAGTTAACTTTGACCCAGAATGCCTCAACTTCCCAAGAGCTAGAATTGCAGGTATGTGCTACCACATTTATATAGCTTAAATTTTTTTAATTTAATCTTTTGACTAGAAATAAATTCATATGGTTCTGAAGTTTATGTTGTTAAAACAGCAGCTGCAGCAGTAACGGTCCTCATCCATCTCCTGTCTCTTTCACCTAATTCTCTTGCTTTCCTTTGTTTTTCTTTTTCTTTTTTTTTTTTTTTTTTTTTTTTTTCCCTAAACAGTGTTTCTCTGTGTAACAGTTCTGGCTGTCCTGGATCTCGCTCTGTAGACCAGGCTGGTCTGGAGCTCACAGAGATCCACCTGCCTCTGCGTCCCAAGTGCTGGGATTAAAGGCCAGGTGCTATGCTATCTTTTACCTCCATAATTGTCAGTGGCAACTTGTGTGCTAAAGTTGCACAAATAAGGTTCTCTAATGTGCAGTTTATATTAAATTTAAACACTTAGTATATGTATATTATTTGGTATTTTTAACATTTTTAAATTTTTTTTTCTTTTTAAGGATGTATTTATTTATTTTATGTATATGAATGCTCTATGACTTTATGCCAGAAGAGGGCATCAGATTGCACTAGAGATGGTTGTGAGCCATCATGTAGTTGCTGGGAATTGAACTCAGGACCTCTGGAAGAGCAGCCAGAGCTCTTAACTGCTGAGCCATCTCTCCAGCCCCTTTAACATCTTTTGTGTAACTGTGTTCACTGTTTTATCCTCATGAGAATTCTATTAAGAGGGTACATGTTATTGTCCTCATTTTCCTAAAGAAACAAATGGAAGTTTTATATTTTGTCGGAATTCAAATATAAGTTTTGATTACTGAATGTGTGATTTTCACTCTAGCCAAAATCTTAAATTGCTAATCATGATTTCAAGAGGTTTATATCCCTTTTTCCTGTTTGTTTGTTTGTTTGTTTTTGAGACAGAGTCTCTCTTTATAGCCCTGGCTGTCCTGGAACTCACAGATCCACCAGTTTCTGCCTCCCCAGTGCGGGGACTAAAGCTGTGTGCCCACTCCTGGCTGGCTATATCCACTTTGAAACGCATGTAGAGCAAAGAGACGGAAAGACAGAGGGAGAGGATGAGAGACTAGAGCCCATATTCCTGTACTTGCAAGTCAGCACAGTTCTTTGATGGTTTTTTTAGCTTTTATGTCTGCTCACCCAAAGAAGGATGTTGTGTCTAGAGTTCTTAACACAATAGAGGTTTGGATGTCATCAGTAAATTAAAGAATAGTGTAAATATTTTTTCTTATGAACATAAAATTCTACAGTTCTGTTTGTTGAACCTGGGCCTGTCATAGACCAAGCTGACCTTGAACTTCTGATCTTCTTGGTTGTGCCCAAGTATTGAGATTACAAGTGGGCACTACCGTGCCAAAGCTACTGTTCACTTTTTACTGTTAGACTTGGTATTTATTATCTGCTTTATATTTCTAAGTTGATTTTTCCCTAAACTATATTGTGTAGCAGAAAAATATTTTTCTTTTTTTTTTTTAAAGATTTATTTATTTATTATGTACACAGAAGAGGGTGCCAGATCTCATTACAGATGGTTGTGCTCCACCATGTAGGTGCTGGGAATTGAACTCAGGACCTCTGGAAGAGCAGTTGATGCTCTTAACCTCTGAGCCATCTCTCCAGCTGAGAAAAATATTTTTCATTAGTGGATGCATTGCTACATATGTGAGGTTTTTTTTTTTTGTTTGTTTTTTTAAAGAAGAGTCAGGTCTCTTAAAATTCATCTTTTTGAGTTCTCTCTCTCTCTCTCTCTCTCTCTCTCTCTCTCTCTCTCTCTCTGTGTGTGTGTGTGTGTGTGTGTGTGTGTGTGTGTGTGTGTGTGTGTGTTTGTAGGACTGAGTGTTCATCCTCTGGTGCCATCCATCATGTTCAGGCAGGGTCTCTCATTGGTTTGGAACTCACCAAGTAGGCTAGACTGGCTAGCCTGTGATCCAGGGATCTGCCTGTCTCTCCCTTCTCAGTGCAGAGATTATAAGCATATACATGATTGCATGGTATCTTTTTTTGGTTTTTTGAGACAGGGTTTCTCTGTGTAGTTTTGCGCTTTTCCTGGAACTCACTTTGTAGACCAGGCTAGCCTCAAACTCATAGAGATCTGCCTGCCTCTGCCTCCCGAGTGCTGGGATTAAAGGCATGCGCCACCACTGCCAGGCGCATGGTGCCTTTTTAAAAATATATATCTATGGAGGGGGTTGGCTGGAGAGATGGGTTAGAGCACTTGTTGCGCTTAGAGAGGACCTAGTTTCAATTCCCAGCACCCACAGGGTGGTTCTTAACCGTCTGTAACTCTAGTTCCATGGGATCCAGTGCTGCCTTCTAGTCTGTGGGCACCAGGCATACCCATGGTACACATATGTAGGCAAAACACTTGTATATATAAAATAAATATTTAAAAAACTAAGACAATATATATACATGGGTTCTGGGTCCTTCATGCTTGCAAGGCAAGCACCTTATTGATTGAGTCATCTCAGCCTCTGTGTATGGGGGGTAAGTGTGTGTGTGTGTGTGTGTGTGTGTGTGTGTGTGTGTGTGTGATCTTATGTACTTCTGCCTGGCCTGGAACTAACTATGTACTGTGTAGCTCTGGTTTGAACTTAACAGCAATCCTGTTTCAGCCTCTTCTGTAATAGGATTACAGGTGTGGGGCACCATACCTGGTTAGGTTCCCCTTTTAAAATACCACATCAATTATGTCTTTTAAACATTTGCACTACCTCCTTTTTTCTAAGCCATCTTATGCTTCCCCAATTTCTTTAAGGAATGGATAGCACAAGGATGGATACCCTTTAGTATAGGCAGAGTGGTCAGCTCCCAAATAACCACACAGAGACTTAGTATTAATTATAAATGCTCGGTTGATAGCTTAGGCTTGCTATTAACTAGCTCTTACAACTTAAACTCATTTTTTTTTTTTTTTTTTTTTGTTTTTCGAGACAGGGTTTCTCTGTGTAGTTTTGTGCCTTTCCTGGGACTCACTTGGTAGCCCAGGCTGGCCTCGAACTCACAGAGATCCGCCTGGCTCTGCCTCCCGAGTGCTGGGATTAAAGGCGTGCGCCACCACCGCCCGGCTTAAACTCATTTTTACTAATTTACATGCTGCCTTGTGGCTCATGGCTTGTTACTTCATTTTTTACATGTCATGCTTTCTCCGCATCTCCTCGCAACTCTGCCCTTCTTCCCAGTGCCCTCTCTGCCCTGAAAATTCTGCCTTGCTATTGAACAGCCAGCTCTTATTAAACCGATAAGAAGTGCCTTGGCAAAGACACATCTTCATGGTGTATAAAAAGATTATTTCATGAACTTTAGTACCTCTGCTAACAGGTATTTGTTTATCATTCAGCTGCATAGTCTTTGTTGGGCTCTAAGAACAGAATCTCATTTTCTACTGCTTTTTCTGCGTAAAGGCCGCACATTTCTCTCTGGCGTGCCAATTCTGATACGCTTTTGCTTAGAAAGTACGTAAGCAGGTTTGTGAAGAATTATGTGCTTAATGAGTCCATCTTAGTGAGAGGAACCTTGGGTATAAAGAACATAGCTATAGTACAGAGGCTATTGGCTATTACTTTGGATATGTAGTGGCCCTTGCTTATTGGGTTTATAGACCAGAGTAGTATTTAATCTTTGAATAAATGAGGTGTTTAATCACTACATTTTAAGAATATCTTATATTTTTCTTTCTTTTGCTATTGCTTTCATTGATTCTAATATTAAGTTAGATTTGAGTGTAGCCACTTAGAGAAACTTTGGAATAATCCGGTTATCATAGCAATTTAGTGCAATAACTTCAATGAAATTCTTCTTTTGAATTTGACTTCTCTTTTTTTCCCCCTGTTCATTTCTTTTAAATTTGACTTCCCTTTTTTCTTCTCCTGTCCACCAGGGAGTAACTATTCCCAGCCAGAGGCGCTATGTATATTATTATAGCTACCTGTTAAAGAACCACCTGGATTACAGACCAGTGGCGCTGTTGTTTCACAAGATGATGTTTGAAACTATTCCAATGTTCAGTGGCGGAACTTGCAGTAAGTGCTCTAAATTCTTATCCTTCTGTGTATTGGAAAACTTTTCTTAACATATCAAAATGTGTATGTAAAAATTTAGAAATACATTTACCTGGTTAAAACTTATGTAGGAGAGTGTGTTTCTGAAGTGTTGGAATTAATTAGTTCAGTTGTTTAGCTCACTGGGCTAAGAAAGCTAAGAATGGTGAATTTTAGTGTTCTTGAAGCCAGTTATATTTATGGGAGAAGTGTTCTGTGTTACAGCTACCTCTTGCAATCTCTATTCTGACCAAATAACTGAAAGACACTGACAGGCCAGTTGGAGAGTGGCAGTGGGATCACCAGTTTACTAGTCTTGGAGCAGGAACCAAGTCCTTCATCTGAGGGAGACAAATGTTTACAGTCATGGTGACAGGGAAAGAGAGAAGCCACAGCAGTAGCCTCCCAATACAAAGAGTAAAAGGGTGTGTGAGTCAGGATGTATGGAGAAAACTTGGATGGAGCTCTTGGTTCTGGCCCTCGGCCAGTGACCTGACCATGTCATTTGCCTCGCTGAGTTTGCTTGTCAGTAAAATGAAGAGATCTTGAAATCTGACCCTCCCTTGATGAGTACTAAGTCATGACATTGGTGTTGCCCTGTAATCCTGCTCTCGGCCTTAGCAGCTATCTGCCTCCCCTGCATCCACCCCCCTCAGTCGTTTAGATCTTGTTCTCTTTTCCTGCAGTCTTGACTAGAGTTCTTAGCAACATACCTCTAGGAATAGGATGCCCAATACCTGGGTCCCACGCAGTGATCTGATGACAGGAGAAGGTGTGGGTGGAATGCACATAGAGAATAAACGGGGGAGTTTGATGCGGGCCCATAACACCAGGCTGCTGCACCATCTTTTTTTTTTTTTTGGAACAATGTTTTGACACTGAACATCTTAAGTGCTACCTGGGAGTGGTCAATTATATTTTATACTTAAGAATGTATTTTATTTGTATTTATAATACAAAATGTCATAGTTTTAAATAAATATCACTCATTAGAATCCCTTAATATTATTTTACAGATGTTTTGCAATTGGTTAGTGATTTTAGTTTTTAGCTTTAAGCTAGTTTATTTAGATAAACTAATTTGTTTCTAAAATAATTTATATAGAGAAAATTAATTTCTTGAAGTCATCTATCTTTGTCTGATGGGTCTGATTACCATGAGTGTGACAACTTTATCAGAGGGCCCAGATTTATTAATAAAGCTTGTTGGAAAGTTCTAAGGAACATCACTGATCCTATCAGTATAACTTTAAACTTGAGTACAAGGCACAATGGACTACTGAATGTGATTGACCTAAGAACTTCACCAGATTCGTAGAGAAGGAAACAGGATGAAAACTTACGTTCTTTCTGTAGCTTATATATCAGTGTAAGAGCCAGACAGGTGATAGCAAAGGCAAACAGGAAAAGCTCTTCTCCAGAATCTTAATGACACTGGCCTGAGCTCACCCAAGGTTCCCTGTCACTTCTGTTTTGCCTGCCTATGATGAAACTCTGGTGTGTTTGGATTTTGGTTTCACAATGCTATGCTTACATCTCTAGACTTAAAATTTAGACTTAAAAATTCTTTTTAATCTTTAAACTTTTCTAGTTACCTATTTATGTGCTGGGATTTAATACTGTATATTGAAGTTGTATTAAAGTACTGCTCATGGGGGTTTGTATGCATAAATTATAAATGCTGTGTTCATAAAAGGTTTTGGAAACTGTTAATTTCATGGAGAAAGTCTGCCATTGGAAAACATGTACAGTTTAGACTGGCATTAAGTCTGAAGGAAATACTGCAGGCAATAGGAAATAGGTTGAACTGAAGCACAACAGAAGGAAATGAGCTGGACAGGAAATGAAGGTACGCTTGACTGTCATAGCATCTTGAGTGGGAGATAATAGACTTGAAATATTGGTGTCATGATTGTTTAGGGACTTTAGCCATCTTTTAAGGACAATTGTACATTCTGTAGAAAGTTGTGATGTAAGAGGGGAAAGAAAAAAACCAGTTATGTATATGACTTGCCAGATTTTGCTAGAGCAATAAAATGGACTTTGTTTGGTTTTTCTTTAGCTGTTGTGCATATCCAAAGATTTTGTTAAAGTTTTGATCTTACTCAGGTGGATGGTTCACAGAAAGATGAAAAGTACATTTGGAATTTGGAGACGTAAATATTATCACTTTGGCTTTAAAGTTGTTTCAAAACTAATGAAAACAAGCTGTTCATGGGAAGATCTGCAGTGGGGCTGGAGGTTTGTCTCGGGTGCAGTACTTGACTAGAACTAGAAAGCACAAGGCCTTGCCTTCAATCTCCAGCTTTTTTTTTTTTTTAAAAGATGCCCCATGGTTAAATCCTTGGTGGATGTGAGTATAGATTCAAGTCTAGGTGAGAGATCATATTTGTTTGGGAGAAACACCAGGAACAAGATAATAATTTAGCCTTTTGGGTGGATATGTTGCTAAAGTAGGAAAGGGTGAGGACTGAGAAGGGAAAGAGCAGGGTGAGTTCAAGAAGAAGGCATCAGTGAAACAGGTAAAACTAGTGACGAAAACTCAGTGTCTTCTGCAGTTGTCAGGAGCTGGCAGCATTTTCCTTACTCGATTACTGTCTTAGTGTTTCTCAGTGAAGAAAAGTTGTGTATGGATTATAGATATTAATAAGGATGGCCAGTGTGCTTTTCTGTTGGGACACACTTCCCCAGGAGAGTTTACTTCTCACTTTTGTTTACTGGTTCTAGATCTTGTCATTACTTTAGAACATAGTTAACATATCAAGGTTATAGTTCAGATGTGTATCTTAGAAGTCAAAAAAAAGAACTTTAATAATATTAGAGTTTTGTTGTTAGGACTTTCATCCCAATGTGAAACTCATACCAGAGATTAGTTTTTTCAATGGCTTTAGTAGTGCTTCCATTTATTAATTTCTTAAAAATCTTTATGCTATTTTATTGTACATGGCAGCTAAGGACGCTGTCTTAGTCAGTGTTGTATTTCTGTGAAGACATCATGACCATGGCAACTCTTATAAAAGAAAGCATTTAATTGGGGGTTGCTTACAGTTTCAGAGGTTCAGTCCATCATCAGCATGGCAGTGTGCAGGCAGACATGGTGCTGGAGAAAGAGCTGAGGGTTCTACATATGGATCTGCAGGCAGCAGGAAGAGCAGAGATACTGGGCCTGGCTTGAACTTTTGAAACCTAAAGCCTACCCCTAGTGACATAATTCCTCCAACAAGGCCACCCTCCTAATCCCTCTCAAGTAGTGCCACTCCCTTATGAATAGGCATTGAAATATGAGCCTCTAGGGGCCATTCTTACTCAAACCACCACAGACGCCGAGTTAAAAATCACTCAACAGCCTTCCCTACCCAACACACACACACACACACACACACACACACACACACACACACACACACACACACACTGAGGGTGGAGCTCAGGCTCTTGTGTACTAGGCAAGTACTCCACTGCAGAGCCTCTACCCCAACCCATCATAAACTATATGCTCTCAGAGCACCACTGTCCTCCATGTTCCTATTAGGATGGCCCATTAAGCCCTGCATAAAGCATTGAACTGCTTTCCTAATCCAAAGTCCCAAAGTCCACATTCTGCAAACAGGAAGCATGGTCAGGCTAATTAGTTTTAGTGAAACATCTTTAGCTTATTGTAGGGGAAGTTCTAAGTAATATGGATTTGTGATTAACTTGTCGATTGTTTATAACAGTTGTTCAAGCCTTGGAGATGTACATGTTAGATGTTGTTTAGTTGAAATTCAGATTATACTGTCAGTTTTCAAATCTTAAAACCAGTAGTATCAGATGCTGAGCTAGTAGAATAATTCATTAATAAGATTATAAGGCATTTTATCCTAATAATTTTTTTTCCCCACAGCGTTGAAACCATGCTTTATTCATTTGTGTCATGTTACACTTCATTATTGTATAGAACCTTGTAAAATGTCTCATTGCACTTGGACTTTGAACCTTCCGTCATAGAAGTGAAATGTGTTGGCAGATTGTTGGTGTAATGTTTCTCCCTTTTGGGTGGATTTCATGATAAATGTCTTGTAAATCCATGTTAGAACATCCCCATATATGCTGGGCGGTGGTAGCGCATGCCTTTAATCCCAGCACTCAGGAGGCAGAGCCAGGCGGATCTTTGTGAGTTCGAGGCCAGCCTGGTCTACAGAGTGAGATCCAGGACATGTACCAAAATTACACAGAGAAACCCTGTCTTGAAAAAAACAAAAACAAAAAAATCCCCATATGTTTTGTTAAGGGACCTGTTTTCTATAAGATGATTGCTATGTTATTGCTTTTATATGTTAAATATATAGACCTCTGTGTTAGAAATTTCACTTAGATAGTTTGGCTTTCACATTTTCTCTGTCATTAGTCACATTGATAAAAATCTCATCTTGAAAGAAATAATACCTTTGATATTGATACTTTTATGCCACATATCTACACACAAATCTTCTAATTCAAACATATTAGTAGTGTCCTGTTTCTCTCTAGCTATAAATGAATTTGAGTACATTTTAGAAATAAAATGCCAGACAGTGGTGGCGCATGCCTTTAATCCCAGCACTCAGGAGGCAGAAGCAGAGGCAGGTGGATTTCAGTGAGTTCAAGTAAGTTCCAGGACAGCCAGGACTACACAGTTGAACCCTATCTCGAAAAACAAAAACAAAAAACAACCGTGTCGTCCGTCCCCCCCCCCCCCCCAGCCTCCAACAAACAAAAATCCCATAAAACAACAGCAAAAAACATCTTTTCCTTTCCACATCTATAACCATCTTTTGGTTGAGTTGCTAATCAAATCATGACGATGTTTGAGAAGTTATACTTAAACAGCAGTTTTAAAACAGACCTGGATTGGACCCAATAATTGTTGATGAAAACAGTGTTTAGAGGGAAGGGAAGCCCTGTTGTAGTTTTCCTTTGGAGACCGCTGCATTTCCTGTGGATGGGTAGGATATTTTCCTTTCTTTTTAGCATGACTGTGCGTTTCCATAACTTTAAAATAAATGTGGGCTCCACACCCATGTGAGGATGGGCAGCATAAACTGGGCTCGGTGTGGTTCAACCAGAAAGAGAACGAGAATGTGAGGTTGGGTAGGAGACTTGGGGTGTGCAATCAGGAAGAGTTAGAGGGAGAAGTGGGAAGTGAATTGGGTCAAAATACATTGAATACATAGACGAAATTCTCAAGGAATTAATAAAAATAATATATTAAAAAATGGGCTAGAGGTCAAAAGAATGATGATCAGTATTTTATATATTATAAATGCTTAGGCTTATGTTGTAGAGTTTATTAAAATTTTCTCGTAATATTTCCTTTATGTAGTTTACAAAACTCCTAGAAAGTTGTTTAAACTATTTTATGGTTATGGTAATTTGTGATGGGTCTTTTCCCTAATGTTAATGTAAAGCTTTGATATTAATATTAATATGTTGGAACTTACTGTTTATGAAGTAGCAATTGATTTTCCTATCTGTAATAGAACTTTACATAAAGGTTCAAAGTGGAGCAATCCTTACTTGGAGTGAGTGGTTATGTTTTTATCTAATTTATTTCTATTGATTTGTTTTAGATCAGCAGTCAGTATGAAGAATTATCATTTTATGTTTATTTCTGTTACTTTATCATTAAAATAGTTTCTGATAATTTGAGTATTAAAGGCATTTCCTGTGAAATGATCATGTATGTATTTAACCATATAGATCCTCAGTTTGTGGTCTGCCAGCTAAAGGTGAAGATATATTCCTCCAATTCAGGACCCACACGACGGGAAGACAAGTTCATGTACTTTGAGTTCCCTCAGCCATTGCCTGTGTGTGGTGACATCAAAGTAGAGTTCTTCCACAAACAGAACAAGATGCTCAAAAAGGTTTGCACTTCAGTTCTATTGGGTAGACATAGCCGTGCCTTGGGTGACCTCAGACCTTTTTCTTAAAGAGACTTAGATGCTATATTCCTTTGCTGTCCACTGAGCTTTGATGGATTTCTTGTTAGATTTGCAGACACCATGCCTCATCTGTGGTATTGATGAGACATGTAAGCAGAACCTTTGTGTGGTTTTGGGTTTGGTTTTGGTTTGTTCTGTGATCTTATGCAATGACACACACCTCATTTTACACATTTGGGTTTATGTTTCTTGAGACTGGGCTATTATACATTTTGTTTCCTCAAATTTGCTGAGTTTAGTCAGTATTACTTAGGTGAAAGAAATGGCTATGAAGAAGTAATTTTAAAAAAAGATATACTTAAACATTTAAGTTCAGAATTACTAAGACTTGAGATACACTTAAGAGAAGGCAAAAGCTCAGCTATAATATCCTTAGTTTGGAATATTGTAAACATTTAAAGCGAGTCTAATGTACAGAAGTTTTAGCTAGTAACGGAGAAAGACGCCGACTTTGTACAGGAGCGACACACCTATGCAGCCCACAGGGTAGTGTATCACCAGAAAGGAGATTTCATTTTCTCATGTTTTAGATCTTTTTAAAGAAAAGGAAATTTCACTTGCTATAAAACTTTTAAATGTTAATTTGATTTATCAGGAGAAAAATCACAAACATACCAAATTAATATTTTTATCAGACTCATTTTCTACCTCTAGTAAAAAAAAAAAACTACGTATATCTCAGTATCTTTGAGTTACTGTTTGTTTAGTGTTTTGTTTTGGGTTTTTTTTTGGAGACTACAATAGGTGTGAGCCAATATTTCAAAAATCAGATATTTAGAAGGCTTTGGTTTATCCTCCTACTTCTCACAGGACTCTGATGCACATAAAATTGTATGTGCATATTTTTCTTGTTAGTGTTTGTTTGGAGATAGGTTCTCACTTTGTAGCTCAGGCTGGCCTGAAATTCACTAAGTAGCCCAGGTTGGCCTCAGATGAAGCAGTCCTTTTTGCCTCAACCTCCCAAGTGCTGTGATTATAGGCATGTACAACCATACTTGGCTTTATATGGTTTTCTAAAATAGATACCTCACCATCTCCTTGTACTTTTAGGAATGTGCTAGTTCTTACTCCAGATCTTAAGTGCACATTTATATACACGAAATTGAAGATTGGATATTTATATTTTTATAGCTTAGATTACTTTACATAAATGGGCATTCAGCATAGCTTTTCCTAACTTAGTTAAGTGCCTGTTCTGATTTAAATAAAAACAGTTTCAGAAAATTAGTACACATCGATGAGCTACATTTTGGAAGTTTAAATAATATTACCTTACTTTTTTTCTAAGTAAAATATAATTGCTAAGTTAACAACTTCGCTAAAATAACTGAGATCAATAAGGTTTTTAAAAGGCTTGTCATGGGCTGGAGAGATGGCTCAGCAGTTAGGAGCACTGACTGTTCTTCCAAAGGACCCAGGGCTGATTCCCAGCACTCATATGTTGGCTTATAATCATCTGTAACTCCACTCCCAGGGGATCTGAATCCCTTTCTGGCCTCCATAGGCACCAGGCATGCACAGGTGTACATGTCTATATCCAGGCAAAAATAGAGCTGCCATATTTCCTTAGGGAGTTGATACTGATCTTTTTAGGGCTTCTACTGGAGTAAAACATCTGAGCTTTGCGTATATCTACATACACATAAACTTGAAACATTGTTAAAATCCAGTATTAGAGTAGGAAATATTTTATTTAGAATGTTAACATATTTTACACAATTATATTTTTATCTGAAATTTGAGTAAAAGAGAACTTAGTGACTAAGAATGTGACATTCCATAGGTTGTTTGCCTTCACTTAGAATCCTAATTATATATGGTTCATTATATTAACTATTTGTGATACATTCTTAAATAAGTGAAATACATCTTCATTTTCTTTTTTAGGACAAAATGTTTCACTTTTGGGTAAATACGTTCTTCATACCAGGACCAGAGGAAACATCAGAAAAAGTGGAGAATGGGAGTCTCTGTGATCAGGAAATTGACAGTATTTGCAGTATAGAGCGTGCAGATAATGACAAGGAGTATCTAGTACTTACCTTAACAAAAAATGATCTTGACAAAGCAAACAAAGACAAGGCCAACAGATACTTTTCTCCAAATTTTAAGGTGAGTTAAAGCCATCTTTGGGGTGGGAGCATATGCTTTATTCTAAGTGTGTAGCTGGAGAACTTGGCTTTACTCATTTAAAACTAATGCTGTGTCGCTCTTCAATCTGTAACATCCCTAAGGGGTTGCCTAGCCTTTCTTTCTCTATTCATTACTCTACTTGCCTTTGTTCTTTTTCCTCCTCTTTCTCTTCCTCCCCCTCCTCCCCTCCAGTCTTTCCTTTTTCCTTTTTTAATTCTGTTGTATTTGTTTCATTCACATGTAACAAAAGGAACCATAGATTATAAACATAATACCCCTAATACTTAAAATAGAAATAGACCATTACGTGTGTTAAGTGGAAATAGAACTAATATTCAATGCCTTTGGATCTCAAGTTTAAGTTTCCTATAGAGCTCTCAGGTTTTCTTTTCCTTTCTTTTCTATAAATTTATATTTCTATCAACTATTTTTCTGTTTTCTGTTTTTTTAGATGGGATCTTGCTATGTAGGTACAGGCTGGCCTTGAACCGGCATTTCTCCTGCCTCACCTGACAACCACTTGCTTTTAAATGTATTTCTTTCTAGTTTTACTGTTTTAATATTTCTCTGACAATGTACCTCAGTGCTTGCCTAACATGGGTGATGCCTGAATTCAACACCAAGTACTACAAAAACAGTCATTGAAAAAGTTATTGTATATAAAGTTATTTTTATTGTCACTGAATAAATATATCAAGGTAGACACTATGAGACATGCAACTGGCAAAGATGGCCTGGCAAGTGGATGATAGTAGAGAGAGGTCTGGATGAAATGGGCAAACTAGCTGCTGTTTGGGAAGAGGAGGAGTGGATGCAAGGGTCCCAAGGCAGGAATGAGCTTGGTGTATTCGAGTGGCCAAAGTCAGTTCCACTGAAGGAGTCATAAGAAACCAGTTGTCCTGATGTGACAATAGGCAGTGCTCAGCACAGAAAAGATAGAATCTGAGCTTGTCTTTAAACATTCAGTTTCCTCCCTTAAATTGGGACTGGCTAGGAAACTAGGGAGAGGTGGCGGGACAGAAGCTGGAGTGAGTGGGAAAGTGAGCCCTTGGCAGTGACTTAGCACAGATAGAGGCGGTGGCTGCATGGTCTGAAGTAGTGGCAAGGAGGGTGGTGAATTAGTGAGATACTTTGAAGGGGTAACTTAAAGCAAATGTTGGCCGTAAAAAATTTATAATGACAAATAATGGGAGAGAAGCTATAGATAGAACATGGATCTGGTTTAAATCTAGCTTCCTGTCTGCTATTCAACGTGTTTAATATGTTGCCTGGTCTTCTAGGTCTTTGTTTCTTTTCCTTTAAAATGAAAATACTTAAGTTAGTTTTACTGCAGCCGTGCATGTAAAGGCCGTTGACCCACTCTTTGGATCACTGTGTGGTCTCTTGTTAGCGTCCTCCATTCTCTATGTAGGTGAAGATTTTAGGGCTAATAGATCTTGAACACATTATTATCAGTCAGTGGGTGTATAGTGTTACTAATATAAAAATAGAGTCGTCTCAGACAGAGATAGAAAGAAAAACGTTTTAGAAGCTTAAGCATTTGTAAATTGAATTTTGTGATTGAGAAACATTTAGTGAGTTCCTGAGGTCATTGCCTTCAGTTTGTATTTCTTTTATAGAATCATATAGCTTATGTTTCTTTAGGCATTCTTAAGGTCATTTGAAAATCAGTACCTTTCAAAATTTGTTTGCTACAGTACTTTCAAGTGAATCTATAAGATTTATTATTGTTATTAGCCTTTGCCTTTATATTATATTAGCCTTTGCTAATATAAAACTTATCAATTGTTCATTTTCATCTTAAACTTTCTTTCTCTAGGTGAAATTATACTTTACAAAAACAGTAGAGGAACCATCCAATCCAGAGGCTAGCAGTTCAACTTCTGTGACACCAGATGTTAGTGACAATGAACCTGATCATTACAGATACTCTGACACCACTGACTCTGATCCAGAGAATGAACCTTTTGATGAAGATCAGCATTCACAAATTACAAAAGTCTGATTTTTTTTTTTTATCAAGAGGGATAAAATACCATGAAAAAAAAACTTGAATAAACTGAAATGGACCTTTTTTTTTTTTTTTTTTTTTTTTTAATGGCAATAGGACATTGTGTCAGATTGCAGTTATAGGAACAATTCTCTTTTCCTGACCAATCTTGTTTCACCCTATCCATCCACAGGGTTGACACTTGTTGTCCAGTTGAAAAAGCTTGTGTAGCTGTGTCATGTATATACCTTTTTGTGTCAAAAGGACATTTAAAATTCAATTAGGATAAATAAAAATGGCACTTTCCCATTTTATTCCAGTTTTATAAAAAGTGGAGACAGACTGATGTGTATACGTAGGAGTTTTTCCTTTTATTTTCTGTCACCAGCTGAAGTGGCTGAAGAGCTCTGAGTCCCAGGTTCACGTCCTACCCCCTTGCACTTGTGGCAACAGATACGTTTGCAGTTGGCTAAGAGAAGTTTCTTATGAGGTTTTGCTACATTCTAATGCATGTTCTTGGGTTGAGGGAATGGAGGGAATGCTCAGAAAGGAATATTTTTAGCTGGGCTCTGGACCATATACCATCTCCAGCTACTTAACAGGCACCTTTCTTTAGCATGCTACAGTTACTAATCTGGACATCCAAGAAATTGGCCGCTGTCACTGCTTGTTGTTTGTGCATTTTTAAGAGCATTATTGGTGCTAGAAAAGGCAGCTAGAGCGATTACATTTGTATTGGGGTACAGGAATGAACCTTCTACAGCATCTTAAGAATCCACAAATGAAGGGATATAAAAATAATGTGGTCATAGATAAGAGACACAGCAACAATGACTTAACCATACAAATGTGGAGGCTATCAACAAAGAATGGGCTGGAAACAGAAAAATTGACAATGATTTATTCAGTATGCTTTCTCAGTTTTAATGACTGCTCCATCTCCTGTAATCAAGGCCAGTGCTAAAAGTCAGATGCTATTCGTACCTACATCAGTCAACAACTTACATCTATTTTTATTAATTTTCAATCATATACCTACTGTGGATGCTTCATGTGCTGGCTGCCAGTTTCTTTTTCTCGTTAAATATAAAATATTTTGTAATTCTTCACAGGAAATTTCAATTTGAGATTCAACAGTAAGCAGTTTTTTTTTTTTTTTCCTACAAAGATGGATGATGCACTTACTCAGTCCAGTAGCTGTCAGATGCCCCACCCTTTGACCTTACACATTCTATTACAATGAGTTTTGCAGTTTTGCACATTTTTTAAATGTCATTAACTGTTAGGGAATTTTACTTGAATACTGAATACATATAATGTGTATATTAAAAAGTCATTGTTTGTGTTAAAAAGGAAATTAGAGTTGCAGTAAATTTTCAGCACTGCACAAATAATAAGGCATTTACGTTTTTCAGTAGGAATTGTCCTACAGATGCTTTATTGACTTGCTATTGAAAGAGTAAATCTTTTTGTGCAGTGTTGAGTGACTCTTTATAGTGGTAGAGATGGGATTAGGGCTTCAATTTTACTTCTTAAATATCATTATATGTTTGATATGCCCAGACTGCATACAATTTAAAGCAAGAGTACAACTACTATTGTAATGGTAATGTGAAGATACTATTAAAAAGGATTTTTTTTTTCTGGGAATTTGGTGTCTTTCAAATTAGACCTTGACCTTGACATTTGAATATCCAGCCATTATATTTCTTAATGGTGTGAAGTCCCATTTTCAATAACTTATTGGTGCTGAAATTGTTCACTAGCTGTGGTCTGACCTAGTTAATTTACAAGTACAGATTGCGTAGGACCCACCAGAGAAGCATTTATAGTTTGATGGTAAGTAGATTAGGCAGAACGTCATCTAAAATATTCTTAGAAAATAATGTTGATGTATTTTCCATACCTCATCAGTTTCACTCAACCAATAAAATTTTTAAAGTTGTAACAAAGCTATTAGGATTTACACATTTATATTTAAACATTGATACATGAATATTGATTGACTGTTGATAAAGTGATAAAGTTAGAGACAACTTTTCTTACGATCTCATCATTGAAATTTGTATACCACCTTGTCTTTCCTAAAAGCTGAAAGTGGTTGACTAAAATGAAAAGCAGCTATTGGTGTTTTGGAGATAGTGATGAACACTGTTCTTTGTTAGTTTTGGGCACAGCATGCTAAACTATAACTTGTATTGTTCCAATTTGTAACACAGAGGGCCAGGTCATGAATAATGACATTACAATGGGCTGTTGCACTGTTAATATTTTTCCTTTGGAATGTGAAGGTCTGAATGAGGGTTTTGATTTTGAATGTTTCAGTGTTTTTGAGAAGCCTTGCTTACATTTTATGGTGTAGTCATTGGAAATGGAAAAATGGCATTATATATATATTATATATATAAATATATATTATACATACTCTCCTTACTTTATTTCAGTTACCATCCCCATAGAATTTGACAAGAATTGCTATGACTGAAAGGTTTTTGAGTCCTAATTAAAACTTTATTTATGACAGTATTCACGATTAGCCTGAAATGCATTCTGTAGGTAATCTCTCCCATGTTTCTGGAATGCTTTCTTAGACTTTTTGGATGTGCAGCAGCTTACGTGTCTGAAATGACTTGAAGGCATCACCTTTTAAGAAGGCATACAGTTGGGCACTGTACCATCCCAAGTCCTCTGTAATTCCTCTTGGACATTTTTGCCATAATTGTAAAAGGGTAGTTGAATTAAATAGCATCACCATTCTTTGCTGTGGCACAGGTTATAAACTTAAGTGGAGTTTACCGGCAGCATCAAATGTTTCAGCTTTAAAAATAAAAGTAGGTTACAAGTTACATGTTTAGTTCTAGAAAATTTGTGCAATATGTTCATAACGATGGCTGTGGTTGCCACAAAGTGCCTCGTTTACCTTTAAATACTGTTAATGTGTCATGCATGCAGACGGAAGGGGTGGAACTGTGCACTAAACTGGGGGCTTTTACTGTAGTATTGGCAGAGTTGCCTTCTACCTGCCAGTTCAGAAGTTCAATCTGTTTCATATAGAATATATATACTAAAAAAAATTGAGTCTGTAAAACAGCCTTACTCTGATTCAGCCTCTTCAGATACTCTTGTGCTGTGCAGCAGTGGCTCTGTGTGTAAATGCTATGCACTGAGGATACACAAGTATGATGTGTACAGGATAATGCCTCATGCCAATCAGATGTCCATTTGTTACTGTGTTTGTTAACAACCCCTTTATCTTAGTGTTATAAACTCCACTTAAAACTGATTAAAGTCTCATTCTTGTCATTGTGTGGCTGTTTTATTAAACGAGAGTATTTATAGTTCAAATTGCTTAAACCCATTGAAATGTCCAGTAATGGGCAGCCAAATGTGATTACAAAGTTTCTGTAGGTTTTTCAGTTTTTTTCTTCCTCCATGTTCTTCAAAGCCGACTGTTAGAAAAGCATGCCTTTGTCAGCTCGGGAGTAGACACGTATCTGTCTACTCATGGCTAAGAGAAGTACTTTGAGCCTTAGTCATCACTTCATAAATTATTCCAGGCATAGTAAGGGATATCTTAATCTTGAAAAAGTTCAAGGTTTCTTTTGAGCGCGGTGCTTATTTCTGTTTTACAAAGCCAGATGTCTGAAGATAGCGCCCCCCTCTCCCCACCCCCCCCATGAGCTTGATGTCTCAGGTCTGTTCTGTGGCTTTCTGTTTTCTAACTCTGCAGTTGGCCATCAGCACATGGGAGGCTTCATCGGGACTTGTCCCATATGAAGGTGAATGTTCAGAACAGTGGGCTCAAATGTAATCTCGTTTCTAATATTCTTAAAGGTTAAAGTAAGGCATATGTTTTGAACAAAACGTAATTTTTGACAGTGTAGTTTGTACAGATGTTCTGAAAGTAAGCAGACTGTTCATGCCACTGTGGAATTTTAATGGTTTTTTTTTATGTCTTTATGTTATTTTTATTTTTTAATGTCTTTTTTTTAAGTAAATTGAGTAACATAATTGTGTAAAGGAATTTGAAGATTGTATGAATTCACACATTCTCTTTAGAATTTTTAGGTAGTGTGTATGGGTTAAAACTTGAATGTAAAGGTATTTTGATTTATAAGATTGGATGATGTTTGAAAACTTAGTTTCTTAGCATTTTGCTTTTAGATCATGTCCCTATTACACTGTAATTTGAGCTGACTTGGTTCAGTGAATGCCATCACCATTTCCATTGAGAATTTAAAAATCACCAGTGTTTAACATGCAGGCTTCTGCAAGGCTCCCAAAAAATCAAGACCCCTAAGTCCAGTTAATTTACTTCTAGCATGAAATTTCTAGTTCTTTTGTATTTTGCTAGATAATTTGCGATACATTTAAAGCATAGTCTTCAATGGCTTGCATGTAGCTTTTATTTATCAGTGCTGTTGCTAGGGCAGAGAGAAATGTTGCTGAATGGAAACAGCAGTAGCCAGTCCAGTCTGGTGCAGAGAACAGTATCTAAAACCCCACCCACAGCCAATGGAACGCTTTTAAAGTAGGAGTCCGAAGAGAATGGGTTTCTATGGAATTACATTGCAACAGGAAGCCTACTGGTTGAGTTCCTTTTAATGTTAGAACACATTTTTATGGCTATACTATGGCTGTTTTTCATCTTTCAACAGGTATCAGGATCTGGGTGAGTAGCTTTAAACACAGTGTGAAGAGAGCAGCATAGTGTCATTAATAACAGTCCTCTGGCTCTTAATTTAGCTATTCTGAGAACTCTTTCCTGACATAACATCATCACAATTCCCTTGCCCTCAGAGACACACCCCGTATTATTAGATATATTTTAATGACTAAGCAATCACTTTTTTGTTTACTCATGTATATTTTCTTTTAAAAACTTAATTCTGTACTGTGTATGTCTCCAAAGCCTTTTAGCTTAGTTTTTAGGAAATGACCACTGATTGGGTCACTTTTTAATGCAGCAGGTATGGAATATGTGCATTATAGAGAGACCTCTCCAGTTCTGTGGGTCTACCTGAATGTTTATTGTTGGCATGAGGATGGTGAAGAAGTAAGCATGGTTATATTGGTTTAGCATAGCAAGCTTAATGTGGATATTTCTCTTTGAGAACCATTTTAAAGCAGGGTATGTGAAGCACTGTGTGAGCAGTGACCTTTATCACTCTATTCCTCTTGTAGTTTGCAAACGGTTGCTCAGTTTAGAACCAACTTGTGTCTAATCCTGTCCCCTAAATAAAAGCAAGAACTACTACTGATTTATCACTCAGCTGTCTTTATATGTGTGCTCCTGTGACTTGCATCACACGAGAATCTTACTAGTTTGCAAATTGTTACATTTTAGCTCTGAATGTTTAGTATTGTGGTGGGCTTATAACAAACTCTGACAGTCATTTGAGAATTTTCATGAAACATTTAGCTGAAAGCATTTTATAATTTATAAGAAAATGTGTTGTCTTAAGAAACTTACATACATGGGAGACATTAACTGCCATTTTCGAGCATACTGCATTTTAAAATAAAGCTGCATATTTTTAAATGAAGTGTTTAACAAGGATTTATAATTTTTGTTTTTTAAGATTAAAAATAATTTATGTTTTCTCATATGTGGGATCTCCTCTGTCACAATGGTTAGATTCATGTAGAATTAGAGCAAGGCGTGTGTTTCAGCTTACAGTAAAATTCTTAATGTTGAAATGTGTTCACTTACTGGCTGTCATGTTTGCCTTTGAGATTTTCTGCCTGTTTTGTGCAGTTGTCTAAATGATACTCCTACATTTACAAATACTATCTTAGTATCTATTTTCTGTCTCCATTAAATTACCCCCATTCTCTACTGAATTTGCAGGTGTGCACATTTGTGTGTGTGTGTGTGTGTGTGTGTGTGTGTGTGTGTGTGTGTGTGTGAGAGAGAGAGAGAGAGAGAGAGATGTGTATGGGAGAATTAGTTTTGGAAGTGCTAGAGTAGAGATGAAATTTGGTTCAAGCAAAAGTTTCCCACTGGGATATTGCAGTTCTTTGTAATAAAATGTTAATCTTGGATGATCTTGAATATTAATGAATTTGTTAGTAGCCTCTTGATGTGTGCATTAATAAGATATATCAAAGTTGTACATTAAACCAAAGTTGGAGTTGTGGAAGTGTTTTTTTTTTATGAAGTTCCGTTTGGCTACCAATGGACATAAGACTAGAAATACCTTCCTGTGGAGAATATTTTTCCTTTAAACAATTAAAAGGTTCATTATTTTTGATGATTTGTTTCTTAGCTTTTTATTCATCCAACAAATGTTAACACCCTACTGTGAATAACAGGTATTTGGAATGTTACTGAGAGAAAGAGGCACATCCTGGCCTTCTGGTGAAGAGTTTAGTGAACTACTTGAAAGCTGTGGAGTATGCTGGGAAGTGTAAGATGCATTGGTACACTGTGCAGATCTCCAAACATTCTGTGGGCGCCCCTACATTTCCATCCCCTCAGAATTTCGATGCATCCTGTTTACTAGTTCATTCCAGTGAAATAGTCACAAAGTGCTGAGACACTTCCAAGCAAAGGCAGAGAGCAATCCCTGTGCCATCCTCTCTTTCTTTCCCTATTGCAGTGATTTCAAGTATGTCATATTGTACATGCCATCGCTCTGTCAGCCCAGTTCTTGAGAGTACAGCTCTTGAAGTTCTTCCTCCACTCCCTCCAAACTACTTAGCCCAACCAAGAAACAATCACATTAATATTTTGGGATAATACGTCACTAGGATATAGTTTATTTTAACTAATGTGCTTCAAAAAACTTGGATTTCTTGAGCAACAAAGGGAATTAATAATAAAACAAAACATATTTAGGCTACTTGGTCCAATTAATAAAACGCAAGACATTCAAACATTTTTGAGCAGTCGTTACTGAGGTATGTCAGGTGCCATTATTCTGGGTGCTCAGTGTGCACGTGGGTGAAGAGCAGTTTCCTGTCTGAAGTTTGTGTTCTAGCTAGAGAAATAGAAGGAAGATCCCATATAGAGGCTAATAGGTGCAGGTGGGGGAAATGAGTAGCTTGGGAGTGGTGATTGCAGTGTTAGATAGGGTCCTGGAGGGACTTCAGCAGGAGTGTGCAATTTCAGGAGACTGAGGCAATTTGCACTCAGAAGCCTCCATAAAACTTTATTCAGACTCTATGACATCTTGAGTTTCAAAATTTTAGTATAGCTAAGAAAATACAATAATCCCACTCTTAAGTATCCATGACTATTCTGTTGTCTAAATTGGTTTGGTGAAACTTATTTAAACAATTGGTTCCTCTTCTCAGATTAACTTTTCTTTAGTATTTTTTTCTTTGTGTTTGTTTTGAAAACACTTAAGTCATTTTTCAGAAGTTAAAAGTTCTATTATGACCTTAAATGTTTCTTTAAAGCTGAAGGGTCATGTCATTTATGATTTGTTGATAGAAAATGACATAAATTTTGAGTTACTCAGGAAATAGGTGAGACTTATGGCCTGGTACTGTATATTTAATTCTTAACTCATAACCAAACATCTGGAAAAATATCAATATCTAAATATCAGAAGCAATATTTTCACATGAAGATCAAAATCCTCACCTTTCCCACCCCATCTCAAAGTTTGTATCCAAAATAGCTTAATAATCTGATACAATGGACATTTAAAGCTTGTATATTTATTACATCAACATTCTGCTAGTGACTGGGTCCTCTCCTTAGATCAGGGCCATAGACTTGGGGATGACATCTTTATTATTTCTGTGTATACATGTTCACATGTGGGAATGTGTGCATGTATGTCCGTGTGGGTGGAGGCCAGAGGTTAATGTCGAGTGTCTTGCATGATATCTCCTTACTGAGGCAGGATCTCTCCCTAACCCTGAAGCCTTTTGGTTCTGTGATTACAGGTGGTTGGACTGCTAAGCTTGTAGGTATCCTAACTCCAGTCATACTTGGTCAGCAAACACTTTTTATCCAGTGAGCCATCTCTCTAGCCCCTGGCTGTGAAATCCTGAGAGGAAATGTTGACTATTCATTTTTTTCCTCAAAATTTTAGTTTAAAAATAGTTTAAAAATAATTAGATATCTTTGTTCAGAAAGGATATAAAACCATTGAATGAGTTTTCCAAGTGGGAGAAAATTTATGTAAATTTAGAAAAATTATCACAAGACCCTTTGGTCCTGCTTTAACTGTTAAACTTTGCATAGATTGTCTCCTGAACTGGCCTATTGGATTTTGAAGAGTAGTGCATTTACATTTCAGGAATGTGTATGTCAGAGAACTAGAGGCAACTAGAGAATGCTGAGTGAGTGGGAGAAAGTCTTCCCCTGGGAAGACTACACTAGATGAATTGGGTACCCAGTACTGTAGCTAGAGTTTTCCTGCCTGGCTCACGGTCATGGCAAATCTCTCTCACCCGCCAGTCCCACAGCCGCTTAGACCCGACCAAGTAAACACAGAGACTTATATTGGTTACAAACTGTATGGCCGTGGCAGGCTTCTTGCTAACTGTTCTTACAGCTTAAATTAATCCATTTCCATTAATCTATACCTTGCCACATGGCTCGTGGCTTACCGGGATCTTCACATGCGGCTTGTCATGGTGGCGGCTGGCAGTGTCTCCCTCCCCCAGCTTCCTGTTCTCTCAATTCTCCTCTCTGTTAGTCCCGCCTACACTTCCTGCCCGGCCACTGGCCAATCAGTGATTTATTTATTGACCAATCAGCAACACATTTGACATACAGACCATCCCACAGCACAGTACCAAAGAGTCCACCCTAAAAACACAAGTAACATTATTATACAGATTTGGGACTATATGTATATGCATATACATACATGCATGTAGCAATAATTAATGAAAAAAGACTGAATCTGAGAGCAAAGGGGTATTTGGAAGGGTTTGGAGGGAGGAAGTGAAAGGAGAAATGACAAATTACATTAAAATCTCAAAAAATGCATGAAAACAACTGAAGATTTTTATCTTATATTTTCATGAGAATATTGTTGGTAGGAAACCAAACATTTTATTTATGTGATTAACAGTGGAGCCACAAGCTGGTTTTCTTGTTATTATTTATTACATTTGTGTTCATGCATGTGCAAATGTTTGCTATGACACTCTGTAGAGGTCAGAGGACAAGTTGTAGGGAGTCTGTTCTCTCCTTCTACTATGTGGGTCCCAGGAATCACTTAGGTTGTCAGACTTGGCAAGTGCCTTCACCTGCCGAGCATCTCACCTGCCCATACAAGCCATTTTTTAACAAGTACTTCAGAAGGTGCAGCTGCTGTAAGTCACATGAACAACAGGACTTCCTTAGGGTAGAAGTAACTGACTGATGGAAAGATCATATTTTAGGATTATAAATATTCTTGTGTCTTTTTTTTTTTAATTTGTTTATTTTGAGACAGAGTTTCACCATGCAGTTAGGCTGGCCTTGAACTCACTATGTAGTCCAAGCTGGCCTACAATGCAAAATCTTCCTGTTTCAGTCTCCAAGTACTAATACTGGAGTTACAGATGTGTTGCAGCACTGCTGGCTGTTATACATTAATGACTGATTTACTTTCTGGCAAAAGTGTAGGTGTGGGTAGTAGTTCCCCAGGTCAGACCCAGTAGACACTAAGGTGTTCAGCTATCCATAGAGGAGACTGAGACTATAAACATCTAGTAAGATTAAAATAATGTCATAATGAACATGACTTACTCAGGCATAAAATCTTGACTAAGAGACACTTGAAAGTCTCAAGAAACTTGATTGAATCTCCAAAATGTTAAACAACCTCACAACCTGAAGACTCATTTAATGTGTAGGAATTCCGTGGTAAGTCAGCTTCGCTTATCTGCAAGTCAAAACAGGAGCACAGAAACCCAATGATGCTGAAGTAAGAAGAGAATGGCAAACAGGAAGTATGGAGAGAGCCCAAACTAGAGTAAAAGGTAGCCAGAGATACAGGGGAATAGTAGCCTGGTGTTTTTGAGTCTGCTGTGTGCGAAACACTTGCTTTCCCTTCCTTTAGGGTAGGTGATCTCATTCATAAAACCTTAAAAACAAAAAGTACCCAAGGTCACAGCCAGGTAGTAAGGAATTAGATTTGAACACAGAGCAGTCTGGCTTCTGCCATAGTACGACCACTATCTCTTAGAATCAAATACAAAAAAAACCAAAAAGCAAAGCTCTGAAAAAACTTGTATCATGGAGTCACTCAATATTCTTTGTTAGAAATAATAAAAAAGTAAACCAGTGTAAGATATAAACCTTGCAAAATGGACATCAAAGATAAACACTTAGGGACTAGAGAGAGGGCTCAGTGATTAAGGGCTCCGGCTACTGTTGCAGAAGACATAGGTTCAGTTCTCAGGCACTTACATGGCAGCTCACAACCGAATGTAACTCCAGTTCCAGGGGATCCAACGCCCTCTTTTGGCCTCTATGGGATTGCATGCTGGTAGTGTTGAACATACATACAGGCAAACCACTCATCCACGTAAAATAAAAATAAATCTTTAAAAAGGCAAAGATTTCATCATTCAGGCTCAAGTGGTAAGGTATGGGTGTATAAAGGCCTATCAGTAGACAGAATTTGAATTCTGATTTTCTAATCTGGTGTGAAAGCCAATCAATAAATATCCTTTATTTTTGCTTGAATTGGAATACCCAGATTGTTTAAAGTGATTGGTCCTCAGTTAGCCAGCCACTCAGCAAGTCTGTTGTGCCTCAGATTAGAATGACTCTAGTGAAGAAGTCAGAGAAGCTGGTAGATTTTATGCTGAGGGAGGAGCAAGTACAATGGTGTGATGTGGGACCAAAGAGAACCATTTTGAAAGCCCCGAGTGAGAGGAAGGTAGAGCAGATAGCAGGGTAAGTGTTAGGAAGTGAATTCTGGAGAAGCTGTCAGAGACGCTCATGGTCTGGTCAAAGCAGAGTACAACTACTGAATCCTAGCCCATAGATGGCAACTAAACATCTCTGCACCAACCAAGGGTCAGTCTAACTCTCCTAGTCCCTCATTCCCCTCTCAAAGGCCACCCTAACTACTGGCAGCTGTGTTGGGGTACAGACCATTCTCACTTATTCTAAACTGGAGAAGGATAACATAGGGAGGGCAACAGTCAGAGTGCCTCTGAAGAGGACCAATGGGGGCTTTGATAAACAACCGATGGCAAAGATTCTAAACATAAGACAGCCATTTAATGACCATGCATCTTGGAGCTAGCTATGTGAGTGAAATAGAACCTGTAACACACAACAACTATTACAATTCCTACTAAAAGTAGTTCAGAAAATTGTTGGGGAGGCTAGGTGTGGCAGCTCCTGTCTTTAATTCGAGCATCTGGGAGGCAGAGACAGGAAGATCTCTGAGCTCAAGGCCAGCCTGGTCTACATAGTAATTTCTGGTTTTGTCGGGTCTATATAGAGAGATGCAGTCTCTAAAAAAGTTGTTGTGGGCAATTTTGCCCTTATTAGAGGAAGATAGAGGAAGAGCACAACCATCCAAAGAACCTTGGTAGGCTCTGTCATCAGCATCAGCGAGATTGATATTTTCTCTGCCACCTCTGTCCATTGCAGGATATATCCTGTGGAGGAAGCCATTAGTCTGGCTTGAGAGTTTGAGAAGCTTTTTATCCATTCAAATTTAGAAGATGGCCTTTGGGTTTCTCCTATCACGGCCTCATGAGGGTACATTAAGAGACAAAGTTAATGAAAATTCCTTAACTTGATGAGTAACGTCTTATTTAGTAAGATGAAATGTAATTGTGCAGATGACTGGGCCATGTACCAAAACTGTAGAAAGATAAGATCAGAGAAAACAATCTTTTTTTATATCTAGATGAGCTTAAATTATGTTTGATAGACTGAAGTGTAACTGCAATTGGTTGGTTGTGACATCAAACTGCTGCATAAGGAGTGAATGCCTGGGAACCTCTCAAGATGAGTCAAAACCATCATCTTATTGGCTGTGCCCTCACAGGGAAAGGGCCCCCCAAAAGATAAGAAAGATGCCAAACTTCAGGCTTCTTCCTCACACTCCTGACCTGAGACAAAGGCCTAAGGGCCTGGTGGACTTTTTCTCCTGAGTAGGCCCCCTTGCTGGTGGGCTGTTCTGACAAGTTCAAGACCACATCAGGCATGTTTACTTCAAAATTGTGGACATACCAGCCTCCCTCCCTGCCAGCCCCACAGGAGAAACTGGCCTTCAGTCTCCTGAACCCCTCCTCTGCTTTTCAGAGGTTCTTTGTGTGTGTGTTTCCTCACCCTCTAATAAAAGCCTTTCTTCAGCAGTTGAAAAAAAAGTCTGTGCACTAAATATAAAAAGTAACTGTAGGGCAATGGGTCTTGTTCCTTTTGTCTTAGCTTTTCAGCGGAGTTGGGCCCCTCGTGTAGATTGGTACAGCAGGGGGGTCATGATTAGCTAAAATGGGAATCGAGTTCTGTGGCTAGAGGGGTAGGAAAAATCTGTGACAAGGGTCAGGGAGCATGGGTGAATGGCTAGGGTCACCAGGGACAATCCAGAGTAACTAGAAGGGAATCTTTAATTCTGTTTTGGGGCTTCCATGTGCCTTGAGACTCATCCCCAAGCTGATGTGCAGAGAAACGAGTCCAGACAGCACACCCAAAGTGTCAAACGTGAAGTCGAAGGAGCTACCACTCAGGTGAGTCAGAATTCACAGTCTGAGCTTACCAGTTGATTCCCTCTGCCAATCAGTCAGTCAGTCAATTATCAATCAATCCAAACTTTTTCTGAAAATTCTAACAGGACCTTTAGTGTACACAGAACACACTATCCAATGTTTCTTAACTGGGAAGAACCAGGAAAATGAGACAAACAAGGACAGAGACAATCAAGAGATGCCAACTGCAGGATTACCCAGATGGAAATGATTAGACATCAAACAGCTATTGCAATTATATATGATTAAAAATATGCAGCTGAATGGAAAGATAGTTGTTCTCAACAAGGAAAATTATGGTATTACTAAAAATTATGGTATCTGAAATAAAAAAGAACATACTAAATGAACAATACAAGAGTGGCAAGGAAGAGCCTACCCAGCAAACTTGAAGACAACTTGATAAATATCTATTTTAATAATGGCTAGAGAGTTAAAGGGTCTGTAGCTTGGAAAAGCAAAACATATCTGACTGTAATTAGCTACAGAGCTTAACAGAATAGTAATCTTGGTGTTTTTATGTGGCCACCACAGACACTATGAAGAAGCTCCTGCTGCTTGTCAGTGACATTAAGTAAGGGATTAGCGTCATCACAAGCTCAACCATGACGATCATGAATATGTCCTATAAAGATCCTACCGAGCAGCGGTCTGGCCCTCAGCCTCCCAATGTTGCGACCCTGTAATACAGTTCTCCATGCTGTGCTGACCCCCCAGCCATAAAAGTATCTCACTGGTACTTCATAACTGTAATTTTGCTACTGTTATTAATCATAATGTAAGTATCTGATAGGCAACCCTTGTAAAGGGGTCATGACCCACAGGTTGAGAAACACTTCTAAATAGTCTTACTAACGCATGTTTCAAATGTTCCATCCACAGTTTTACGATTAAGTATTCATTAAGTTGTATACCTGCAGTGGAAGCAATTTGGAAACCTAGCAAAGTAACCACTAGATCATTGTCAAGTGCATCCCTAGAGTTGGTACCCAATGATTGCTTGCTTGCTGCCTACAGTTAACTCTTCGATGCAGGGTTGGCAGTCAGACCTTTCAAATGTGACTTTTTTTTTCTAAACAAAAATATCATACAAAACCAACCTATCATGTAGATATAATACACGCTTTTCAACAGAAAATTTTTTAGGAGAAAAAAGTGCAGTATTATGCTGGTTGACTGAGAAAACATTAAGGTAGGATTGGGTAAAAACTGAGTCAATATTCGTGTTTGGAGAAATGGCTTCCTAATTAAGGAGTATAGTTTCCAGGCTTTAGAGTAACTCTCACTGGTATATTAGAACCATATAACTTTACAATTTTTTTTTGCTTTTTGACTTTTTTAGTGTACATGGGTATTTTGCTGGCATGTATGTCTATATACCACATAGTGCCTGGTATCCAGAGAACCCAGACAGTAGGTGCTGGGAATAGAACCCAGGTCCTCTGGAAGAACAGCTATTCCTCTTAACCCACTGAGCCACATTTTCAGCCCACAAACTATAACTTTTAAAAGATGGTGTAAATTCTTATAATGCCTGTGCTAATTTTTGCCTTAAATGTGCAAGTGTTGCATTTAATTCTCATAAAATAGGAAGTAAATTCTATCTATATTATAGGTATGAGCCAGAGGAATAGAAAGGTCTAACTAACAATTTGTTGAATGTAACAGATCTGGTGCCTGACAGAGCCAGGATCTAAGTTCAGAAACTATAGTTTGAATCACAGATATACACAAGGGTCCATATGTTAAAGCCCAAGTCTGCTTTCTGTGGCACTGTTGGGAAGGGTTGGAACCTTTAGTATGTGGGGTCTAATGGGAGAACGTTCAGCACCCAGAGTGGCCCTGAAGAGGCACTTTCTTGTGTGTCTCTTGCTCCTTGGCCATTGTAAACTTTCCTCCTCTGTCACGTGTTCTCACCATGATGCATTATGCTGCCACAGGCCCTCAGCAAAAGACCAAGAAACCATGGACCGACATTTCCCAAACTGTAAGCTAGGATATAATTTGACTCCTTTTAAATTGACTGCCTCAAGTATTTTGTCACAGTGATGGAATGCTAAATAACACAACACGAGGTCAACTTGATTGCTAAGCCAAGGTTAATTATGTCTGTGTTAATTCCTACGCAAATGGTACTTGTTTTCTTTCACAGCATAGGCTTCAAACCGGAATGGGTAGACTCGTGATGTCAGTGGTGGCTCTGAAACCTAATTCTCGGGACCCCTTTGCACTCTTGTAATGTTTAAAGGCCTTAGATAGGGTTTGTTGTTGATACTGAAACTAAATGCTTGTTATCTGATAAATATTTATTGATTTGAAATAACAATAAGCCATTACATACTCCCATAAGTATTGTATTTAAAAAATACATTTTTCCAGTGCAAAATTTTTACTTATGTGGGTGTTGTTTTGAAAAAACTTCTTGATATCTCTTGAATATTTGGCTTAGAAAACAGCTGACTTTCTGTGTATACTTCCATACTTGATCTCCTGTTCTCTGCTGTTCTGGTTGTAACATATCACATGCAGTTTTCAAAGAGGCAGTTTAAAGGCCTTTTAAGACTATCAAAGCAGGCAAGTTGTAATTCTCTCTCTCTCTCTCTCTCTCTCTCTCTCTCTCTCTCTCTCTCTCTATATATATATATATATATATATATATATATATATATATATATATGTGTGTGTGTGTGTGTGTGTGTGTGTGTGTGTGTGTATGTATATGTATATCTATCTCTATATATTTATGTGTGTGTACATGTACATGTATATGCATATATCGCCAGGCTGGCCTTGGACTCACCATGTTGCCTAGACTGACCTAAAGCCACAGTCCTCCTGCCTTGCTTTCCCTAGAGTTTCGATAACTGATGCACACAACCATGTCTAGCTGCAGTTTCCTAAAAGCTGAAGTGTGGAATTAGAAATGAACTTTTTGTAGAATTCCCTTACCTTGCTCTGTGAGTGGATCTGTACTCCTGCTCAATTTCATTACTTAATCCACTAATTATTTGGGAAAAAATGGTTCAGTGTGTGTATTGGGCACTATTCTCTAGACAAACAGAACCAGCAGAATGTACAGATGTATTCTGAGAGGGGGTTGGGGATTCAGAAGTCTGGTTTAGAGAATATGGGATGGATTCAGGTTAGAAGGGCTGAGAGCCCAGCTCAGTCCAGGAAGCTGGGTGTCTCTAGCTGTCCCAGTCCAGTGCTGACCGTCTAGAAGATTCCTGGAGTCATTGGTCTTCAATCCATGTTGGGGGCTAAAGAAGCTGGAGTCAGATGGAAGTGAAACAGCAGCAAGATCAAGAAGCAATGCGGGTGGACAACACGGCTTAACCTCTGACCTCTCTATCTGGAAGGTGCTGCCTGCCCACTCAAGGCGGCTCTTTTCCCTTCAGCTAATCCTTCTGGGAGTTCCCCCAGAGTTTGTCTTTAGTTGATTCCAGATCCCAGTCAATTGACAATCAAGGTTAACCATCATACTAAGTTTTGCACATCTCCCCAATGACTACAATTTATTTATACATATACACACATATATATGTATTGCACATCTGTTAATATCACTAACTGAGCTTACTAGGAAAGCCTTTACATACTGAGACACTATCAAGTTCATAATGGCAGATTCAAGACTCTGAAATAATACAAAATGCTTAAATTCTATCACTGTCAACAAATGTCAGTTGTTTCCTGAAAAGGGTCTCAGTGTTCTTCAGGGGCTGTGGCCATCTTTTGAAGATGACTGGTGTAAGAAAGAGATTTGATTAGGAGAAACAACCACAAGCATATTTTCTGAAAGGTCCAAGCAAAATAATTTTTCAGAGTGCTAAGGAATTTGAAAATGGACTCTCAGAGTCACGAGCAACAGTTTCTGCTAAATTAAGGGAAATAGGAGAGAGTTCAGGCACACAGAAATGAAAAAAGAATGCCTTATCTCTCTAGAGAGATGGATTCTGGGTAGTGAAGGCCAGTATATTTAACATAAATTCCCAGAAAAAAAGATTTAATATATTTGGTAGCAGGCAGTTTTTAAAAACACCGGAAAAACAACTCTGTGACAACCAGCTGTCCTGAAGGCCATACAGGCCACCTTAAAATCACCTCAAATTGTAGCTTTCCTGTATGGTCATGTGTACAGTGTGCTACATGACAGATGGACGTTGTTGTAACACTTACATAAGACAGTTGAAAATAGTAACACACTGGGTGTAATCAGCTCTCTTTTGGTTAAAAATCCCTCCTGCAATACCTGCCGCATACAAAATGTCGGTAGATAAAGAACAAGTCAAAAAGACAAGAGTGGAAATCAAGGCATGTTCCTTGAGAGCAGAGAAACCCAAAGGCACCCATGTGTCCTAAAATATTGGAAGCCTTTCTTATGAGAGAGCTAGTATATTATGTGAGACTCATAGGAGAGGTTTAAACACTCATGTGTTCATCCTGCCTTTACTGATAGCATGATGGACTAGGGCAGGAACTCTGTTTCACTTCTTGTCCTGTGCACCATCTGTTAGCCTCTCTTTCCAAAGACAGATCATATTTCATGGATAATCTCATTCTTTTCTTGTTTACAACACTTAATTCTCTTTTGGATCATTTCCTGGGGGAAATCTATCAATGGCTGTGTAATAATCGTTTTGTACACTATGAAGATGAGTTGTTCTCATTGCTAATAAAGATCTGACTGGCCAATAGGTAGGCCAGAAGAGGTTAGATGGGAGAGCCAGACTAAGAGAATGCTGGGAAGAAGGAGGGTGGAGTCGCTCGTCAGATGCAGAGGAAGCAGGAAATGAACACGTCATGCTGAAGAAAGGTACTGCCATGTGGTATAGTGTAGATAAGAAATATGGGTTAATTTAAATTGTAAGAGCTAGTTAGTAACAAGCTTAAGCTATTGGCCGAGCATTTGTAATTAATAATAAGTCTCTGTGTGGTTATTTGGGAGCTGGCTGGCAGGACAGAGCTGACTGGTGGGACAGAAAAGTCCTCCTAAAATCAATATTCCTAATCTTAATCTTTTTAAGAAGAGACTTTATGTTGCACTGTATTTAGACATGACTGTTCTTTCTTTTTTAAAACTTAAAAGTTTGCTTTTATCTCTACTTTTTCATAGCTCATTCACTCATTTTTTTTTTCTTGTGTTCACAACATTTAGTTATATGTGCACAATCTAGTTGTCTGTATCCTTGCAGCTAAACATTACAAAGTAAAACATACAGTTGGGCTTCCTAATCTTTCTAGACATGAATTCACAATATCAGAAATAGATATTTCTAGTACATTAACTTTCTCATTCCCAAAGAGAAATTTTGTATCTTCTCCTCCATTAAACCTATGAAACTTAGGTCAGTGACCCAACACTATGTGTTATGGATAGCATTGAAAGTATCACAAAAACATTTTTTTTTTACAAAAATATTTCTGTCATAGAATCTAGCAGTCAGAGCATGTGCTCGCTGATATTTTGTTACAACAGAAAAAGTCTTGTTCATTTCTCTACAAATGAATAAA
Source organism: Peromyscus eremicus (assembly GCF_949786415.1). Lineage (NCBI taxonomy): Eukaryota > Metazoa > Chordata > Mammalia > Rodentia > Cricetidae > Peromyscus > Peromyscus eremicus. Next base: position 29,361,002 of record NC_081416.1, on the reverse strand, counting down.
GAATACTAGAAATAGGAGAACACAGATAGGGAATGAAAAGATGGTTTAGGGGTTGAAAGTATTTATTGCACTGCTATTACCTGAGTTTGGTTTCCAGCACCCATGACAGGCAGCTCACAACTGCTTGCATCTCCAGCTCCAGGTGATCTGACTACCCCTTCTGGCCTCTGTAGGTGCTCACACATGTAGCATACATTCACACACATAATTAAAAATAAAATAAAACTTAAAGAATAAAGAATACAGGTAAATAAAACACTTTTTCTCTCATTTTTCCAGCCTCCTTGAAGCATAATTGTATTAGGGAGCTCCAGAAAAATAGTTCCCATTTTGTCCCTCTAAATCTTCTGGAGGCTTGATAGATTGCAAGGCAGGCCAGAGACTCAAGAAAGATATATAATTTGAGCCTGAAGGTAGATATGGGAATCCTCAGCAAGACAGAATAGGAAAGCTGATAGCATAAGTTCCATTCTGAAGACAGACTGTCATCCCAGCTTGGAAACAGGCAGCACAAATTCTCCTTTATTAAAAACAAAACCAAGGGCCAGGTGTGGTGGTGCACACCTTTAATCCCAGCACTTAGGAAGCAGAGGCAGATGGATTTCTGTGAGTTCAAGACCAGCCTGGTCTACATAGTGAGTTCCAGGATAGTAAGGGCTATGTAGAGAGAACCTGTCTCAAAAACAAACAGAACAACCCAAAACAACAACAAAAACAAAACCAAGCAAACAGATATCCAAAGACAAACACAGAGCAAACCTCTTTGTGTTTTGGGGTGATGTGTGTACATGCTTATTTATTTACTTTTTTGTGTTGTTTTTGTAAGACAGAACTCCACTACGTGGCCCAGGCTGGCCTCATAATTCTCCTGCCTCAGCCTTCTGGGTGCTAGGATTAGAGACATAAGTCACCATGCTCAGCAGAACTCTTTTTATTCTAGTCAGGCCTCGAACAGGTTGGATGAGTCCCATTCATATTAGAGCAGTCAATCTTAGATCACCAATTCAGACATTAATTAATATCACTCAGAAACATGGTTATAGACACGAAAAATGTTTAACCAAATATCTGGGCATCTATGGCCCAGTGATGTTGCCACATAAATTGCCATCATACCCAGAAGTTGGCAGAGTTCCTTCTGGATAAGATTTTAGTTTCTGTTCTACTATCTTAGTAACTAACCATGTGAAACACACCCTCTCTAGTTCTGGGTATGATGGCAATTTTATGTGGCAATATCACTGGGCCATAGATGCCCAGATATTCGGTTAAACATTGTTCCTTGAGTGTCTATAACCATGTTTCTGAGTGATATTAATGTCTGAATTGGTGATCTGAGTAAGATTGACTGCTTGCTCAAGGTACTCTGATATAAATGATAATCTCATTTAGAAAATGCTTCATTGTGGGGCTGGAGAGATGGTTCAGTAGTTAAAAGCACTTGCTGTGTAGGCATGAGGGCTTCAGGGTCCTCTCACCCATACAGAAGCTGGGCATGGCTGGGCGGTGGTGGCGTACACGTGTAATCCCAGCTCTCAGGAGGCAGGCAGGCGGATCTCCGTGAGTTCGAGGCCAGCCTGGTCTACAGGGCTAGTTCCAGGACAGGGCAGCCACGGTGGATACATAGAGAAACAAACAAACAAACAAACAAACAAACAAACAAAGCTGGGCATGGTCTCATGCATACCTGTAACACCAGCTTTCATGAGGACAGAGACAGGAGGATCACTGGGCTTGCTGACTGCCAGCCTAGAAAACCCAAACCAAAATCGTGAGCTCTGGATTCAGGGAGGGACTCTGCCTCAAAGGAACAAGAAGATGGAGAGTGATGCAGGATGACACCTGACACTCTCTTCTGGTGTCTTTGTGTACACATGCATGTGCAACACACAATCAATCAATCAATAATGCTTTTAATAAACTTCTATGTTAGAGTTGACCAAATATCTGGCAGTACGGCCCAGCCAATTTTATACATAAAATTAAATATTAATTATTAAATATTTGATGATGTACTATAAAATTTATAACATCTAGAATTAGTACAACAATACAAAGAATGGACAGAGGATATATAAGGTATACAACTGTAAAATGCTTACACTATATATGAAGTGATGTAAAACTTGTAGATAAGTATGATTTTTTTTAATGTATATTGCAAGTCCTAAAACAACCACACCACATTGGGAACAAAAAAAAAATCATAGCAATTAAGCTCTTAGTGAAAATAAATGCAATGTTTAAAAAATATGACAATAATCAAAAAGAAAGTAAGGAAAATAAAAAGGAGAACATAAAGTATGGACCAATACTAATGAGATAATTGAAAATCCAACCATCTCAATAAAACACCAAGACTAAATGTTTTAAAACATCCTCTTAAAAGATGGCAAATATCTGATAAGATAAAAAGAAAAATCACAATTATAAGCTGCCTACAATTGCCTTTTTATATAAAAGTGCAGGTAGTGGCCGCCCTATTAGAGTTCTGGGTCTTGGCAACTGCATTGGGCACCTCACAAATACCTGTAACTCCAACCTCAAGGGATCCAATGCCCCAATTTTGACCTCTATAGACACCTGTGCACACATGTGCACATACATACATACATACATGTCTGTGCATTCATGTGTGTGGTACACATGCACACACACAACACACATATACACACACATAAAAATGCAGATAGGTTAAGAATGAAAGAATGAGAAAGTAAATATTATGTAACTGTGAATCAGAAGAAAGCTGAAATGGCTATATTGTTATTAGACAATGTAAACTTAAAAACAAGAACTGTTAAAAAGTTTAAAGAGATCCTAATGATAAAAGTTCACAAGAGGCCATAGCTACTTTTAATGTACATACATCTAAATAGCAGAGTATCAAATATATGAAACAAAAGCTAATAGAACTAACAATAAAAATAGATGTATCTACCATTATAGTTGGAGAGTGCATTTACTGTAAGTTTGATTAAGCTGTAATTATACAATATTAATATAATTTCAAATTAATTTAGAAGCACTTTGTTCATCATTTAGAATCAGGACACATAATGAAAAAGCCCACCATCTTGTCACACATTTGAAGCAACTACTGTTACCAATTTTTATGTATTGCCTAAAGATATTTAATGCTTATGCAAAAAAAAACTTTTTTCTCTACCTTTGATGAATGATAACACTATATACATTTGGGAGCTCAATTTACTTTGACCATTTAACAATATATTAGTTTTTATTATTAGGCAACTTTAGGAAGTGATATTTTCTGTATAACTATCAATTCTGTGTTTTATTTGATTGTACTTACTATGACTTGAAATCTGTCAGCAGTTCTTAAGCCCCAAGAAGACTTCACTAGATTTTATTAAGATGTAATATAGCTGGGTGGTGGTGGTGGCGGCGGCGGCGGCGGCGGCGGCGGCGGCGGCGGCGGCGGCGCACGCCTTTAATCCCAGCACTCGGGAGGTAAAGCCAGGAGGATCTCTGTGAGTTGAGTTCGAGGCCAGCCTGGGCTACCAAGTGAGTTCCAGGAAAACTCGCAAAGCTACACAGAGAAACCCTGTCTCGAAAAACAAAAAAAAAAAAAAAAAAAAAAAAAAAAAGATGTAATATATATCACATATTTCATATATTTAATGTGTAGTTAGAATGTAGTACAATCACCACCACTTTCTACTTTTACAATGTTTACATTATCTGTGTCCATTAGCAGTCACTTCCTACTTCCCTTCACTACCCTGGAAATTAATAATTTACTTCATTTCTCTGTAGATTTCTATTCTGAACAGAATAGAATTATGCAACATATCGCTTTTTGTGTCTGCCTTCTTCCACTTAGTACAATGTTTTCAAATTTCATGCATTGTACTTCATTTCTTTTTATATAATAACATTTAGTTTTTGTAGATAGACCATATTTTGTTTGCATTAAAATTTGAAACATCCTTATTAACAGTATATGAGTAAATCAAAATAGGACCAGGAGATGCTATCTAGTATATACCAAAACGTAAGCTGTTCTAGGCTTTTAATTTGGAAATATTTATTTTTTTAAATATACTTCATATTCACGTTTTTATAAGAATATTGAGATGTGAGTGAAGTCCGTTTAGGAGAATGCAGTCAGTGGTCACTGAGTTCTCAGAAAGATGGTAGTTGGCATATGAGCTTCTGAGGCTTTTCTCAGAATTAAAATGGCCAAGAGACTTAAAAACAAAATAACCCAAACCAAGGAATCGGGCCAAACACATTCCGCAAAATTCATGGAATTTCTGTTAGTTTTGGTGCAGTGGAAGCAGACTCAAGGGGTAAGAAATCCTGAAACACCCGCAGGAACCAAACAATTTAAAGAGCGGAGTTAAAAGTTAGTGGGGGAAGTGTCCACGGCAGTAGGTTCCCATCGGACTTCTCTGAAGAGTCTTTGGTGTTGGTTGTTTCTCCTGTACTTCCTCCTCCACTCTGTCCGTCCTTCCCCCTCCCCAGTTAGCCCTTCCTCTTCTGTTGTCTCCCTCCACCACTTCATACCATCGCATTCTATTTCCAACGTAGCTCTGAATGATTCCCTGGCCTCTGTGAGCATTCCAAATGAAACACACATCTGCATACTCAAAGCTAACATCCGCAAACGAGAGAAAACAAGTGGCTTGTCTTCTTGGGTCTGGGTTACCTCACTCAGAATAATTGTCTCCATCCATTTACCTCAACTTTCAATTTTCTTAAAACCTGAGTAACATTCCATTGTTTAAATGGGCACATTTTCATCCTCCATTCATCAGGTGAAAACAGCTAGCTGTTTCCATTTCATGGCTGAATAGAGCAAAAATGAACATAGATGAGCCGCTATTTCTATAATAGGCTGTGGAGTCCTTTGGGTAGATATCCAAGAGTGGTACAGCTGGATCAGATGGTAGATCTACTTCTAGCTTATTGAGCAATCTTCACACTGATTTTCATGCACCAATTTACACTCCCACTAGCAGTGCATTAAGTGTTCCCTTTCCAGACACCCACACCAGCATTTGTGTATGTGTTTTTTTGTTTGTTTGTTTGTTTTTGTTTTTTATCTTAGCCATCCCGATTGGGGTAAGATGAAATCTCAAAGAAGTTTTAATTTGAGCTTCTCTGATAGCTAGGGATGGTGAACATATTTTAATGTTTCTCAGCCATTTGTGTTTCATCCTTTCAGATCTCTCTGTTTAGTTCTATGACCCATTTTTTTAAATAAGTTGTTTCCTTAATGTTTAATTTTCTTTTTTATTAATTGTTGGTCCTGCTCAGAAAGTTCAAGCATATTCTCTACTTTCCTCTCTATGAGATTCAGGGCAACAGGTCAATGTATTTGGAATTGAGTTTTGTGCACAACGAGAGATAAGAATCTAGTTTCAGTCTTCTACATATAGCTATTCAGGTTAACCAGCACCATTTGTTGAAGATGCTTTATTTTTGCCAATGTGTTTATTGGCCTCTCTGTTAGAAATTAGCTGGCTGCAGTAATGTTGGCTTATATATGTCCTCAATTCTATTCTTTTGACCAATGAATCTGCTCTTATGATAGTTCCATGTTATTTTCATTACCATAGCTTTGTAGTATAACTTGGTATCTGGGATTGTAATACCTCTAGCAGTTCTTTTATTGTTCAAAATTGTTTCGGCTATGTTGGGTTGTTCATATTTTTGTGAAATTTAAGATTATTTTTTTCAATTTCTGTGAAGAATTGCATTAGAATTGTGATGAAGATTGCATTGAATCTGTAAATTGCTTTTGGTAGGTAGCTAGTGTTCATCTGGAAGCTTCATCCCTACTGGCTAGTTTTCAAAATGCTGGAAGGTGCTATGCATGATACCCTAGGAGAAAAGGAGTCACCAGCTTTACCTAGCTGTGAACTTTGTGAACTACTACAACAACTGGCCTGGCACGACACGACCATTGTTGCAACAGTGGCATGAATATCTTGGGAGTAACCAACCACTTTCTGATTGAATTTAAGGCCCATTCCACAAGTTGAAACCCATATTTGGCACCATTATTAGGACTAATAACTTGTTACTAGATATGTCATAGATTCTAGAGCAGAACCTACTACTATTACTCTGCTGAATAGACTAGTATTAGATTGACTCCCAATAACTAATTGTTATTAGATTAGTGAATCTCTCAACCTTCATCACAGAAGCTTTTTTTTGCAATAGACCCACAATGGGTCAAGGTGCAGGGAATAAGATATTTTGGAATGATCAGTCCTCCAAGTGATGTCTAAATTACATTTCTTCTTTTCAGGGTTCAGGAATCATTTTGAAAGTGGGGTGGGAAATTTGTGAGAGTCAGAGGTGGCAGATAACTACAGGAAAGAGTGTTTTCTGAGCACAGCAGGACAGCTGCTTAGGAATTTACAGAGCTTGTGACAGCATGCCCAGGACTCACCCAAGCTGAAGCCAGACAAAATCCCAGCATGGAGGGAGGAAATGGGAATGAATTGATAGCTGTTAGGAGAGGGAGAGTCAGTTTTCTTCATGGGTTGACCACACTCTAGTTAAAGCCTCACATCCAAGAGTACAGAAGACGCACAAACTACTTTTTGAGTTTAAAAAATAGGACACAAAGTTGGGTGGGTAGGGAATGGGGAACAGATCTGGGAAGAGTAGGAGGAGGGAGTTAATATGATCAAAATAATAGGTTCAAAGACCTAATAAAAAATGAGAAAAATTCTTTTAAAAAAGATAGTAGTGGGGCTGGAGAGATGGCTCAGAGGTTAAGAGCACTGACTGCTCTTCCAGAGGTCCTGAGTTCAATTCCCAGCAACCACATGGTGGCTCACAACCATCTGTAATGACATCTGGTGCCCTCTTCTGGTCTGCAGTCATACATGCTGTATACATAATAAATAAATAAATCTTTAAAAAAAAAAAAAAAAAAAAAAAAAAAAAAAAGATAGTAGTGGTAAAAAAAAAAAAAAGAAAGAAAAAAAAAGAGCTAGGGTGGGAATGTTCTGTAACAGGTGTGTGATACATAGCACCTAAGAGAAAACAAGTTCTTAATTTTCTTTATCTTCTCAGAAACTTAGGGTTTCACATTAAGGCAGAAGAGACCCTTTCAAAACAGGGATAACCTCAGTGCCCACTTTTTATAAAGAGAATGGAAGACTGTTTCCAGTAGTAGAAATACTGAGTGGTCATGCCAAACAAATGGCTAACTGGACCCAGAGAACTAACTTCCTGTGGTAAAGGACAAAATACAAAGTAAGAAAGAAACCAAAGACCAGTTTTCCCACCCCTACGAGATGCCAGGCAAGGAGGTCTAACCTTGCACTTCCCTTAAGACCAGATATGTATATCATTGGCCTTGCAGCTGGGTTTAAGAGAAGTTTCAGTGGTACTCAGGATCAGCAAGGAAATTCAAGGACAATTCGAGTGTGTTGGGGTAAATCTATTTTCTGATCCTCAGCTCCACGTTTCTATATCCTATATAAATAATTCTTAATTTTAGAGATTACATTGACTTTCTTTTTTGGTAGATGGCATTTCACCCACTGGCTCTCACTCAAGCTTTGACTTTTTCTTTATTATTTTATTTTATGTGTATAGATGTTTTACCTACATGTATGTCTGCGTACCACACACGTGCCTGGTAGCCACGGAGGCCAGAAGAGGTCATGGGATCCCTGGGCTAGAGTCACAGATGTTGGTGATCTGCCACATGGCTGCTTGGAGTAAACTCTGAGGCCTCTGAAAGAGCAACCGTGCTCTTACCCTCCGAAACATCTCTTCAGCTCCTGCTTGACTTGCTCATCTCCATGAACCTTGAACCCTTTTCTAGTTTTTCTCTTCTTGTAGTATGAAGTTCCTTATGCTCCAATTCAGCAAGAGCTTACCTATCCAATCCCTTTGGCGTCCTGAGATAGCCTTTTGATCTTCACAGGGTACTCTCTAGACCTGCCGTCTTGTGGGCTCTTCGTTTTTCTCAGCGTTACATTCCTTGCGTTCTAGCTGTCCTTCTCATGCCTCCCTTCTTTCATTCCTTCTTTTATTTTTCTTTTCTGAGGTTAAACTCTCCCCACTATGTAGCTTAAGGTAACCTCAAACTCAATCCTACCTCAGCCTCCCAGGCGCGGGGCTTCTGGGTGTGTGCCACCACGCCTGCTTGCTTGTCTTTCACGCCATCATCCTTTGCTTTGTACTGGGCATGATTCTGGAGCTTCCTGAGAAAAAAGATGGAACAAGCAAATTAAAAAAAAAAAAAGTTTTGCAGCAGAACATAACTGCCCTCTCCCCCGGACACCCCCGCGCATACCTGTTTAAGAGTTTTAGTTAGGAACTGAGCTTGAATTGGCAGCTCATTTATCCTTAGGATTTCAAAGTCTTGCTCAATTAGTCTTCTTTGAGTTCAGTTATAAAGTACTTAGAAAATGCTAGGTGCCAGACCCTGTTCAGCTCCTAACCACACTCTGAGGCAGAGCTGTTCTTTTTCCCCAAGAGGAATCAACTGCGCAGGGTCACATCGTCACAAGGGAGCAGAGGCAAGATGCAAACCCAGGAAGTCAGTTCCAACTTTGCACTGCACTGTTGCCCGGTGCTCACATGACTCTTGCAAAGCCAGTGGCACTTGGATGTCACTTTTAACACACTTTCCCCCACTCTGTCTCTAGGACTGTTGAGAATTTTTTTGATTTGGGATGCTTTAGAATTCTGTGAGCACGTGTCTTGTTTAACATGTCTGGGTGTGCACACCTACGTGGGTGTAGGATACACTCCCCCACATGTTCGCTGCTGCCCCCTCTACAGCTCTTTCCCCCTTTGTTCTTCTTGTTTGATCTCCTAACAGGCATGTCCAACCTTCTGACACTGTGACATGCTGTCCATGCTACAGAACCACGTAATTGAATTAAAACAAACCTCATAATGTTTAATGAGGTTACGATTTTGTGTTGGATGGCATCCTTAACCGTTTTGGACCACAGGTTAGATCATATCCTTCTGTCCGTCTTTAAAGGGATTTTACTGCATTTTCATTTTCCGGCTCTTACTTTTGTTCTCTGATTTTCTTTTTCCGGTGCTGAAAATTGAACCCAGGACCCTGTGTATGCTCAGCAAGTCAGCCATCGTTGACCTACATCTCACATCTTAAGTTTTTCTTTTTATGTGGCTCCTTAATGTGGATTATCAGCACAATATATTCTCATCACTTTGAGAAGAATATATACTGTCTTAAATTTTTAACATTTCTTCCACTCTTTTCTCTCTCCCTGACTTTTTCAATTTCTATGACACTGTTTGAATCTCTCTGTCTTTGTTTCCTATACTAGTGAGCATGTTTGGAGATGCCTGTTTATCCATTTGCAACATGAGGGAGAGAGCTGAATGTTGCAAATGGATAATGAACAAAGCTCCGTGTTTGGTTTTAATCTCCACTCTATGATGCAGATAACTGATACTGAGCATTTTCTAGGGTGTGGCAGAGTAAATGGACTTCCTTACTGGCATCTCTCACTACATGTTCCAAGAGAGGCAAGGTGGTGCACACCTTTAATCCCAACACTTGGGTGGCAGAGGCAGATGGACACACTATGTGTGTCTCTCTTTGATGGCCGCCTCTTTTCTAACAATTATTCACTTATCAATTATCCTAGATTGGCTAGCTTGCTCCGCCCTTTTTAAATGTTACAAGTAATATACCTTCCTTATAGGGACATCAGAAAATATATATTAATAAGAGAAAAATATTGGCAAATAGAAATACCAACATCCAGGGGAGGAAATACTATGCACAGATTTTCATGGTTTACAAAAGTGTCCAGCAATCATGACTGTTTAACAACATCATACTCGTACAAAAAAAAAAAAATGCTGAATCTCATCACCACCTAATTGGCTAAGTAGCACACAGAAGGGAGGCAAGCAGAGGGGTGTACAGCATGGGAGGCGCAAGGAAAGCTGTTCGTTTGTGATTGAGACCCAGTGGATTTGACTTCGGGAATGTGGTGGTGTGAAAGAAAATGGCCCCCTAAGGGAGTGGCACTATTAGGAGGTGTGGCCTTGTTGGAGGTGTGTCACCGTTGGGGCGGGCTTTAAGGTCTCTTTTGCTCAGCTGACTTCCTGTGGCTTGCAAGATGTAGCACTCTCAGCTCCAGCACCACGTCTGCCTACAGGCCACCGTGCTCCCTGTCATGATGATAATGGACTGAACCTCTGAAACTGTAAGTGAGCCTCCTCAATGAAATGTTTTCCTTATCAGAGTTGCTATGGTCATGGTGTCTCTTCACAGCACTGAAAACCCTAACTAAAATAAGTAGTTTCTGAGTCCTTGATTAATCAAAGAGATGAAAATATATATCATTGTAGTAGTCCATCTTACCTGTAATTTTCCTGTTACACTGTTACAGAATTTTGCCGTGGATTTAAGTAGGTATTGACTGGTCAAGTATAGTCTGGACATACTAACTGGGAAATTTTAGAAACAAACAATTATTGAATTTTAAATTCCACACAATTCTGAGCACGGTGATGAAATCTCACACCACCTTCCTCCGTCTTGCCGACAGTGTGAAGTGCTTTTGACTAATGTATCCATACACTCTCTGCTCATTAGTCATTTATAACTGTCACGTTTATCAGATCAGCTATTGAAGTACAGCAATGCTTGTATTTGGGTCACTCTTACTTCACCCAGTAAGGGTCCCAAAGCACAATAGTAGAGATGTCCACAGTGTTATTAGAGTACATTGTTATACCGTAACTATTCTTGTAACAGTTATATTCTGTCATTAGTTATTCCTCTTAAACTTATAAATTAAGAGTCCTTAGTTTATAAATTAAGTTTTATCATATAGGTACATAGAGCTTGGTGCTTTCTACAGTTTCAAGAATCATCTGGAAACCTAGGAACATATCCCCTGAGGATAAGGGACGACACATGTCTAGACAGAAGAATAGAATAAACAAGTTTTATTTGAATATGTAATAGACTTTATTCTTTGTAAATATCTGTTCTTCTTTAAGAACACTACATTTTTATGAAAAGACTCAATACAAGTGCAATTTTATTCAAAGATACATTAATATACTCTGTACAAACATGTTTATAAAATAAAAATTGAGAGCATAGTATTTCCTCCCCTGGATGTTGGTATTTCTATTTGCCAATATTTTTCTCTTATTAATATGTATTTTCTGATGTCTCTATAAGGAAGGTATATTACTTGTAACATTTAAAAAGGGTGGAGCAAGCTAGCCAATCTAGGATAATTGATAAGTGAATAATTGTTAGAAAAGAGGTCGCCATCAAAGAGAGACTCACATAGTAGGAAGGCGGGAGTATCAACATATACATTGTTTTATTTTGTTTGTTCAAGACAGGGTCTCACTATGGTAGCTGTCTTGGAACTCACTAGTCTAGCCTTGAACTCACAGAGATCCACCTGCCTCTGCCGCCCAAGTGTTGGGATTAAAGGTGTGCGCCACTTTGCCTAGCTTGGAACGTGTATATATTTTGGGAGAATTTATAAAAGTACCAAAATTGAAGGACATAAATCCGCATACTTAGTTTATATATGGAGCATGAAGCATGGCTACCCAAGGCCAGAAAGAACGTTCTTACCATTGGCAGAAGCCTCTTCCAAGGAGAACTTACCACAAAGTAAAGAAGAGAAAGAAAAATAGTCCACAGAAGATAAAATTAATGCTAGCCTTGGGGGATTATGCTACTAGCTTCTGGTTCTAGAAACTGAGGAAAATTTTGAGCCTCTTGAAATGATGAACCACTGTGGTGTTTTAAGTAGACAGCTATGAAATTGGCAGTCAGAATGCAAAGTCTGCCATTTAACAAGCTTGTAAGTTGATTATCTAAAGAATAAGTTGATTATCTAAAGATTTCTGGTCTTGAGTTTTCTCATCTATAAAATGGGACTTATATATTCTTTATAAGAAAGTATATATACATGGTGTACTGGCTGGTTTTGTGAGTCAACTTGACACAAGCTAGAGTCATCAGAGAGAAAGGAGCCTCAGTTGAGGTAATGCCTCCATGAGATAGAGCTGTAAAGCATTTTCTCAACTAGTGATCATTGGGGAGGGCCCAGCCCATGGTGGATGGTGCCATTCCTGGACTGGGTTCGATAAGAAGACAGGCTGAGCAAGCCAGGGGAAGCAAGCTAGTAAGAAACACTTCTCCATGACCTCTGTATCAGCTCCTGCCTCCTAGATCCTGCTCTGTTTGAGTTCCTGTCCTGATTTCCTTCAGTGATGAACAGCAATGTGGAAGTGTAAGCCAAATAAACCCTTTCCTCCCCAACTTGCTTTTTGGTCATGGTGTTTCATTGCAGCAGTAGAAACCCTAACTATGACACATAGGTATGTGTATGCATATGAAAGTACATATGCATATACATGCAGCATTAGACATAGATTCCTAAAAATGTTAGAAGGGTCATTTGAAAGACATTGTCTCAGATCTTAAAGGATTAAGAGAGAGAGAGAGAGAGAGAGAGAGAGAGAGAGAGAGAGAGAGAGAGAGAAACTACCAGGCACAAAGGACATTGAAATAATGGAGACACAGTCTCTATTCTCATGAGACTTACATCCCTGTGATAAGGAAGAATTTTTCTAGGCAAAGAATATCTATTCATGAGCTAGAAAATGAGGGAGCCGAGTTATGTTATGTATCAGGTGCAGCACAAATGCAATCAAAGCTTTGCCCCAATTATGTCTTAATTATTTACTAAAGCTTTTAAAGCACCCGTTTACTTAGTATAGAATCTTTAGTGATGGGTCCTTTAATGATGACACAATAAGAACATGTGTAAATTTTCAAAGGAATTCAAAGTGTGGTAATAAAGTTAAAACACATGCAGTAATGACTACAATGTCATTTGGAGCATTAGAGCAGGGACCACACCAAGGACAGAAAGATTATCCTGGGAAGAGCAGTATCACCATCACTTCAGAGAGATGTTCTCATTCTGACTGATTTTGTAGGAAACTTAGAATCTTGACATACTTACCTGTGGGAGTAACAGATAACTTATTCATACAATTAAAAAAGTAAAGCCAGAGAAGAGCAATGCTAAGTTATAAACAGAGAGCAGGAAGACTTGATTAGCTCAATAAAAATCATGGTACCACTTTTTCTTTCCACAGAGTGTTAAAGGTTATTGTTTGTGATGAGGGTTCAAGCTAATATAATTGAGTGCAAAATTGCTGGAATTCTGAAGTATTTATTTTTGGGTTCTCATGACTTGTATCTCTCAAAACAAGTAGTAAGGTAGTTCCCGCAGGCTGGGTAAGATGATTTGTGAAGATGTGAGAAAATCTTAACTGAAAACTGAGGTTTTGGGCTGGAGAGTTGGCTCAGTGGTTAAGGGCAATTCTTGCTTTGGAAGACCCAGGTTTGATTCCCAGCACCCATGTGGAGGCTTGCTACCTCCTCGGGTATCAGTTACACATGTAATGCACAGACATGCATGCAGGCAAAACATTCATACACAAAAATAATAAAAACAATCTAAAATAATTTTATAAGAAAACTGAGGTTTTAAATGTAATAGAGTAATTCTAGCACAGCAAGAATTCTGCTATTTAATGTGCCAGAAGAGGAAAAGCTAATGTATGCAAAAGGCTGCTGAAAAGAGAAATATGGACAGAATAACCCCCTTTGTTTCAGGAAAATCTAAAGCAGGGCCCCAGGGGTTGTTGGCAAACATTATCATCTTTGAAAGTTACTGCTTAACACAAATTCTGGGAAGCTGAAGGCTTCTGGGTAATATGAATCACAAGGAAAGAATGCCCATTTTGTGGCTGAAACTTTCTAATGGGATACTGGTTGATCTTAGTAAAGAAGGCCAGGGGTCAGGGGTGGTTTAGAAGAATTTTCAGCCTGTACACAGGGTCTCAATTTTGCTTGGATCTCTCTTGGCATGTTCGATTAGAATCTTTCTGTCACACAACTCTTTTAAAATGTGGAGATATAGGTATGTGGATTTGCTTACAACTGAGCTTACTGGTGTCTATTCATTCTTGTGTACAAATGTTTATTAAGGGCTGTGGTGGGTTGAATAAGATTGCCCCCCCCTCCCAGGATCATATATTTGAATGTTTAGGGACTGGCTTTAGGTTTAGGAGATGAGGCCTTGTTGGGGGTAGATGTGGCCTTGTTGGAGGAAATGTGTCACTGGGGGTGGGCTTTGAAGTTTTAGAAGCTCAAGCCAAACCCAATGTCTCTCTCTTCTTGCATCCTGCAGATTGGGATGTAGAACTCTTAGCTACTCTCCAGCACCATGTCTGCCTGCATGCTGCCATTCTCTCTGCCATCATGATAATAGACTGAACCTCTGAACTGTGAGCCAGCCCCAATTAAATGTTCTCCTTTATAAGAATTGCCGCCGGGCGGTGGTGGCGCATGCCTTTAATCCCAGCACTCGGGAGGCAGAGCCAGGCGGATCTCTGTGAGTTCGAGGCCAGCCTGGGCTACCAAGTGAGTTCCAGGAAAGGCGCAAAGCTACACAGAGAAACCCTATCTCAAAAAACCAAGAAAAAAAAAAAAAAAGAATTGCCATGGTCATTATGGCTCTTCATAGATATAGAACATTGACTAAGGCAAAGCATTAATAAAGATTTTTATTTTTTAATGTTCGCACATGTATACAATGAGTTTTAGCTATTTGTAATTCATTTCTCCCTCTTTCTATCAGATGGGGCCTCATGAGCTAACACCCCCCCCCCATCAAATATGAAATCGGAGGGCGGGGTATTGTCCCAGTATTGTGCAGGTTTTGTGTGGGTATCCACACCTGTAGTAAGTTCATGAGTGTAATGGAAATATCATGCTCAGGAGATATCTTTCTGTCACATATTTTCCCATTCTCTGGATCTTCCGTTCTTTCCCTACCCTTTTCTTTAATGTGTCCTGAGCCTGGAGAGAGTGGTATAGATGACTGATTAGGGCCAAGCACTCCACTGTCCCTTCTTTTCAGTTCATTCCCTCATTCAGTTTTGTAAGTCTCTGTTAACTACTGGCCACTGCAATAAGTTTCTCTGACAAAAAGCAAAGAGCAGCACTCATAGATGGATATAAATGTGACTATTTATAGGATGCAGTTTGACCACGTGACCATTTAGCAAAATGATAAGAGTGGATTCCACGCTAGAGCCTATGACCTTTCCAGCCACCAGCCTTTGACCAGGTTTACAGTATACATCTTTAAGTTTCAGTAGCAGAGAGAGAGAAAGGAGAGAGAGAGAGAGAAAGGAGAGAGAGAGAGAGAGAGAGAGAGAGAGAGAGAGAGAGAGATCTCACACATATTTAGCCTGGCAAGACATGCCCATTAGTGCAATAGTGGTATGAATGTTATGGGGGTAACAAATTGCTTTCTGCTCCACTCCACAAGAGGGAACAACATATGACTGGCACTGTAAACCTAGTCAAGAACTGGTAGTTTTGAAGGTCATAGTCCCTAGTGTGGAATCCACTATTATTTTGCTAAATGGGCACATGGTCAAACTCCAGTCTAAATATGGGGAGGCACGAAACCTAGTGATTAGTAAGGGAAGAAATTGCTGCTGCCCTAGGGCAGGGCCACAGCCTAAGGGTGTCAGGATTGTGCGGTGAAAGGTCCACCCTAAGACCTGACTGGTGGAGTTGATCCTGGAGGGAGGAAGAGCCAAGGAGCAGACAAGCCATTTTTGTGATGTCTGGAACATCTCAGGAAGCTGAGGGAGAGGGGAGCATGATTTTAGTGCTCTAAGACCTGGAACGTTTAATCTTTTGCTAGTTTTCTTCATTGGCCAGATTTACTCAGGGCTAGAGGAAGGGGAACCTGGGGAAGGAAGTTATATGCAATACAGAGTAGAGGAGAGGACATGTGAGAGAGATGATGACTTTGGGAGATTGATGCAGGTGTGCTCTGGAGAACAGCAGGAAAAAGAGTAAGTTTATGTTAGGGAAAGGGGGGATGGAGAGCAGGTCGGAAAATCTCTTTGCACAGGATATATGCGGGTTGCGTTTGTAGAATCTTATGCTCAGCTCTGTGGGGTCAAGCACCAGGAAATGGGCATACTGGAAGGATGAGACTGGGAAGTGTTTGGGAATGAATTAGGGCCAGTCTCATGTTTAGGACCAACAGTCAACATCAACTAGAACTGACAAGTGTTACTGGGGTTGTCTGCCCAGCTCTCCTGCAGCATGAAAAGGTAGATCGACAGCCTGATGAGAAGGAGGTCAGATAGGAAAGAAAGGAGAGAAAATCTTGTCTTCCCAGGTGAAGCACCCAGTGGAAAGGGAGCTTAATCATCCCAAAACAATAGAATGGGAGGACTTGGTGCTGGGAATGTAAATGACAAGGACCAGTAAGGGAGGTAGGGAAATCCCTTAGGCTGCTGTTGAGCAAGCCAGGGGTCCTGATGGTCCTGAGAGTATGAGGCAGTTTTCTTTCTTCTTTCCATCACCTCCATCTGTACATCATGCTTCACACCCACTCACAACCTCTGCCCCTCCCCCCACGTCTCTTTAAGGATCCCATTGATTTGCTGAAGAAACTAGGTTGTCTTGTCCTACAGTTCGCTTTCTGATGATTGCTGTGTTCACACACTTGTTTCCTTGCTGTATTTCTCATTGAGAAATCAATATTATGGAGTCATCAAAGGAAGGAAGGTTTATAAACAGACCATTTTTCTCACTGGCTTAGTGTTAAAATCTGCATTTGGCCTCAAACCAGTAACTTATCCAACATATGTTTCTAACATATAAAAGTAAAGTTTAAAATTCTTATTTATTTCCTCCTTTGCATGTGTATGTGGTGTGCCTACATGTGTGTATGCATGTTCACTTGAGTATGGACGCATATGTGTGGGCAGTATGTACACATGTGTGCATATGTCTGTTGTAGCTAGAGTTTTCCTGCCTGGCCCATGGTCAGGGCAAATCTCTCTCACCTGCCAGTCCCACAGCCACTCAAACCCAACCAAGTAAACACAGAGACTTATATTGGTTACAAACTGTATGGCCGTGGCAGGCTTCTTACTAACTGTTTTTACAGCTTAAATTAATCCATTTCCATTAATCTATACCTTGCCACATGGCTCATGGCTTACGGGCATCTTCACATGCTGTTTCTCATCGTGGCGGCTGGCAGTGTCTCTCTGACTCAGCCTTCCACTTCCCAGCTTTATTCTCCTCCTTGTCCCGCCTACACTTCCTGCCTAGCCAATGGCCAATCAGTGTTTTATTTATTGACTAATTAGCAACACATTTGCCATACAGAACATCCCACAGCAGTCTGTGGTTCAAGGTTGGTATCAATAATTACCTTTGATCTCTCTTCTACCTTATTCATTGAGGAAAGACTCTCAGTCAAGCTCAAAGCTCATTGCTTTGACCAGTCTCCTTAGCTGGCTTGCTCTGGGTACTCTCCTGTGTTTGCCATCTGAAGCTGAAATTATCATGCCCACATCACATGTAGGTGCTGGGATCCAAACTCTTGTCAGTTTGGGTTCACAACCAAGCTACCACCACAGCTCTGGATTCTTATTTTTAAGTATAATTATTATTACTGTCTTCTTGTGTGAAAACTGAAAATTGTTCCTTTTTTTATATTTGTTCCCATTTGTCTCCTGTGACGAAGGAGAGGTGAGCACTTTGACAGTATTGAATTACCTTTTGCTTTTGGTTGAGATCAATGGAGAAGTATATTAGTTACTTTTTCTGTTGCTGTGATAAAACACCATGACCAAGGCAAGATATCGACGAGAGAGTTTATTAGTGCTTATGGTTCAAGAAATGTTAGAGTCCCTCATGGCAGAGGGCCATGACAGCAAGTTGCTGTGGATATCGCTCTGTATAAATAAAATGCTGATTGGCCAGTAGCCAGGCAGGAAGTATAGGCAGGACAAGCAGAGAAGAGAATTCTGGGAAGTGGAAGGCTGAGGCAGAGAGACACTGCCAGCCACTGCCATGACAAGGAAGATGTAAGGTACCGGTAAGCCACGAGCCACGTGGCAAAGTATAGATTAATAGAAATGGGTTAATTTAAGATAGAAGAACTAGATAGCAAGAAGCCTGAGCCATTAGGCCAAACAGTTTAAATAACATGAGCGTCTGAGTGATTATTTTATAAGTGGGCTGTCGGACTGCCGGGCTTGGCGGGACCTGGAAAGAAAACTCTAGCGACAGCAAGTAGCAGATGGCAGCAAAAGCAGGACGCTGAGGCCATTATCTTAAAATGCAGGCAAGGGGCAGAGAGTGATCAGGAAGTGGGGCAAAACTATGAACCCCAAAGCCTGTTCCAATGATGCGCTTCTTCCAGCAAAGCCCCCACTCAAGGCTTCCACAGTCCTCCCCAACAGCACCAGCCAGTGACGGCCAAGCCTTCAATTTCTTGAGCCTATGAGAGACGTTTTCAGTCAAACCACTACATTCCACTCCCTGATCTCCAAAGGCTCATGACCATATCATCACGCAAATTGAATTTAGTCCAACTTTAAAATTTCCCATAGTCTTTCATTATCAACATTACCAACAATGTTTTAAAAGTTGAAAGTCTCTCTGAGACTTAAGTCAATCAATCTCCTCTTCTTCCTCCTCCTCCTTTATCTTTGACAGGAGCTCACTAATGTAGCCCTGGCTCTCTTGGAACTCTCTATGTCAACCAGATTGGCCTTGAACTCTCAGACATTTGCCTGCCTTTGCCTTCCTTCCTGAATAATGAGATTAAAGGCATGCACCACCATGCCCAGTTTAAGACAATCTTTTAATTGTAACCCTCTGTAAAATAAGAAAGGAAATTACATACTTCCAACATATAAAGGCACAGAATATGCATTATCATTCCAAGAGAGAGAAATGGGGGCATAGTAAGGGAATACCAACCAAAGCAAGACTAGAACCTAGCAGGTCAAACATCAAATCCCATACCTCCATGTCTGGGATCAAGGGGCTTAGATGGCTTTTCCCCCCCCAGCTTTGCTACCTGCAAAATATATCCACTCTTGGGCTGGTTCCACTCCCTGTATGGAACTCTCCTCGGCAGATATCCCTGGCTTTGTCATCTTCAACATTTTGGGGTCTCTGCTGAAATCCAGGCTTCACTTTCACGGCTTCATGTAATGGTCTCTCAAGGCCTTTGCAAAGGGACTTTCTGTCACACACTGCCTGACCTCAGTGGCTCTCTCAAACTGTGGAAGGAGAATCTACGACTCCTTCACCCTCATATTTCTGAAGTCAGCACCATGGGGATGACACTGCCACATTCTGTTGCCAGCTTGGGGTGGATCCTGGCACCCTTGAATCACATCATCATCAGCTTTTAAAACGATTACTTTGTGTATGGATGTGTGGGAGCCAGTTACATTTTAAGTTTTAATTACTATGCCTTCGAGATCCATGACACCAAAGTGCCCCTGATCTGCAAGCCCCTTGCCCAAGGACAATGAATGGAGGCTATTGTTTATGGGAGATAACAAGCCACATGCTTTCACTCCCCTAAACAAGTTTGTTTGGCCCATCTGCCCTGGATGTGCTTGACCACATGTGGGCAGGAGGTATGTAGGCAGGAAATACGTCAGGATGTATGCTTGCCCCTAATTGGACCTGATGGGAAATGCAATAAATTATGGGTTTTCCTTCTTAAGCTGCTGCAAATCATGACTTGGGCCATTTCCCAGGAACCTGGGCTTGGACCTGGCCAGAGCCCATCCACCTGGTCAGTATTTAATTAGTGCTTGATTCAAATTTGGCTTTAAACGGTAGTAGTGGTCTTATTCTCTATCAGTGGGATTAACAGTAGGTTTTTGCCTGTATGTATGTCTGTGTACCACAGGCATGCTTACTGGGGCCAGAAGAGCTGTCACATGGATGCTGGGATTAATACCACCCGACCAAGTTCTCGGGAAGGACAGCCAGATCTCTTAACCCTGGGGCCATTTCTCCAACCCCTAGCAGCAGTTTTTTTTTTTTTTTTTTTTTTTTTTTAATTCAAGTGCCTTTTAGAGATAAAATTCCGTAGGCTGCCTTTCACAAATTGGAAGCTTAGCTGGGTGGGGCCCGGCCCTAAGGGCATCCTTGCCTTCATTCCAGTGCAGAGAAAGCTTTTCCTAATGACACTAAAGTCCTTAACAATTACAGCCTGTCTTTCAGCACAGGCCTTGGCCTAACATTAAGCTTCCTAGTGTTCTGTTTCTCTTCAAACTGTACATTTTGTGTTTCTTTCTGCCCACTAGTGCTTTTTCATTATAACTTGCATAAGAGTTATCAGTTAACAACCACACCACAGAGTCTTGAAATTTCCTGGGCCGAAGAAATTTCTTCATTACTTTTAACCTTAGCCCCAGGTAATTTCTTAGGACCAGGGCAGGAGGCAACGAGATTCTTGGTGGAAATGTCACTTGAATGGACTCTCTAGCCCAGTTGCCAGTACAATTTCCCTCTGAAACTTCCTGAGCTGGGCCTCCACAGTCTGCATTGCTTTCTGCCCTACTACCTTTGAGCCTGCTACTAGAATGCCCATTTAAGTTCTTCTTACAGCATTCAACTGCTTCTTTACTCCAAAGGTCCAGAGTCTTCAACATTCCTCAAAAAACAATGTGGTCAGGTTCAGCACATAAATACCCCACTCTTGATACCAACTTCTGTATTAATTACTTTTCTGTTTCTGTGATAAAATACCACAACCAAGGCAACCTATGGAAGAAATAGTTGATTTGGGCTTGTGGTTCTAGAAGGGTAAGGGTCCATCACGGCAGAGAAAAGGCGTGGCAGCAAGTAGCAGGCGTAGCCGGAGGACCAGGAAGCTGAGAGCTCACATTTTAAAATGCGAGCATGGAGCAGAGATCCATCAGGAAGTGGTGTGAAGCTATTAGTACTCAAAGCCTACCCACTGGGATGCACTTCCTCCAGGCAAAGCGTCACATCCCTAACAGCGCCACCAAGTGAGGACCAAGTGTTCAAACATCTGAGCCTGTGGGGGACATTGCCATCCGAATGCCCACAAGGAGGAAACTACTTTGGAGTACCTTATTGTTTTCTGTTTGCTTCTTTATGGCTAATGTGAACTTCCTTTTGTTCCCATTGTAGGTGACTCGTAGAATTTGAAGGGCTTCCTATTTGTGAAGCTTTGAGGTGGCAAAGTTGACATTGTCCTTTTAATTTATCCTCATAAGACATGAAAGGATCCCCCAAAGGACTGCTTTTTGAAAGACTCATGGCCTAATGCAATTAATTAGTGGAAATTAAATATGCTTCTTAAAAGTGACTCTATTTTTATATGAATGTCAGTGTATCAAGCAACCCCACAGAGACTGGAATTTATATCTTATCATCATTATTTTGACTTCTATTATTTGTAACTTTATATAATTTTGTTGATTAAATTTAATTAGAAGGATGCTTTTTTTTTCCAAGACAGGGTCTCATTATGTTTCTGAAGCTAGCCTTATATTCAGGAACCCTCTGTCTCAGACTTCTGAATGCTGAGGTTATAGGTGTGTGCCACCTGCTCTGACTAGGATGTAATAATTCTTGCTAAAATATCTAACTTAGTTTGCATCTATAAACTATTATAGGTAAGTTAATGTTTATGAGCTATATTTTCTCTCTGTGTGTATGTGTATGGTGCATGCATGTGTGCATGAGCGCTGTCCTGTGCAGGTGCATGGGGAGGCCAGAACTTGACATTGGGTTGTCCTTCTCAGTTGCTTTTCTGTCTTTTGAGACAGAGTTTCTCAATGAGCCAGGAGCTGACTGTTAGGCTAGAATGGCTCTCTCTGGTTGTGGGTAATAGGTGCATACTTCAGGGCCTAGATTTTTTTTTTTTTTGTGGCTATTGCAAAGCTGAACTCGGATGCTCAAGTCCTTACGCTTGTGCAGCAAGTCCTTTATTCACTGGGCAATGTCTCCAATTCTGAAACATATTTCAAGTATTTAAAATCTTTTAATAGTTTTTGTACATGAAACAGCATGGTGATATATTGTGTCCCCCAATATATTGTGCATCCTAATAAATTTGTCTGGGGTCAGAAAACAGAACAGCCACTAGACAGACATAGAGGCCAGAAAATGGTGGCACTCACACCTTTAATCCTAGCCTTCTGGAGGCAGAGATCCAGCTGGATCTCTGTGAGTTCAAAGCCACACTGGAAACAGCCTGGCACGGTGACTCACACCTTTAATCCCAGGAAGTGATGGCAGAAAGCAGAAAGGTATATAAGGCGTGAAGACCAGGAACTAGAAGCTTTTAGCCTGGTTAAGCTTTTGGGCTTTTGAGCAGCAGTTCAGCTGAGACCCATTTAGATGAGGACACAGAGGCTTCTAGTCTGAAGAAACAGGATTAGCTGAGGAAATGACAAGGTGAGGTAGCTGTGGCTTGTTCTGCTTCTCTGATCTTTCAGCGTTCACCCCAATAACCTGGCTCTGAGTTTGTTTTTTATTAATAAGACCTTTTAAGATTCATGCTACAAAATAGCATTTCTCTTTTTACCATTTTATTCCTTTGTTGTTGAGACAGGATCTCATGTGGCCCAGGTTGGCCTCAAACTCAAAGTCACCCAGAATGACTTTGATCTTCTGATATTACTATCTCTACCTTCCGAATGATTGGTGTAGTTGTTACTTTTCTATTTCTATGAAAAGACACCATGACTAAGGCAAGTTATTAAAAAAAGTATTTAGTTGGAGACTTGCTTACAGTTTCAGAGGGTGAGTTCATGATTATCGTGGTAGGAAGCATGGCAGCAGGCAGGTAGGCATAGAGCAGTAGCTAAGAGCTTACATCCTGATCTGTAGGCAGCAGGCAGAGAACCAGAGAGACTGAGCCTTGTGTGAGCTTTTCAGATCTCAAAGCCCATCCCCAGTGACACACTTCCTCCAAGGCCACACCTCTTAGTTCTTCCAAACAGTCCACCAACTGGGAACTAATCATTCAAATTTATGAATGAGCCTAGAGGGGCCATTCTCATTCAAACCACCACAAGAGGATTAGAGATGTGTGCCACCAAATCTGGCTTTTTATGTGGTGCAGGAGATTGAACACAGGGGTTAGTGCATGCTAGGTAAGCATGGCCCAAAGCATTTATTTTTATAATATAAAAACAAAACAAAACAAAACAAAACAGGAGCGTGAGGGCTAGTAATCCTTTGGCTCAATTTGGAATCTTGATCCAACTCCAATATGTTTGCTGTTGTGCTCAGGGAAGTTTCCCTCCTATTAAATCTCAGTCTGCTCTATTAGTTTCTTCTTTTTAGATTAATAGTAGTTTCTTTCAATAATGGTCTGAGTTTTTAAGTAGACAGTGATATCACATGCAAACAGTAATTTGGTTTTTCTTTCTTGAAGCTATATTTTTGTTATTTCACTAGCTAGAGAGTTCAGACTGTTAAATGTTCATAATGATGGAGGCATCCTTATGATGCTAATGGGACTCAATCTTTCCCTTGTATAGAACATGGCATTGGTGGTTATATAGACATCCCTATCATGTTTGAGTTATATTTTTGTTGTTTCTACTTCTACATTACTAAACAATAGTACTATAGATTGGATGTAAAATTCTCCCAAATGTCCCTAAACTATTGATGGTTAGCTGATCTGCTTTTAGGATATGATTATATTATAAAGAGTCTGACTTCATCAGTTGGTCAGTTCACTAATGGGTTCATAACTGGATGGGCTTTTAGATGATGATGAGAGCTGAGGAGGTAAGACCTACTTGAAGGGAGTGAATCCTTAGGGATCTCTCTCCTTTTCTGCCCTGACCTCTCTCTTTTCCTTTCTTTTCATTGATGAGGTGACCAGCTTTGTCCCACCACATGCTCGCTGCTGTGACATTCTGCCCTACAACAGGCTCAGAAATAAAAGAACCAAGTGACCATGGACTGAAACCTCTGAAGCTGTAAGCCAAAATACTAAGCCTGTCCTCTAGATTTCTTTTCTCAGGACCAGCTAAGAAACAGCAAGATGTCTTCATCATTGAACGTGGGGATGCATGGCTATAATCTTAGCATGCCAAAGGCTGAGGCAAAAGGATGGAGGGTTTGAGGGCTGATTGGGCTATATAAGAAGACTTTGTATTTAAAAAGGACAGAAAAGAAAAAACCTGTCTTCATCACTCTTCAAAATTTAACCCTTTCTCAAGAACAGGAGTTGGCCAGGACTCTGTATCCTGGCCCAGATGCCAGATACATGTAACTGTTGGATAAGATATAACCAACAAGGCAGCAACTATGACACCAGCTCTGCCCCTTACATAAAAGACTAGACATCAGGACTTCTCCTTGTCACTTCAACACACCAAGGAGGAAGCAATGGCAGAGCTGGGACAATTTTCTCCAAATGTGGCTTCTGCACCATTTACCCATTTTGATTATTTGTTCTTTGAAAACAAATTTGTCTCTGAACTATCCCATATAGACAATTTTCTGTAATGCTAAATTCTTAAAACTAAATACTAGGATGTCCAATAACTATAGGCAAATGCTTTTCTTGTAGACGTTATTTGATGAGTGTGCCCAATTAACTTCCGTGCTCATAACTACACAGCTGCGTAGCTCTGTAATCCTAGTATTGGAGAGGCAGAGAGCAGGGGATCCCCAAACTCACTGACCAGCCAGCCTACCCAAATTTGTGAGGTCCATGTCCAGTGAGAGACCCTGTCTCAAAAACTAAGGTAGAGAAGAAATTGAGGATATTGACCTCTGGTCTCCACATATATTAAAATACACTTGTACAGATGCATGCAAATAAACAAACACATATACATATAACACACACACATGGTTATAGGGAGTGTGCATACTCAGCTGTAGAGAAAGAGCTGGCATTTCCAGGTTTTTTGTTTTTTGTTTTTTTTCCCCTACACACTAGGATTCTTCTGGACCTGAAGGCATTCTTCAGAGCCCAATTCACAGAGTAGTTTTTCTTGATCTAGGACTTGAAGGGCAGATATATGCACGGGAGAATTGTAGTCTTTGTGGAGGAAATGGCATGAGGATTTAGGTTGGAAAAATTAAGAGCAACATAATGTGGGTGAGTTTCTACCAATTCCTGACCTGGAGAAGACACACAAGGAACTAGGTAGGGAAGTGGAACTAACCCCTGAAATTCCGCTGGTCTGTCAGAGTCTCAGGAGCTGGGGAGGGATTCACTAACTGCTCGTAGGATCATCAGTTTGTTGGTTAGTGGGGAGTGAACATCAGGAGGCCGGGGTCAAGATCATAAGAAAATACAGTAGTTTAGATAAAGGAAGAAAAGGGGAAAAAAGGAGAAATTTGCTGATTATCTCAAGAGGCCTAAAAAGAGATCTACTTTGGCCCTGGCAGTGGCTGGCTTGTATTGTTGGAAGACAATGGTGACCTTTGGGAACACAGAGCATGAAAGGGAGGGGAAAGGAAAGAGAAGAAAGGAGTAAGGGAGGGTGGTCATCCTTGAAGCACTCTGAGACACCCCAAAGATTCAGCAGAGGCGTTAACGTCAGATTTAAACATACTCTTTTTCAGTTTAGGAAGACTCAGAAAGATACTTCGGCTATAGCTAAATCTGACTGAATTATTCATGTCTGCACTAGGAGACATGCTGGCCTATGCCTGTTAGGCTTCTGCCACTAAATTCTCCAATGTGTTTCAAATTTGTACAAAAATTAAAAAAAATGAAGAGAATTTAGCTATCCTGTGGCCTCATATCTTTGGATTTTTACTGTTTTGTGAAGGCTCTATAATCATAAGTTTCCAGAATATTTCCAATTTATGTTTCCACATTAGAAAAATCAAAGGCTTTCTGTCTTAGATTGGATCTCTGATAAGACATTCTCTCCATGGAGGCAAAAAAGGATGAAGGATCCCAGAGGTGATTGCTGGGACAATGAATTTTGAGTGAATTTAGTTTTAATTACTGTTTTATTTAATTGCAAGTGGGTCCTGTGGAAAAAAGACACCA
The DNA here is from genome assembly GCF_949786415.1 of Peromyscus eremicus. Lineage (NCBI taxonomy): Eukaryota > Metazoa > Chordata > Mammalia > Rodentia > Cricetidae > Peromyscus > Peromyscus eremicus. The sequence continues at coordinate 29,335,089 of NC_081416.1, read as the reverse complement.
ACAAAAGAAATAATTGTTCAAAGAATTACATCTGCACTGCATTCTCTGTCAGAAACTTCTCATTAAAAATGTGTTCCTTTAAAAGTAACTGAAAGCAGCTGATGAAATATAAGAGCATGGAAAGTTTCAAATCCCTGTGCAAATTGGGATTCATCAAGGACCATTTGTCAAAGGCTTGACTCAATGGCAGAGTGTCTGCCGCTTCTTATATCCATGAGCTGGCTTCCATACTCAAATCCAGACAATTGGCAGCTTTATTTCCATAGGTGGGGATTTTCTGGTTGCACACTTCCAGCTTGTAACGTCTTTGATGTTTCTGAAGCATTAGCACTATGCAACTTTTCCCTTTAGCAGGAACTCCAGATACTGTGTTTTTCTGATTTGGGGAGTAGCTAAAAAGAAAAAAAAGAAGGAAAAAAAAAGAAGCAGCAGCAGAAAAAGCAAGCAGCAGACAGGTCTTGAAAGGGGGTGAAAATCACGAAGACCATCCTGATGCCAGCGTGACACCTGTGCCTCTGATAAGGATTGTGGTGGTATTGTGTTCCCCAAAATATTGTGCACCCTAATAAACTTATATGGGGTCAGAGACAGAACAGCCTCTAGATACAGAGGCTAGAAAATAGTGGCACTCATGCCTTTAATCCTAGCATTCCAGAGGCAGAAATCCGGCTGGATCTCTGTGAGTTCAAGGCCACATTGGAAACAGCCAGGCATGGTGACTCACGCCTTTAATCCCAGGAAGTGATGGCAGAAAGCAGAAAGATATATAAGGCATGAAGACCAGAAACTAGAAGCATTTGGCTGGTTAAGCTTTTAGGCTTTTGAGTAGCAGTTCAGCTGAGATTCATTCTGGATGAGGACTGAGAGGCTTCCAGTCTGGGGAAACAGGATCAGCTGAGGAATTGGCGAGGTGAGTGGCTGTGGCTTGTTCTGCTTCTCTGATCTTCCAGCATTTGACCCAATACCCAGCTTGGATTTGTTTTTATTAATAAGACTCTTTAAGATTCGTACTACAAAGGATGACGCATGCGCTATGAGCATGCTATATTAGTACCATAGACGAACAGATTTGTGCCTTTCCCCAGTGTTGGTGTTTATCGAATGACAATCCACTCAGTAATTTCAGTGGAAGATAATCCTGCCTACATTGCTAATCTGACTGAGGCAAATGTAGGCTTTGCATTGTCTTATTCCAATCTTAATTACTAATGTTAACTCTCCCATCACACAGCCTATAGTAACAGATGCACAAAACGTAGCTTACAGAAGGATGCAGGTTAAAGAGGCTGCCACAGAGTTCAAGAGGTTTTAGAAAACGGTATGAATGGGGTAGTGAGCCCATACCAGCCCCATGGAAGAAGCTGTTACTGTTGAGACCAGGCTGTGTGACAGTCTGGGTTGAGAAGGCAAATGGAGCCGATTGTGGAGATGAAAGAGCAGGACCAGGTCCAGATGGGTGAGTAGGGAGACAGGCAAATGGCAGTTGAGTTGGCCACATCACAGTGGGGGATCAAGATGAAGTGAAGCTCTAGATACTGGGGATTCTCTGCGCGCACACACACACACACACACACACACACACACACACACACACACACAATTAAGCCTTAAAATAAATGAGATTTTTCTATTTGGCACAATATAGAAAAGCCTGGAGAATGTTATGATCAGTGAAATAAGCCAGACACCAAAAGAAAAAACGCAATGCACACTCTTATGTGTGGGATCAAAAAGTTCAAATACACAGAGATGGAGAACGAAACAGTGGCTGTGAGAGGTGAGCTGGGGAAAGGGAGGAGGTGGAAAGTGTGTGGCCCCGAGAAGACAGAAGAGCAGACTTTAGAGATGAACACGTGTAGAGATCCAACAGACAACATGAATCCCATTGTTATAAAAGTGTTCTGTAGCTGGGATACTTATTAAATGAGTAGATTTTAGCTGTCCTTGTCACAGAGCTGCCTATCAAAAGGACAAGTATGCAAGGCAATGGATACATTGATCTGCTTCACTATGGCAGCCATTTTGTTTTCTAGACATTTACTACAGCATTGTGTTACACAGCTTAAGGGTGTGTGATAAAATTTAGTAAGAGCAAAGAAAAACAACTTGACTTTGGTACTTTGGTGGAGGTGAGAGCAAGAGGTGAGTTGAGGGCATAAAGATGACACAGACATTGAGATTTGGGCGATGTCTTCTCTAGAGGAGGAAAAGGTGGCTACCTAGTCAATGACTTTATTGTACACCTGTAATGAACAGAGACAGATTGGCAAAGACCGGGAATCCTTGTCTTAAGGACATATGTAGGCTATGGAGAGGAAAGCTATGCATGTACCAATATAACTTCTTTAAGGAAGGATAAGTAATAGAACAATTACTGGAAGCTCTCCAGTACCGTATAAACATTGTTTGATAGATATCAAGCTTGAAGAAGGTGCCTATTTCCTGACTAGCAACAGAAAAGTCAAATAATACTGGCCAAATGCAGGGATTATTTGTATTATGCCCTAGAAAGCCTGGAGTTTGTTGTTCCTGGCTGGGATATTCTGTGTTTCTGCCTTAGCCTTAGCTGTGGCTGTTGCTCTTCCAAAGATGACTTCTGAAGTGCAAGATGGAGAAGGATGAGGATCTGGGAGCGGCAGCACATACTTGTAATCCCAGCCTTGAGGCTGAGGTAGGAGGATTTCAAATTCAGTGTCAGCATGGATAACAATAGCTTGCATTGCAAAAGAAGAAAGAAGAGGAAGAGAAGGAGGAAGAGAAGGAAAAGGAAGAAGAGGAGGAGGGAGAGAGGGGGAGGGAACACAGAGGATGAATGGCATGTGTGTAAGAGAAGCAAAGGTTTCTCAGAGGTCTCAAGTGCACACTTCCCCCTCTTCGATATCCGCCAGGGCAGTGTCACTGGGCAATCTCTAGTTTATAGAAATTAGCTTGGAGATTAAGCATGCTAGCTGGGCCCATTTTTATTCTGAACAAAACCAAGGTTCTGTAAGAATAATATAGGGGCTGGAGAGATGGCTAAGTGGTTAAGAACACTGGCTACTCTCCCAGAGGACCTGGGTTTCATTCACAGCACCTAAATGCCAGCTTAATTGTCTGTAACTCCAGCTCCAGGGGATCTAGCATCCTCACACAGACATACATGAAAGCAAAACACCAATTACATAAAAATAAATTATATTTTTTATATATAATTTATATATATATATATTTGAGAGAGGGTTTCTCTGTGTATTCCTGGCTGTCCTGGAACTTGCTCTGTAGACCAGGCTAGCCTTGAACTCAGAAATCTGCCTGCCTCTGCCTCCCAAGTGCTGGGATTAAAGACATGTGCTACCACAGCCTGGCATAAATAAATAAATCTTTAAGAAAAAAAAGGAAAGAATAATAAAAGCAGAATTGATACCGAGTGTGTAACTAATTGTATTTGCTACAGTGAGCTAACTCTGACTTTTAAGGAAAAGAAACAGGCTCCAAGAAGTTAAAAGGCTTGTTCAGTTTGCCACATAACCAGTGAATGGCAGAGTCACAGTGAAAATTGGAAAGTGAGTGAATCCAAGGCTTCATTCTTAATTCAGTGCTGCTGAGTGGCAGTCCAAACCAACAACCATTAACTTGGCAGTAAATTCTGGGTAGGAATGGACTGGAAGACTTCTAAGAAGTAAAGATCAGAGGGTAGACTATGTCATGGAGGAAGTTTCTACCACTGGAGATCTATGGGTGCATGGACACAGACAATCAGAGACACAGCAGGGGGAGTGGACACTCAGCCTGGGGAGAGCAGCTGGGATGCCAGCCTTACCTCTTATCTCAAATGAACAAGTCTAAAATAGAATTTCTCATTCCCCTGTTTCCTGAACTGTTTTACTCCTTGCCTTTTCCCAGATTATTTAAATGCTTACCCACATGGCCAGTTGTTTAAGTAGGAAATGAGAGAGGTTTGCCCCCAAATCTCTCACACATCCCCGTACCTTCACTGCTACAGCATCTAGCTGATGCGTTTGACCTCCTGTAGTGGTTTGAATAGGTGTGGCCCCCATAGATCCATGTGTTTGAATGCTTGGCCCATAGGGAGTGGCACTATTAGGAGGTGTGGCTTTGTTGGAAGAAGTGTGTCACTGTGGAGGCAGGCTTTGAGGTCTTACATGCTCAAGCTCTGCCTAGTGTGGCACACAGTCACTCTCTGCTGCCTGTGGATCAAGATGTAGAACTCTCAGCTCCTTCTCCAGCACCATGCCTGCCTGAATGCTGCCATATTTCTCACTATGACAATAATGGACTAAACTGAAACTGTAAGTTAGCACCAATTAAATGTTTTCCTTTATAAGAGTTGCCATGGTCATGGTGTCTCTTCACAGTAATAGAAAACCTAACTAAGACAGAAGTTGGTATCAGGGACTGGAGTATTGTTGTAATATCATGCTTTTGTTTGAGGAAATTGGACTTTGGGAGTTTGGGTTAGGAAAGCAGTGGAATGCTTTAAGTGCTGCTCAATGGGTCATACTAGCAGGAGCATAGAAGACAGTGGTACTAAGGGATTTGAACTGTGAGGGCCTGACTCAAGAAGTTTCAGAGAAGAATTTTAACATGTTGCCTAGAGATTGTTCTTGTGATATTTTGGTAAACAATGTGGCTGGGTTTTTTTTTTTACCCCTTTTCTGAAAAGTCTGCTTGAGGCTAAAGTGAAGAGTTTTGGATTAATTGCATTGGCAGGGGAAATCTCAAAACAGCCTAGTATAGACTCTGTTATGTGGTTATTAGTTTTGACTTTTATGAAGATTTATAATGAAAAGGAGCAAGCTGAGCAAATAAAAACACAAAATGTACAGATTGAGGAGAAAATGGGCACCAAAAAGTAGAATGGAGATAAATCCTGTGTTGAAGGAGATAAAAAGATTAAGAAATGGAATAAGGGGAGTGGTGACCCCAGGCAGGATCCCACCCAGCTAAATTTCCAATTTGTGAAATGGAATTAAAGAAAAGCTTAGAGCCTCTAATCCCAGCACTAGGAAGGCAGAGGCTAGTGAATCTCTGTGTTTGAGGACAGCCTGGTCTACATATCAAGTCCCAGGACAGCCAAGCTTAGGCAGTGAAGGAAATCATCAAAAATAGAAAGTTGGTGAAGATGTAATTGAACAAGGAGGTCATGGTTTAGCCCCAGTAAGCAGCAGAACTTGGCAGCTTCAGTCACATGGTTCTGGCTTTAGAATCAAGGACAGAAGAAAGGAGTTATGGAATCTCCTTCTGTGACTAAGGAAAGCCACTGAGGTCAGGCATGTGCCAGGGATGTCCCCGAATGGAGGCCTAGAGAGGCCGTTGCATGAAGCTGTGAAGGTGAAGCTTGGATTGCCTTGAAGACCCCAAGATGTTGGAGATGCCAGAGTCATGGAATACCTGCCAAGGAGAGCTGCTAACAGGGAGTGGAACCAGCCCAAGAGAGAAGTGTGCTGCAGTCAACAAAGCTGAAAGGATTGGACATGTGAAGAGTGTTTTTATATCAGACATGGAGATGCAGAGTTTCGAGTTTGCTCAGCTGGGTTTTGGTCTTGCTTTGGTCCAGTATTTCCTCACTATCCTCTCTTTCATTTTGGAATGATAATGTATATCCTGTGCCATTATATGTTGGAAGTATGTGACCTGTTTTTTGATTTTGATTTTATAAGGGATTACAGTTCAGAGATTACATGAATCTCAGAAGAGACTTTGAATTTTGGACTTTTAAACATTGTTGAAACTGTGATAGACTATGGGGACTTAAAAAAAACTTTATTCTTTGTGTCTTTCACATCATGCATCCCCATCCCATTCATTTTCCCATCCCTTCATAACTGCCTTCTGCCCTAGCAATGTCCCCTGCAAAATAAAATAAAATTTAAGAGAAAAACAAAAGAAAAATCAATATGGTCATGGAAGCTGCATGTGACCCAAAGCTGCAGGATCTCCACAATACAGAATAACAACAGGATAACCAAGAGGAGTCCCATTGAGGGCCCAGCATCAATAGTGTACCAGAAACCAAAGGCCTCGAACCAGACCAATGACTCTTTGCAATGAACACTTGCAAGTAAAGATATGTGGATAACAGGGTTTAATGCATGGCTATGGGGACTTTTGAAGTTGGACTAAATGCATTTTGCATTAAGTTATGGCTACAAGTCTATGGGGGCTGGTTTGTGGAACGTGGTGGTTTGAATAGGTATGGCCCCCGTAGACTCCTGTGTTTGAATGCTTGACCCACAGGGAGTGGCACTATTAGGAGATGTGGCCTTGTTAGAGTAGGTGTGGAGGAAATGTGTCACTGTGGAGGAGAGCTTTGAGGTCTCTTATATGCTCAAGTTGCGTGCAGTGTGATACACGATTGCTTCTGCTGCCTGTGGATCAAGATGTAGAACTCTCAGGTCCTTCTCCAGCACCATGTCTGCCATAAAGATAATGGACTGAACCTCTGAAACTGTAAGCAAGCCTCCATTAGATATTTTCCTTTATAAGAGTTGCCATTTCTCTTCACAGCAATAGAACTCTAACTAAAACAAGCCTCACCTCTGTATTTGATCATTGAAATAGCCACCTAGTGGGTCTTACGACTCCCCCTCTGTCCCAGTAAGTTCTTCATTTGAATAAGGCCTTCGGTTGCTTACACCCTGTATATCAGACCACAGCACAGCACAGCATCTGCCTAAGTCCCCCAGTGTTTTTCATTGCACTTAGAAATGACCCCAGCTGTGTTTCAGCTTAGACCTCAACCATGTTTGTGACCCTGTATGTTTTCAGGCTCATCCTGAGACATGCTTCTTTGCTCTCTCTTGAACTCCTATTACATATAGTAGCTCTTTGCAGTCTTGGGAGCCTTCTCCCCCACTTTGCTCCTGTTCAGTTCCTGTTTCTAGACATTAGTAAACATTATCTTCTCAGGCAGGCTTCCCTAGATGGGTTCTCTAAATTTAATCCCTTTTGTTCCCCATCAAAACACTATTTCTTTGTTTTCTCAATTTCAAAGATCACTGTTCTATAATGTAATGATGTGTCTGCTGACCTGTGTCTGGTCTGTCTGGACCGGGGTTGTATTTGTATATCCATTTCCACAGAGTAGATGCTGCTTTCTCTTGAATGGTTGAATGAACAGATGCCAAGATTGACTTAGGAAAGTCTCAAAAGTTAGGAGAATCAGCTGCATGCTCAACTAGAGATAAAGCTTGTTAAAGCAATGCTTGGCAAAGAGATCAGTTTTCCTACCAGAATCAACTCCAAAGGACAGAAGGCGTGAGTTCCTGGAGAGCTCTACTAACTGAGCACTTTATGAAGATGATAAAGGAATCAGATGACGTCTTAGGGTTTCTATTGCTGTGATGAAATACCAAAAAGCAAGTTTTGGAGGAAAGGGTTTATTAGGCTTACATTTCTACATTGCTGTTTAACACTGAAGGAAGTCAGGACAGGAACTCAAACAGGGCAGGTTCCCAGAGGCAGGAGCTGATGCAGAGGCCATGGAGGGGTACTGCTTACTGACCTGCTTCCCTGGGTTTGCTCGGTCCACCTTCTTATAGAACCCAGGGCCAGCAGCCTAGGGATGACACCATCCACCATGGGCTAGGCCCTCTCCCATTGATCACTAAATGAGAAAATGCCTTACAGTTGAATCTCTTCAAGGCATTTCCTCAACTGAGGCTCCTTCTTCTCTGATGACTGTAGCTTGTGTCAAATTGACACACAAAGCCAGCCAGTACAACTGACCCCTTGTCAACTTGACACACAAACACATCACCATTAAGCCACAACACTTCCTTTCTTATTCATCCCCAAGATCTCACACTAAAAACATAACTTTATAAGTCCCACAGTCTTTACAAATTCAAACACATTAACATTTCAGTCCCTTTAAAGCAGCCAGTCTCCTTTAAAATCCAAAGTCTTTTAAATTCAAAGTCAACTGTGAGCGCCAGCAAAATAAAAAATAAACCAATACTTTCTTACTTCAAGGCAGAAAAATCAGGGCACAGTCACAATCAGATCAAAGCAAAACCAACTTCCAACCATCAATGTCTGGGGATCCACTCACGATCTTCTGGACTCTTCCAAAGGACTTGAGACACTTCTCTGACTCTGCCCTCTGCAGTGCACACAGCCTGTCTTCTGGACTCCTCTGGCTCCACTCCACTGCTTCTTGGTGGTCATCCCATGGGACTGGCATCTCCAAAACACTGGGGTCTTCTGCTGCACTTTCACCAACAGCCTCTCATAGGCTCTCTTCATGGTGCCAAGCCTCAACTTCTTTGCATGACCCCTCCAGTCCTGAGCCTTCAACTGCACCGTCAACAATGACCTCTCCTTGCCTCTCATAGTACCAAGCCTCAGCTATTCTCCATGAACGCATCATACTTTCAAAATCAGTACCACCTGGGTGACTCTTACACATTACCAAGTCTGGCTGCCAGCACAAGGTACAACCTTGGCTGCTTATTTTGCACATAGCTTGGTTTTGCTCTCAAGAAATACTTCCCAGAAGATTTTACCTCAGTGATGCTGGTCTCTTCTCAATCACCGCTAATTTCTTACCTCCAGCCGACCAGCATCAAGTATCCCAGCAAAACAAGTTTTGCTTTAGTAGTTCTGGTATCTTGTTAATCATAGCTCATCCTTCAGCACCACAGAATCACAAAATCTTATTTCAAAATAACAAGTGGCCCTGATGGAGTCTTTAAACTTCCCTCTGAAACTTCACAAGCCAGGCCTCCATCCTCTGCACTACTTTCAACATTTTTATCTTCCAAGCTCCCACAGAACATCCCACAGAACTCTTAATACTCAATCTAGCCCAAAGTTCCAAACTCCTTCAACAATCCTCCCCAAAACATGGCCAGGTCTGTCACAGCAATACTCCACTACGCTGGTACCAATTTGTCTTACGGTTTTTGTTGCTGTGATGAAACACCATGACCAAAAAGCAAGTTGGGAAGGAAAGGGTTAATTTGACTTACACTTCCACATTGCTGTTCATCACTGAAGGAAGTCAGGAACTCAAACAGGGCAGGATCCTGGAGGCAGGAGCTGATGCAGAGACCGTGGAAGGGAGCTGCTTACTGGCTTGCTTCACATGGCATGCTCACAAAACCAGCTACTACACCTACCTAGTCTCTGTCACACAGAGACCAAGTGACTTGTAAAATATGTAAATACAAATCTGGGACTCAAGCTCATATCACTAGGACTCTAAGGCTGAGCTGTTAATCTCATGTCTTTACTCCCTTCCCGTATGACTTTTTTTTTTTTTTTTTTTAATACCTGGCTAAGCTACATCCTGAAGAGAAGGGTTATGATTTGCTGTTTGGAGAAGATTCACTGTGCCTGACTGAGGGCCAGGTTGAAATGTCCTCTCTGAAGGGACAGAAAAATGGACTCAGTGACACTTCCTGTGTGAAGCCTATTCACGTCAACAGCTCAAAGGGCACTGTTCCTGCTTAACCAATTCCTGCAGACATGGTGAGACCACACCAGATCTTATCCTGTGGCAGACTGCTTGTGAAACTCTCGGCGGGCGGGATGCCTTTCAACCGCACAAAACACTCCCCGTTGTGGTTTGGAGAGCACACAACCAGTGTAATGGGCACAACTGCGTTGTGTGAGCTCGGGTGTGTAGGAGACGCACTTTTCTCACCTCCAATTGTCACATTGAATTAAGTCCAATATACTTGTCAGCATCTCTCAACTCAGGAGCTTATTTAGGAAATTTTGTCATTGTTTTTGGTTCTGGTAGCAATACTAACATATTTGGTGTTGCCTCTACATGTGTGAACTCCAGTCCAGGAGGATCTGATGCTCTCTTCTGGCCTCTTGGGCACCTGCCACACAGTGGGACACACATATAAATAAAAATGCATCTTAAAACCGTTGGCATTTCTTTAGCAACATGAGAAGTTGTAGTGAGGCTAAAAGATCAGAAACAGAGAAGGGGAATGTACATACAAATTTAGGAAAGCAAACTTCCTATTGCTGCTGTTTCCAGGAATGACTTCAAAGCAATGATGTCATTGCAATGTGCTGGAGAAGTAGATTAGCGTGAATCAGGAGGTGGCAAGGCACTTTGTTACTGAGTAAGCGAAAAGGTGCCGATCAAGGATGCACCGCCATTTCTCCTTTTAGAATGGATGGCAACATGGTAGACGGAAACCTGGACCCAACAATAACAATACGGTGAGGAACAGTTTATCTCCCACCAAGGGCAATAGTGTGGAGGAAAGCAGATTTAGAAGAGAATCTATATGAGATGTTCTCAGGAATTTCTCAATCAATTAATTTGGTTCCCTTTTATATTTGCATTGCAGTGGCAAGTAATAAAAATCTATGTCCCAATAAGTCTAAAGAGACTTTCAGCAAAACTGAAATAAAAATTTTAAGGGTTGAGAACGGACTATTTCACAGATTAATTTGAGACATACTTCTTTCTTAGCGGGACACAAATTAATGATGCATTTTACAATCAATGGCATCTTCGTATCAACAAAGTAGCTGATGTCTCACTTGAGTTCTCATCCCTTTGTGTAATGAAAATTAAATTTTAGGCGGCTCAGCAGCTCAGTCCCCCACCCCACCCCCACCCAGACACAGGAGCTCTTTGAGGCTGGCCACGGTTTTCTCATCTCTGACTTCATGCTGCCGGTTCTTCTTCTCCTCAGTGACCTTGGTTTTTAAAACTCAGTGGAAGAGCAGACTCATGATTTTCCTAACTTCCCGAACATCCATAGACATGTCCTCCATGGACTGTCCCTAATCACCTCTGAAAGTGGGATGATCATATAGAGTTTATAATCTTTATCTCATCAGAGTTAGTCACATGCAGAGAGGATAGAAGAAAAGGGTTGAAGTCACATAAACTGGCAGCTCTAAGATTCCTGGCATGCTGATGTTACATTATTTTCTCTAGTTGGTTTTTCTACTTAGTGGATGGACTGGTGAGTGTTTGTCAACTTGACACAAGCTTGGGTATCTGGGAAAAGGAAACTTCAGTTGAGAAAATGCCTCCATCGGGTTGGCCTGTAGATAAGTCTGTGGGAGTATTTTCTTGATTAATGATGGATATGAGAGGACCCAGCCCGCTGTAGGTGGTACCACCTCTGGGCAGGTAGTCCTGGATTGTATAAGAAGCAGTCTGAGTAAGCCAGTAAGCAGTGTTACTCCATGGGCTCAGCTTTGGTCCCTGCCTCCAGATTCCTGTCCTGCTTGAGTTCTTGCCTTGGTTTCCTTCAATAATGGATTGTGACTGGGGTGTGTGCATCACCACCACCCAGCTAGATTGATATGTTTATTCTCCAAAATGTGTGCACATGGGCCTAGTTTAAATGCATTGCTTATTAGTGATATCATTTAAGTTATTTATATGGTTTATTCACTTAAGAATTTCATTCAAAATATTAATTGTACATGGTACTTTGCTATATAAGAATATTTTCATATGAATACATACTATTTATATATATTTAAAGACAACTCATTCTGATATTAAGAAGAAAAGTAAGATGTATGCATTAAAATGAACTTTTATAAAAAGAACAGCCCAGGGAAGACCCTGCCTCTTTTGAAATAATGCCACTTGATTTTACTTTTTCAATAACGCAGACTCTTTATGGAGAACTTAGAAAATCCAGGAATTACATCATTCAGAGACATTCTTCATAATCTTTATTTTAAAATAGACTTAGTTTTATTTTTTTTTTTCAGAGTGATTTTAGGTACACAATGAAATCAAGCAGGAGGAGCCCAGATGTTCCATAATGATCCCTTTCCCTAGCACGTGCGTAGCCTTCCCCACAATCGACAGCTAGAATGATGCACCTGTGATGACTGATGAGCCAACTTTGACACGCCATTACCAATCCAAGTCCACGCTGACATTGGGGTTGGCTTGTGCACAGATTTTGGGGTTTGGACAAATTAACAAGGACATGTATCTGCATCACAATGTCCTAAAGATAGATTCTCTGCTGTAAAGCCTCGGCGACTCTCTTCTTTGTTATATTTTGATATAAATATCTTGGGCCTTAGGGTCACTCTGCGAGCTGCCTGCTGAATATGAATGGGAGGGTTCCCTAAGGAGATGGCCCTGTAAGGAGGTAAGGGAAGGCGTCTCCACTTTTCAAGACAGAATCTGACCCCAAATGCATCTGCAACCACATCCCCAACCCTGGGGGAGCGTCAGAGCTGGGAGGGCCTTTTTGAATGGCTTTGAACCAAAGTTGGAGTGAAACTAGTATCTCTGAATCAGGGAGTCTTTTGCTTTCCTAGAGGCGGTTGATTTTGGATGAGTCTACTTCCTAGGGCCAAGAACAATTCCCAGTGAGGGATGCAGCTGTGAGCTATTAGCAGCGATATTCCCAGCAGCTGGTGAGGGATATGTGTTCCAAAGAGCAAACTGGGGCAAAGAATGAGTTTATTATGCACTACAATGTTGTGTTAAAATATGGATCATTTAGCATGTGCAGCTTCACAGCCTATTCATTATTGGCTGATTTTTTCCAGCATTTCTATTTTATTATACGTGAGTATCATTTATTTGAATGTTCTCATTGTTGAGCAATTAATTTTTGACAAATTTTCACTGTAACATATAATATTGTGATGAAGATCTTTGGGTGTTTGCAATGTACATGAATTTATTTCAGCACTTAGTACAGACTAGGTCAGGCCTGTGTTTTTATTGCCTTTCTTGTGGATTTTCAATGAGAAACAAATGGCAAAACTCCTCTTTTATGGCCCTTGTGGTTCTGTGTTGCAGGGAGTGTCACCATCTCCATTTTGTAGACGAGGGTACTGAGACCCAGAGAGCAAAAAGCCACTGTACGTGAGCATGGAAATAAAGACATTAAACATCAAAAACTCAAAGCAATGCATGATATGATTTCCCTTAGCCTGTTTGTTGTTGTTGTTGTTGTTTTGTGGCTTTGCTAGGCTTATGTCTTTAGAAAGAATTCTATGTTAAAGGCCTGGCTTATTTTAAGGCACATGGTAAGAACTGGAAGGCTTCCCAAAATCCTTGAGAATTTCCATCAGTAGAATATGAGGGTTTTTTTTTTTAATCTTTTTATAGTCAGTATCAAAAAACTCAAATTCTTAGAACCACGTGACGGTTAATATCAGTACCTTGTCAGGATCTGGCATCACCTAGGAGATAAGCCTTTGGACATATTAGTTCCTAGATTAGGTTAATTGAGGTGAGCAGATCTACCCTAACTCTGGGCAGCACCATTAAACAGGTTGGGTCCTGAACGGACTGAATTAAAGGAGAAAAGGAGCTGAGCGTTGACAGTCATTGCTCTTCACTTCCTGGCTGCTGATGTGATGTGACCAGCTGCCTCTGCTTCTGTGGCAGCAATGGACTAACTCTCCCAAAACTCATCCAAAATAAGCTTTTTCTTCCTTAGGTTCCTTCATCTCAGACAGCAACAAGAAATGCAACTACTACAGACCATGATAAAGAAGAAGGAATACACGGTCTTGTCTTCCATCAGGTGTATGAACTTGAATTTTCTTAACCAGCCCTTTCCTTTAGCTTGCTAGCGTGCTTAGATATTTCAGGGTCAATTTCAAGTGTTTGAGAGAATGGGTCCCTACATTTCAGCAGACATTTTCATCTGTGGAATGAATACATAACTGTTGTGGAATATTATTTTAACTATGTAAAGATATATTACGTTTGTTTATGCTGTGGAATATTACTTCAACTGTGTAAAGGTGTGTTATATTTGTTTACACTGCATTTGTTTAAAGATAGAAGGATGTGTTACACTTGTTTCTGCTGTATTTGTTTAACTATGTAAAGATGTGTTGCATTTGTTTCACCTTGCCTGCCTAAGGCACCTGAATGATCTAATGAAAAACTGAACTGCCAGTAGCTAGGCAGGAGAGGGATAGGCGGGGCTGGTGGGCAGAGAGAATAAGTAGGAGGAGAAATCTAGGCTCAAGAAAGAAGAAGGAGAGAATGATGGAGAAAGAGAGGGACACACCCAGGGCCAAAGCCAGGCAGCCTCTAGCCAGACACAAGAAGCAGTGAGATGAAGATGTACAGAAGGAAAGAAAGGTAAAAATCCCCAAGGCAAAATGTAGATGAAGAGAAACAGGTTAAGTTATAAGAGCTTGTGAGACAAGCATAAGATAAGGCCAAGCATTCATAACTAATAAGTTTCTATGTGATGATTTGGGAGCTGGTTGGTGGCCCAAAAGAAAAAGCCTGGTACACATGACAGGGCAGGGAGATGGCCTGGGTAAATAGTATTGGACTAGAACACAGAAACTCTGTAAAGCAAACAAGAATCTCTGTTTTGCAGAATAAAATCCCCTAAATATAGGGATTTGTTTCTGACTGGAGCATTTTCTAAAGACTCTTTACAGGGAACTTTTAAAATCCTAACTGAATTGGTTATTGAAGCACAAATCTCTAAAAGGTCTTATTAATAAAAACAAACCCAGAGTCAGGTATTGGGATGAACGCTGAATGATCAGAGAAACAGAACAAGCCACATCCTCACCTTGCCAGTTCCTCAGCTAGTCTTGGTTCCTCAGACTGAAAGCCTGAGTCCTCACCCAAATGGATCTCAGCTGAACTGCTGCTAAAAGCCTAAAAGCTTAACAGAGCCTAAAAAGCCCCTAGTTTCTGGTCCTCACACCTTATATATTTTTCTGCTTCCTGCCATTACTTCCTGGGATTAAAGGCGTGTGTCACCATGCCTGGCTGTTTCCAGTGTGGCTTTGAACTCACAGAGATCCGGATGGATCTCTGCCTCCAGAATGCTAGGATTAAAGGTATGTGTGTGTGTGTGCGCGCGTGTGTGCGTGTGTGTGCGTGCTACCATTTTCTGGCCTCTATGTCTATCTAGTGGATGTTCTGTTTTCTGACTCCAGGTAAGTTTATTAGGGTGCACAATATATTGGGGGACACAATATCACCACAGGTTATGTCATAAACACTTTCACTTCAGACTCTATCATGCGCTTGGAAACTTGGACTTTCCATTCTGGAAGGAGGTCTGGTTATGTCACCCCCAACGTTAATGTAGGGAGGAGAAGCTTGACATCACTGCCACTTCCCAGAGGCTTCCCTCTTCCAGGGTGTGGATGCCTATGCTGGGAGTCAGGGGAGCATCTGCTTTCCTTCACTCATGATGTGAAGAGCAGAGGAACTCCTGAGATATGTTTTGGAAGACAACTAGAGTTATCTTGTCTTATTTGAATATCAACTTAGTTGCTCTTCTCTTCAAGTAGTCTAATGTTCAATTGTGCCCCTCTCCCACGCTCCTCCCCAGCCGGGGGAATTTCTTTGGAAAATGTAGACTTTTTTTCATCCACTGTTTGCTACTCTGTTGAACCAAGTTCATTTCCTTACTTACCCCCTCTTCCACAGAGGTGGTCTTGAGGCTTAAATGAGCCGAAGTATGTAAGATACAGAAAATACTTCCACGGAACAAGCATTCAATAAACACGGACTTTAATTCCCTACCTTGTAGGATGCCCCGGCCCTGGCTCCTTCCCAGAATGCTGTATAGTTGCATGGCATTTGTGAGCCCCCATTTCCTTATCTGAAAAAGTACAGATTCTCTCTTACTATCTATTTTCCACACATGGCTTTAGCTGGGATCAAATGAGGTAATCTATCTAAAATAACTTGCACAGCACCTGACAGAGCAGGCAGCCGGTAATTTGTAGCTGGGATTACTTTAAAATCTGTTAATTTACTTTAAGCCAGTTGTTGCAGTGGCTGGGCCGTCTGTGGGAAGGGATCATGTGCACTTGATTCATTTTCAACCCTACTGAATTTATTGTACCCCTAGCATTATTGACATAGAGTTGTCTTGTGTTTCAGGTGGACCTGTGATGTTTTGATCTTTGCACACACTGCCCCATGATCGCCACAGTTAACATAGCCCATCATCCCAGACAGTTACTTTGGGTGGTGAGTGAGGCCATTTAAAAACCTGCTCTCTTGGCAAATTTCAAACGCGTAGTACTTTGCAATGAACTGTGGTTACCAGGTTGTATGTTATACTCCAGGGCTTACTCCTTTTATGGCTGATGAGCTATGACCCTTTGGCTTTATCTACATCTATCACTCCCATCTCCTACCCCTTTGGAAACTACTGTTACCTGTTTCTGTGAATTTGGCTTCTTCAGAGTACACAGCTAAGTAAGATTATCTGGTGTTTGTGTCTGGCTAATTTCCTCAGACATAAAACCCTCTAGGTTCATTCATGTTATTGTAAATGGCAAGAGCACCCCCTCACCCCCTTTTGTCAGTCTCATTGAATTGAGAAAAAGGATAGCTACTGTATAGAAACAGAGAGTGTCACATTTGAAATTTTGTAGGTGAGGTGTTAATTTCAGCTTTGCCTTCTTCATTTTTCTGTTTCTCCCATCTTTAATTTCTTGTTTCTTTCTCTCTCATTCTTGATAACCAAAGTGTCTCCCCCCACCTTAGGGGCCATGCAGGCAAGAGTCATCAGGCCGTGTGTTGGATGAATCAGCTCTACTGGTCTCTGGCAGCATTTGACGTTGGAGTTCTTTCTCCGAGTCTTAGCAGTACCACTCGCCCGTTTTTCCTTGTCTCTCTAGAGAATGCCAGAGGCTCTTCCTCTTCCCTTACCTACTGCGGCTCTGAAGTTCCTCTGCACCTCAGTAGTAACTCTCTTCTCCTGCCCCACTTCCTCTTCTTAGGAAAGCTTCATCCTTATTGTGTCAAGCCCTGGTTACATCCGTCTCTAAGCTAGCCTGCTCAGGAATGGTGAGGGAAGACGTTTTCACATAGCTAGGCCACTAGCCAGTTGAGGGGAACCACCTCCACTTCTCCAGCTTTCCAAGCCCACCTGAACCCCCAGGAACTGGCTCTGCTTTTCTGACACAGCCACTCAGCAGCCACTAGCGCCAGCCAACCCGAACAGTCCAGCTGGCACGGTAGAGTGAATGCATTATGTGTTTTGCTTTTCCCAAATAAAAATTTTTTCTTAGTGTCCAAATGTCATCCTCACTATAAAGACTGATTCAAGCCATCATCTCTTGTTCTGTACTTACTTGTGGAATGTTCCAGATCTTATTTTAGTCTATTACTGTTTAACTGTTTTCTTTTAGACCAATGGTCAGTAGTGATTTTTTTTTTTGTAAATATTTTAGACATTGCAGATGTATGGTTTCTGCTATCACTAACTAACTATAGCTGTTTAAGGAGGAAACCAGTGGTAGACAATATGAATAAATGAATGTGGCTGTGTTCCTGTAAAAATTTACTTACCAAAGCAGGTGGTGAGCTAGACCAACCTACAAGCCAGTGTTCCACACTGTGGACTCCTGGGGGTTATTTAGCAAGGACTGAGAGCAAAGAGAGTCCTTTACCTGCTAGATGACGTAAGAGGCAAGGGAGACTCCGTTCTTTACCTCAGGGATCTTCTATGGAAACCAGGCACACAGTTGAGGTACGGGTTAGATTCCTATGGCTGCAGGAACAGAGCACCACAACCCAAGTGGCTCTCGGTTACAGAGGCCACTCTGGAAGTGTGGAGTCAAGCCGTCACAGGGATGGGATTTCTCAGGGCTGAGAGGGTTATCTGCTCAATTTCATGCTTTCAGCTTCTTCTGGCTTGCTGGAAAACCTTGACATCCTTTGGTTTGTGGATGCATCACTGCAGTCTTCTGTCTTTGCATGGCAGACTCAGTCCTCACTTTGTGTGTCTCTTTTAGTAACCAAATGTGGGCTTCTTTAAGGAATGCAGTCACATTACATTAATATCCACCCCATGACTTCATTTTTACCTATCTCTATAGAGACCCTATTTCCAAGTGAGGTCACATACAGGAAGGATCAACACTTCAAAATGTCTTCTTTTGGGGACAGAGTAAGTTGTTATGTCCTATTGAGGTTTGTGTATTTAATGTACGTATGTCAGGACAGCAGAGGGCAACTCATCTCATGAGATGGTGGATGGGTGGAAGGAGAGAGTGTACAACCTAACACCATATGGCCAGCTTCGCAGCACTAAAGCAGGAAAGAGGATTCCAGGCAAGCAGGCAGCTTTGGCAAATGCAGAAAGAATAGAGGGTATATGTTGAACAGTCACTCTACTACAAGATGACGGGGCTGGTGGAAGGTGCTCCAGTTGATGGCAGAAGATAGTATGAACAACATCACATAAGCATACCCTCAAGACCCTGCTTGGACAATGTTGGCTGATGAGGTTAGAGAAGCTGAAAAGAGTGGCTGTGACAAATCAGTGGCTATTAATTCCCTTTTGTTGTTCAGTGCTTGGTACCAACTACTTGTTGCACGTACACATCAGTGTCTGAACTATTACCATGGGAGTCTCTTGTTGTGGAATATTAGCTGAAGATATGTTACATTCTTTTCTGCTGTGGAACATTTATTTAATGATGCAAAGATGCGTTGCATTCTTTTATGTTGCATTTGTTTAACTCTGTGAAGCTGTGTTACTTTTTGCTTTTCTAAAACACCTGATTGGTCTAATAAAGAGCTGAACGGCCAATAGTGAGGCAGGAGAGAGAAACAGGTGGGGCTGGCAGGCAGAGAGAATAAAGAGGAGAACAGAGAAGGAGAGGAGGGTGCCAGGGGCTAGCCACCCAGCAACACAGCCAATCACAGAGTAAGAAGGAAAGAAAGAGATATAGAATAAAGAAAGGTAAAAGCCCAGAGGCAAAAGGTAGATGGGATAATTTAAGCTAGCAAAGCTGGCTAGAAACAAGCCAAGCTAAGGCTGGGAGTTCATAAGAAAGAATAAGTCTCCATGTATTTATTCAGGAGCTGGGTGATGGGTTCCCAAAAGAGTTAAAAAAAAAAAAACTCAACTATTGTCCCCTTCTTCACTAACACCTACTAGCTCACAGATTCCTCAGGATTTCTGTGCTTTTGTGTGTTCGAAGACACGAGTTCAAGAACGTGTACCTGGAGGTCTAACTCCCAAGTAACATGTTTGTCTTTTGGAACAATAGCTGCTCTCTTCTTTTTCCTTTCATCTATTGAAAGCTTACTCAGTACCAAGTACCACCCCGAGCATCTTGTACATTCACTCATTTAATCTGCACACTCCTCCACAAGAAACTGTGGCCTCTACCTAATAGCAGAGGAAGAAGACATAGCGGAGTGATGGATGAACTAGCCCCGTGTAAATAGCCCACATGGTAAATAGCTTATACCTCACCACTAGCCTACACTACCTCCCTCTCACTCCCCCCTTCAACTCTCTCTCTCCAATCTTGTCTGTTCATGGCCTCATGGGTCAGTCTATCTGCTTCTGTTTGCTGATACCCAGCCATTCAGTGGTATCAATCCTTCTGTCTTCCTCTTTTTTTCTCCCTTATTCTCACTTTTCTTACCATATTGGCCCTTCCTTCACTCGCCTGATGATTGGCATATTGCTTTTTCCTACATGTGGTTTCAGTAATAGATCCAGCTATTTTAAAGGACCTTTCTTTTTTCTCAACAGTAAATTCTTACCAGCTGCACATTAAAACATGGCCCTGAAGACTTCACAGCTAAGCCAGTCTGTTTTTTTTTGGGGGGGGGGGCGGGGGCGGGGGGGGGGAGAGGGATATTACATAGGCTATATATTTAAATACAAAAGTCTGAAATGGAGTTGCATGTGGTAGTGCTCACCTACAATCCCAGCAATTAGGAGGCAGAGGTGGGCGGATCTCCATGAGTTTGAGGCCAGTTTGCTCCAGGCTAGGCAGGGCTGCATAGTGAGACCCTGTCTCAAATCGAACAATAACAACAACAAATCCAAACACACCATCACCCAGAGTCTGAAATGTCATTGTAACTGTGTGAGACTCTATTAAAAGAAGTTACAAAAATGCTGAGAACAGTTAAAAGTGGAAATTTCTGGGGCCAGTAGTGTAATTTCTACATTTTGGTCATTCCGAGGTTGATCCAAGTCTCACTTTGTCCATACACCTTGTTAAGCATTGGTGATGAAAAATAATTTCTCCTAACCACCATTTCTGATCATACTGTTAAGTAAGCTTGGAGAGACTTCAGGGCTGGTCATCCAGGGCTGACTGGCTGAAATAAAGGTTTTGTTCTCAGAGAAGCTTTGGAATTTTACAAGAGAGAGAATTGAAGGGAACCTTGAGATGATGGTGGGCAAGAGGAGACGATTTCTCAAATCCCTAAGCTGGAATAAATTTGTCTTATAAAGTGTTCTCATGTGTCTCCCTTCATGACAACTTTCTTAAACAGAAAATAAGCACAGAACTTTTGACTATAGCCACATCTACAGAAAGCAGTCTTTTAGAACTTGTGAATGGCTTATGTGTGCCAAAGTGTGTGTGTGTGTGTGTGTGTGTGTGTGTGTGTGTGTGTGTGAGAGAGAGAGAGAGAGAGAGAGAGAGAGAGAGAGAGAGAGAGAGAGAGGAATTTTTCTAGAGAAGCATGAAGCACTGCTTTAATTCCCATGGATGCTGCTCATTTCCCAGAATGGAAAATATTCTATTTTTAGCCACAAGAATATTTCTGAAGACAAAAAAAAAAAAAAATTAAAGCATGACTGTCATTTCCTATGCGTGGTTTTCTGAGCTTTAAGAGGTTAATACATCTGGGTGAAGAGGGGCCATTTTTTGCATGTAAGTGTTTCAGAATGGTGAGAAAAATCGTGTAATTTGGATTCAGTCAGAACCTGAGGGTGGGGTCAGGGCAGCTGCACAGGTGGGGTTCTTGGCTGGGAAAGTTTAAACTTAAACTCTTAATGTACGACCAATTGATGGTGTGGAGAAAAAAAGACTTTTGTATGTGTAAAACACTTCAAGAGAGCCGTTCTTGATCTGAGTGTCTGGAACGAGCCCCTCACGGCTGTAGCAGAATAGTCACACATCCTGCCCTTAGCAAGTGGCCTTGTTGGTGTCATTGCCTGGACAAAGGACTACCAGAGGACCATTTGGAGCAGCACCGCATCTAAAGACAGCTGGAAGTTAGCCACAAGGGGAACTCTTTTTTGGCCTTTCTCCAATCCGACACATTTCAGGGGAACCGCTATGGGTGGTCACAGCCTACGGTGCTCACATCCTTGAGATGGCAAAGGAGAAGGCAGGGGCATGCTGCAGGGATCAGCTGATGTGGCTAGCACAGCAGATTCCCAGTGTCTCTTCTCGTTCAAGGCCAGGCTCAGCCAGCACTGCCCAGGGGCTTGAGGAGTGATCTTGAAGGGTGGGGTCGGGGAGCATCATGCTGAAGTAGTTGGAGTGGATGGGAACAGCATCACAGCAATTCTGGAAGGGGAAGCTGTGCCCTTCGGCTCTGGTTAAGAAAGGCAGGCTTGTGTAGAAGGAGCTGTGTAATTGGATAGCCCGCAGCCAACCTAGTTGATAAAGTCCTGTGAGATTGCCTGGGATTTTCTCTCCCCTCGTGCTGTTGAAATATTCTTCAATTCCAGTTGGGCATTCCTTTCATCTGATTCAAACTTAGCCCTGGGGTACAGACGCAGCCTTGCACATGGGCAACATTTAATATTTAATTCTCAGAAGGAAGGACTGTTCTTGTACAGAGATTCACTATCTTTGGAGTTAAGGAATGAAGTGTTGGGGAGGAGACCTGCTATTACCTGCCGTTCCTGAAGCAGAACACTTCTAATGGGCTCTGTTCCCGAAGGCAGCTCCGAGACCATGCCTTGGGAGCTTGGGTGTTTGTCTTCTTGGTTGCAATTTTTTGAAAGTGCTGGGCATCCTGACCCATTGCACAGGTTCACAAATTTACACACACTGGAGAGGCCACTTAGACTTGAAGCCAACTCCATAGTCTTGTAACAAAAAATATGAACCAAGCTCCCACTAGGTGCCAGGCAGGAGGGTGAACCCGAGAGAAACAGTCTCTGTTGATGTGATACTTAGTTTGTGTTAGTCACCTTTTTACGCTGTGGTAAAATACCAGTGACAGTCAGCTTAAAAGAAGGAAGAGTGTATCAGGTCATATGGTGGGACGTAGCTGCTTCCTTCATGGTGGCTGGGACAAACAGAGACATAGGAAGAGACTGGGGTCCCAATATTCCTCTCAAGGGTCAGCTGCCAGTGACCTAACTTTTTCCCATGAGGGTCTACCTCCTAAAGGTTGGTTCTGCCACCTCCCCAAACTGCGATGGATCAGTGACCAGCCCTTTAGCATTCAAGCCTTTGTGGGACATGCCAGACCCAAACATAGTCTAATGAGGAGATAGATTATATCCAAATATATTCACATTCTGGGGAATGTTTTGAGGAGCAAGGTACTCAGAAAGCAGAAAATGCTAAATATATTTTAGGAAGAAGAGGCAGGGATGATCTCTCTGGAAGGGTCAACTTTAACATGAAGAGAAGCCTTTATAGCCTGGTATAAAGAGGAGATGGAATCCAATGTTCAAGGCAAAGCACTAGCTGATGCAAAGGTCCAGAGGTTCCCAATGACAAGAGTATGGCATAGCAATGAGAGTGGCTGGGTGTAGCGGATAAGCCACAGGGTTGTGTAGGGCAAGGGAAGGCTGTCCAGTTTATCCAGAATTAGTGAAAAGCCCTGGAGGGCTGGAAATAGTGTGGCGCCTCCAGTTTTGAAGAAACAGTAGCTATGGTGGGGAGAATGGAGAGGATGCAGATAACAGTGAAAGTCTGAGAAACCTTTGGCGGGAGATGACAGTGGCTTGAACGGGAGAATGGTGGTCGCCTCAGTTCATGCTTGTTCTGTCTTCTTCCGTGGACTGCCCTCCTGGGGACTGACACTTTTGACTTCTCCAAAATTCATGAAGTAAATTGTCCCCAGTGACTCTCTCCACATCCCTGGGAAGGAAACGGGGAGTGTAGGATGTTTTCTCCATTTGTCCGACAGTAAAGAGATCTTTTTTGAATTATTGGAACTTTCTAGCAGAGCCAGTCTCTTGCACTCCCAGCCTTAGGGTCAGATGCTCCATGAAACCTGCTCTGATGACATCTTGGCTTCTTGCTGTCACGTTGGATCCTAACTTTAGGAAAAAAAAAAATAACTTTTATAAGGCAAAATCTTGACTAAGGGTGGTTTTTTGTTTTTTGTTTTCTCGAGACAGGGTTTCTCTGTGTAGCTTTGCGCCTTTCCTGGATCTCACTCTGTAGCCCAGGCTGGCCTCGAACTCACAGAGATCCTCCTGCCTCTGCCTCCCGAGGGCTGGGATTAAAGGCGTGCACCACCACCGCCCGGCTAAAGGTTTTATAGTTAGCTATTAATAATGAGAGAACCAGTAAGTCGTCATACGGCTTTTTCTAAGACTAACAAGTCAGAATGCAGGTGATTAAATAAAAATGTTAGGATAAGACTGTAGAGTTAGATATTAATGGGTTAACACACTATACTTATTTTTCTAGGTAGAAACTTTATTTATATTGGCCACAAATTTGTGAGTTATGAAGTAACTCCACTGAATCACACAGGGAGATGCATTGAGTACATTCTAGAACATTCTTGGATGGCCTTTGAAAAGTGTGCCATCACCTCTTTTTTCCCCTCTTTATTCCCAAGTTCTGGGTAATTTTAATGATATTGCTGCTAGTATTCCTATAACAAACATAGCTATTAGGAAACAAAAATGTTAAACTATAATTCAGTTAGGTGTGCTGGTATATGCCTATAATACTAGTACTTGAGACCCAGAGGCAGGAAATCTGGAGTTCAAGGCAGCCAGGGTTGCATAGTGAGTTCTAAGCCAGTCTGGCCTACATAGCAAGACTCTGCTACAAACAAACTTCCAATGCAACCTTCCCAAGATGAGCTGAAATCATTTACTAGACTCGATTGAGATCTGTTAGTTCTACCTATAGACACGAAGAATCCTCTTCTAGGCTATGGGAGCACAAAGCTTAATAGAAAACAGCTCCTGCCCTATGGACTTCACAGTCTAGACAGAGAGGCAGACATATAAATGGATACATTTCAATTCATGGTGATTATGGCTTAGCCGAAATGTGTGGGCTCCCAAGGAAGGAACTGTGCCCTTATCCAGAGAAAGAGGGGCGGGGGGGGGGCAGGGACATGCCACAGAGCTGCTTTCAGCTGTGCCTTAGGGGATGGCAAAAGGTGCCAGATTAGGAAGAGCTGGGCGAGGAGGGCCATTCAGACAGGATGTCAGTGACCGGCCTGAGAGCTAGTGTGATGTGTGAAAAGAGATTTGATTGATGTCAGATTCGTAATTTTCTCATCAATTCTCAGAGCTGGTTCCTGAACTCTGTAACTGAGAGTGGGGTGGGGTGCGGATGGAACAGGGAAGGAGAAATTGGAGTCTCTTGGGCAAGCTTGCAAATTTTACTTTAAATATTAGGTCAAATTCGCTATAAAAACTCTATTTAAAACTTTCTGAAGGACTTTGAAGTCCCAGAGAAGCAGGAAGTTAATTAGAGTGGCTTTGATATCTGAGGGTATGTTTTAACAGCTGCTTAAGACTTTAAACAATAAGATCTGCTGTGGTTTGGGATGTGTCTGGGACAGTCAGCGGTGGCCAGCGCGAGGTATCCCCGCATCGCAGAACGAGAGCAATTGGCTTTAATTTTTCAAAGAGTTCAGGCAAAAAAGTTCCCTAAAACCCAAGAGAGAAACTTCTAAAGAGGAATATCATTCCTCAAGGATATGTTTTGGGGGTAAAAGATGAATTGGGCTGAGAACAAATGATCAGTACGTCATCCTTGGAGGAGCCCGGAACATGCCATGTCTGTTTCTGGACAATTCCCATGGGGTAGATTTAACCAAAGATATCTGTTAACAGCTGCTCTTTGTAAAGGGGTCCAAATGGACTGATGTCTGTGAGGGATTCTTTGATGATCCAAAGATTGTCCAGCCACCTTAAATTTTCTGGGGATTGACACTGTGGTTAGATTAACACATGACTGGTTTTCCTGACCAACTCCCTCAGTCTTCCTAAGTACATAACGGATTTCCAATAATGTCTTCCTCAGTCCTTGTCCCTGGCTGGATATCCTCCATGTTGGATAAGAACATTGGAGAACTCTTAGAATGATGTCTGTAGAAAGTGGTTTCAGTGACTATAAGAGAGTCTGCTCCGGTGACCTCAAGTTGCTGTTGGTGGTAGTGATGCTAGTGTGAGATAAGCTACATTGGAAGATACAATGTTTATATTATAGGCACGATGCTCATCACTTTATACTCATTTCCAAATGATAGCTGTTCTATTCCCATTTACAGATTAGAGAGCCAAGACTCAGGAGCTCGGTGATGTGTCTTTGTATCCTGCTAACCACAAGTCTTCCACCTTCTAGTTATTTATAAGAATACTACATTGTAACCCCCTTTTCCTCATATGCAAAAATTGAGTATAAACATCAAAGTAGTCTGGAGTGCTTTGCATAATGGGCCAAGGAGTGACTGACAGGTGACTATACCATCCCCTTCAGCAGAGAAAAATTTATCTTCCTAAAATACTGCTTTGCCATGACATCCAATCTTTCAAAGACTTCCCATGTGCCACAGAAAAAAGATCCAATTGTTCATCTTGGACAATACAGGCCAGGCCACCTGGATGGGGAAGACTCAGGGCCTAATTGCAGCTGGCTTGCTACTGGGACAGTGACTGTGAAGGTTGTTTCTTCTTTTAAAAACCTGAAAGAGAAGGAAAGAAAAAAAGGAACAACCTTGCCAGCAGTACATCTTTTATGGAGAAATTCTTGTATTTATTATGAAAACGAGATGAAAATAATACAAGACCATGCTCTAACAGGACCCATGCTCATACTGAATAGACTGAGAAAAGAGTAGCCTGGGTCCCTCCAAGGATATGCTGATTGTTTTTTTTAACAAGGTCTATTTCTAATACAGAGGCTACATGAAGAAGAACTTGAAAGCATTTGTTTTATGGGTAGGGTGCATTTATTAATGAGAAAATGCCATAAAATGTCCAGACCACAGACAGGGCCTCAGAGCCAGAAGCCAAAGCTCCCTGGGTCATTTTGTTATAGGACAGCTAGGAAACAGTCTGATGGGAATACAGGAGGAGATTCTAGTTTAGGATTAGTGATAGGACTTCAGCTCATCCCAAACCACTGTCTCTTACTGACTGTGTAAACTTGAATGAGACTTTTCTTTTCATCTCTCAAATTTTGTTTCCTTGGTTAAAAAAAATGAGGATAATAATTTTGGTTACTTCAAAAAGTTATCATATATTTTTGTAGCATTGTGGTTTTAAACCCAAGGTTTTGCATGTACTTTGCAAGCTCTCTGCCCTTGGGCTAACATCCCTAGTCATTTTTCTTAACACTATTTTGAGATATGGTCTTGATTGTTATCTGGGCTATCTTCAATCTTGTGATCTTCCTGTCTCAGCGTTCTAAGTAGCTGGGATTACAGGTGTGTAAAACCCAGTTTTCTGTAGCGTTACCTCGAGGGTCAAATAGAACAGTATGTACAGAAAGC
The DNA here is from genome assembly GCF_949786415.1 of Peromyscus eremicus. Taxonomy (NCBI): domain Eukaryota; kingdom Metazoa; phylum Chordata; class Mammalia; order Rodentia; family Cricetidae; genus Peromyscus; species Peromyscus eremicus. The sequence goes on along the minus strand of NC_081416.1, from coordinate 29,308,700 downwards.
TCTGAGCAGGTCGAGTTCCACTTTTGGAGAGTGGAGTTATGAAGATGGATAGTGATAATAGGTGCTGAAATGTACATTTACTATAATTTAAATAAAACTGCAGAGAGCTGTCAACGGAGATCTTAGAATACAGTGAACACTTAGCAAATATTAGCTATTTATATTATTACAGTTGAGTCAAGAGGTTGTACAAATGGTTCTTAACATACTCTAAAGCTGTGTTCTTGGAAACATTAGAAGGGAAGTATGGTAAAGAAGGTAGTGGGATGTGGGGGTGAGGTTGGTAAAACACTTGCCTTACTTGAGTGGACCTGGGTTTGGTATCTAGAACCCAGGTAAAAATGTGTTGTGTGCATGTTATCCCAGTGCTAGGTAGACAGAGATAAGAGGACTTCTGGGATATGCTGGCCAACCAGGCTAGCCTAACTGGTGAACTTTCAGCCAATGAAAGACCTTATTTCAAAGGAAGGAAGTGAATAGCCTTCCTAAGGGTGACATCATAGGTTGTCCTCTGGCCTCCACACATGTGCGCGTGCCCACACATACATATGTATATGCATACACATATCATTGCAAAAATAAGGGAGGAAGGAGACTTTAAACACTCTAGAGGACACAACTGTCCATCATCCTGGTCTGTGTTTGCACAATATGGCATCCCGGACATAGACAGAATGAAGGGTGGGTGGAAGGAGAGGAAGAATAACAAGAAAACTGAAGAGAGACTCCTGCATTGTATGGTTAGAGATAGAAGAGGGTGCTTTTGCTGTCGGGGAACAGTTGACACATGGGAACTCTCCTTTAGGTTTTTTTCTGCCAGTTGTTTGACTTATCCGTATGAAAAAAATGAACATAAACAATATGAACAACAAAAATCACTTTAAACAAAAACAAAACCAGAAAACCTCAAGCAATCCCTCCTGACTTAGGTTGCAAAGCTACTCCTAGTCCACTCCCATCGTGCTTTGCCATCAGGAACAGTGTTTTCAGAGACCAGAGTCATCAAGAGTTAAATACACTAGTGGTGAGGATTCAGACTCACAAGCATCAGCTTTCCCTGTGTAGAACAGGATTCTCCAAGGTTTACCCTGATCAGAGATGGCAGAGATCGGCCTTCCTGGAAGACGCCATTTCGGAGCCATCCTTACATTTCTGATATGTTGGCTACTAACGTGAAATCCAGTGAAGTGTGAATCCAGACGTGCCCAGAGCTGCTTCCTCAGACTACACCGTGAACACTGCTTAGCTTTCCCCTTCTCTCATCAAGAGTCTAGTAAGAACCTCTGACTTCAGTCAGCTCTCACGGAGCCTCTCCTTTGCCAGAGCAGAAAGGCCCCTCCCCCAAAGGGAAGAGTCTGTTTACAGTGCGGGGTGACTCTTGATCTGGGGCATGACTTCTGACTTGGTGCTTGTGTGATAAAAATGAATACCACAATAATAACAGACATTATGTGTGTGTGTGTCTATGGGCTAGGCAGGTCACTTGATACTTACTTTACATTCTTGCCTTTAATCCTTAAAACTGTTTAAAAACTGTTTAATCTCTAGTTTCAGACCAGGAAACAGGCTTGGAGATTAATGATTTGCAGTGGATGGTATACAGTTTTAAACCCGTGTCTTTAAACCCATGACTTAAAGGCATTTGCCTTTAGATGCTAAATGATAGCTTAAATGAACTTAACTCCTTGTCTCAACGCCTTATGTTACATAACTGGAGCTATAAGCAGATAAATGTAAAACCAGATCATTGCTCTTGGTGTCAGCTGCCCTGGTAACTTATGCTCAGTGCAGGTCTCTTTTGCTTCTGTCTCTAAGACAGGTATTAACTAGTTATTCTTGCCCCACATGTACCATGGTGGAAATGTTTGTCTGGAGTGTCTCATACATGCTTGTTGGCTGACAACCAACCTTGTGGTTATTGGTTAAGCAATTGGCCCTGGAGTCAGACTCAAACTATAACCCCACTACTTACTAGACTTGTGATCCTGGAAAAGAAAGTTAATTTATTCCAGATTTTGCATCTGAAGATGTAGATAATAACAGCCACTAACTTACAGGCTAGTATGAAATGGAATGAGCCAAAGTCTTAGACTAACAAATGGTTATGCGAGCAGCTACTTATAGTTAATCAAGTGTAGGAGAGTCCTCTAAATAGTACAGATAACAACAAGCTCACGATAATATTGAATTCCCTACCTTTGCTTTGACTCTTTAATATTCATGGAGCAGTCATTATGTCACACACTGCACATATATAGATGTCATGGATGCTAAGAAGACTAAAACAACTGTTTCTTCTTTCAAGGAATATAAGTTGGTCCTGGAGAGGTGGCTCGGAGTTTAGGAACACTTGCTGCTTTTGCAGAGGACCCAGGCTGGATTTCTAGTACCCACATGGCATCTCACAATCATCTGTAACTCCATTCCCAGGGAATCCTGTAGCTGGAAGTTTTTCCAGTCCTGCCTGGCCCTGTGGTTGGGACGAGTCTCTCCCACCGAATCTCTCCCACCTGTGCCCCGCAGCTGCTTGGTCCCAAGTAAACACACAGAGGCTTATATTACTTACAAACTGTACGGCCTATGGGTCAGGCTTCTTTCTAGCTAGCTCTTATAACTTAACTCAACCCATTTCTATTAATCCGTATGTTGCCACATGGGTGTAGTGTTACTGGTCTGCAGGCATGTTGTTACTCCTTGGGTGGCAGGCTGTCTCCTTTCTTTTCCCATCTCTTCAGTTCAAATGTACTGCCTAAACTTATCCTGCCCTGCCATAGGCCAATGCAGATTTATTTATCAACCAATCAGAACAACACATATTCACAGTGTACAGAAAGACCGATAGGTTATCAGGAACCACTGAGGGAATTTTAGGGGCTACATTGTATTGTAGAAGGTGAGGTCAAGAGAGCTGAGGAGTGGTTAGGATTGAAGCAGGGAGACCAGATGGACTCCTGAGACACATAAAAACCCCAAACCTGTGAGGTCAAGGTAGGAAGGAGGGAAGAGATGAGCTGGGTAGTGTTCAGGAGGTAAGACTAGGAACCCTTTAGTTTGGATAGGGTAAGAAAGGAAGTGAGGAGTCTGCTTACTGCTCTTACTGTTTTAAGTCTTGATTGATATACACCTTTCCGGGGACTCTAATTTTATAAGTCAATTCTTGTTCCATGTTTTCAGAAGGATCAATTAGATGATTAGTTGTGAAGGAGACGGAGCCAGTTCTAAGCAGTTAACGGCAAAGACTGGGGCGGGTGCTCCCTCACCACCCCGTGTCTCTGGCTCAGTTTTCTGTAAAAGCAGTTCTCTACTGGGTTGAAAGAGGACAAAATGAGACAAATCTCTTTTTCCTCTTGATTTATTTCTCTAAGGGACGATTTATTTCCTCCTAGGAGCTGCCGTTCTGGGAACCACTGCTCACATGAAGAGGCAGTTCTTGTAACAATGTCTGCCATGGAGCAAGTCCTCAAAACCAGGCGATCTGCATCCAGGATTATGACAGAATGTTTTACCTTTCATTGCTCCGTGTTGTGGATCTAACCATCTGGGCTCAACTCTGAATTCTGTGTGAGACTGAAAACAAGACTTCCTCTCTCAAGCATCAGGTTTCCTCCTGCAAGATAGGGATAAGCATAGAATCTCACAAAAAGAGGCTTCTGCATGCTAGGTTCATGTGTAGATGAGATGAAGGAATGGATTCCACACATGTAGCCCTGGCCGTAGCTCCCCACTTAGTATACTAGACCAGGAAAGGTAGGATGACTCTGTCTGGTTTGCTCACTTTGTCCCTGTACCTGAAACAATGCTTTGCATACAGTAGGCGCTCGAATGGGGTTGAGTGAATGAATGTATGAATGGCAGAATAAAGAGTAGAATGAAACTAGAGAGGTAGGCAGGGTGAGGTCATATAGGGCCTGTGGGTTATGACTGATGCTTGTGTTTTGTTTTTCATATGGCAGGAAGTTCTAGGAATTTAACAGAAGAATGACAGGATCTGCTTTGCTTTTTCAAAACTACTCTGGCTTGTGAGCCGAGAAAGGACTAGCACGCAACAGTTGGTGCATCAAGCAGACGTAGAGCTATGGCAGTGACTGGGTGGGAAGAATCGTGGTGCTGGCCAGTGCCGATGCAGAGAAAGGGACGCATCTACAGTATGTTTTTGAGGGGAGTATAGTAGGACTTTACTCATGTAGATTTTGGGGCAGACACTCAGATTGATTTCCCCATATCTATTCTCCCTTTCTTCCTTACTAAGATAATGCTACATATAAATTATGTAACATCTATAATGTAAATATTTGGTGTGACCACAAGCTTAATTAAGTAAATCTCTATACTTTAAAGCTTCTCTAGGACTGGCTGTATGGTATACTTTTGGCTAATGAGATGTAAGAGGTGCTTGCTGGGCAGAGATTCTGGAAGAGCCCTTTAAAAGGAAGTGGCTTCAACTGCTAAATGAATCCCATCCTCCATTCATCTTTCTTTTGTTCTTGCTTGAATTCCAGAGCTAGTGTGGAGCAGCTGCCTTGAGGGCAAGAAGCAATAAGTACAGGGCAAAGTTACTCTCAAAGCACACAGAAAGTTAAGAGTCTCATTCCTGACTCACAGTGATGGCCCTCATTTATTTTCCTATCATTGTAATAAACTCCATGAACAACATGAGGAGGAGGAAAAGGTTTATTCTGCTTACATGCCCCAACTACAGTCCGTCACCAAGGGAAGTCAGGCAAGGAACTCAAGCAGGGCAGGAACCTGAAGGCAGGAACCAAAGCAAAGGCCAGGGAGGAACACGGATCCCTGGCTTGCTCAGCCTTCTTTCTTGTACACTCCAGGACCACTTGCCCAGGGGTGGTTTGGCTCACAGGGGGCTGGGCCCTCCCACATCAATCTTTAATCAAGAAGATGCTCACAGGCTTGCCTACAGGCCAGTCTGATGGAACGGAGCCCTTTTCCCATTGGAAATCCCCTCTTCCCAAACGACACTGGCTTATGCCAAATTGTCACACATGAAACAAATGAACAAAAGGAAGGGAGGAAGGAAGGAAGGAAGGAAGGAAGGAAGGAAGGAAGGAAGGAAGGAAGGAAAAGAAAACAAAAAACTCCAACCCAGCAACCAACACAGCTGCCCCCTCACCCAGGATATCTATCTGTGGACTTTATTACTGAGAAAACAAAACAAAACAAAACACCAACACAACACAACAGCAAAATCTACCTTCTTTAGTTCAATCACAGTGAGTTACATCTGCTCCCAGCTGCAGAGATCTACGATGATCTGTTTAATCACATTGAGTTTGGGCATAGATAGGTTTTGCGTATATGGGACTTTTTGTTGTTTTTACATTTTTTTTAAAATTTTTTTTTATTTTTACAGAAGATGAAGACTCACATATGATAGCAAGTTGTAAACTCAATAAAGAAACTCATACTTCCAAGTCTAACATCTGATGATGATGAGTCTCATTTCCTCTGGGAGAGATCATCATCATCACGAACTGGACGTGCGAGAACTGCTTTTCTTGTGAGCCCAGAAGGACGTTTGCTCCCCATATTTCCATCTTCGCATCCAAGCAACGGGTCTGCTGTTCTACTCCCCTGGAGCCTTGGGGAAATGCAGCACTTATACTTAATGAAGCACCAAGCCTATCGCAAGGAATACCACAGTAGCTTTCAACTCCTGATGGCGTGCTGGGTTTGGAGTATATTCCATCATCCCTTCTGCACGTGAGTCCCTCAGACAGGCACTATGAAAATTCAGTGTCTATTACTCCCCATTTTGCAGAAGAGAAACTATGCTTTTATGAGAGTTCTGGACACACACGTGCCCCTGAACATGTGAACACATAAACCACCCCATTCCCCCAAATCAATCAGCCAACCAAGCAAATAAATCAATAAAATAGAAAAAGCTGGTCTGGAAAAGTGGGGAAATTGGAAAGTGTACAGTCCTATGTTCGTAGGCTCACCAAGATTGAGACTTGCGAGGTGACCAGAAAAAGGCTTTTTAAGAATAATTTTGAGAGCTTATAAGTTAAAGAGCCTAAGAAACGTCAGAGCTGAAAAAGAATGTGGTACAGAACCCAAGGTTTCCATCCAATCAGGCGTCAGGCAGAGAGGGTAGCTCTGCCTAGAACTGTTAAAGGTTTATTTGGGAAACTGAGTAGGAAAGAATAATATGTTTTGGGGGTGAGCTCATGATGGCTGTGAGGTGAAATAAGAGGAAAGAACAGTGTGTTTTGGGGGAGCTCATGATGGCTGTGAGGTGAAATAAGAGGAAAGAACAGTGTGTTTTGGGGGGAGCTCATGATGGCTGTGGGGTGAAATAAGAGGAAAGGACAATGAAACCCTGCTGTGTGCTGATGCTCAGGCACAGCACAAGTTGATTCTTGAAATTTCCTATCGGGATCTTTGGCCTGGGGTGCTAATGTTCTATGATGGAGGTCTAGGTTATAGGAGAGCAGTAAGTCCTGGGAGAGGAAGACAAACTCCTAATATTAGTTAATCAACTCATATTTATTCATATTTGATATACAATCACCATGTACCAACTTTAATCAACTTTTATTCATATTTGATACACAATCACCATATACCAAGTTCTAGGGATACAATGGTATAAAAACTAACAATAGACTGATATTATTACATGTGTACTCTAGTTAGTGGTTTATTCGTACAGGAGGATAACTAAGGAAGAATTGATGGACAAGATAAATTTATGTAGTGACAAGTGGTACAAAAAGAGTCAGCTATGAGGGCATGTCACAAGCTAAGGCAAGCTTGGGTTGGTAGCACTGGGGCACCAGTGGCCTTGCCAAAACTGCAGAGTCTCAGGAGATACCCAGCCCACTAGTCAGAGCCTCCATTTGAACGGATTCATTTGCAATCTTCATGATTCATTTGCAGTCTCATGCTGAGAAGCATTGTGCTTGAAAATGCCCCCCCACCCCAAAGGGGTGAAGGAAGACCCGGGAGGGGCCCATTCCAGGCACAGGGAACAGAAAGTGCAAGGGGATCGGGACAAAGCTTGGTGTGTTCAGAAAACAAAAAGAGCCACCTTCTCGCTCCCTATCTGGCTAGTACCCAGCGGTGGGACTCCAGCCTAAGCTTTCCTCTTGGAGCTTTCCCTTCCTCCTAAATGCCCTTTCTGTAGGATCCATCCCACCCAATTCTAGTCCCTACGAGAGCCGTGGGAGTGCCCTTTGCCCAACACGACAAAGACGATAGGACGGACCAGACACTCTATAATTTTGTTTAATGGCTATTCAGAGGCAAACAAGAAGCTCAGAAAGATGGCAGAGGTAGGCTATAGCAGTGGTTTATATTGCAGCTTGCTGAGGGCCAAAGCGAGTGATTTCTGAAAACATCTGGTCTTAGCTTGGTGAGTACCCCTCCACCCCCACTCTTAGTGCCGTCCCTTCTCACACACTTCCTTCCTCCTCACCCTCACTGCTGTGCCACGTGTGGTCAGACTTCTTGAGTATTTCCTTTTGGCCACAGATTCAGGGTCTACCAGAGGATATGTGCCGAGGCAAGTATGGACAATGTACTCAATGCAATGATGTCGCTGATGACAAATGGCCGTTGGAGCTTAGAGAGGTGCTGGACGCAAGACTCTGGAAGGCTGTAGGCAGCTCCGGTTGAACTTCTCTGAAACAGGAAAACGTTTCTTTTCAAGTTTAAGGAGATGGTGGTAATTGGATAGTCAAGATGGTAGCAGTTGGTCATGATGGATTAAAAAAAAATTGTGTGTTCACATGGGCGCATACGTGAGTATGCACATGCATATGGTAGTTACATGCACATATAGGCTGGAGGTCAACCTCAGATATTATTCCCCAGGAAGTTTCCATTTCAGTTTTTGAGACAAGGTCTCTCAATGTAACTGGGAGTTACTGATATGGCTAGGTTGACTGGCCAGAGAACATTAGGGACCCTTCTGTCTCTAACTCACCAACACTGGGATTACAAGTGCATACCACTGTGCCTGTTTTTTTTTTTTTTTTTTTTTTTTTTTTCTTTCTGAGATAGGGTTTCTCTGTGTAGCTTTGGAGCCTGTCCTGGAACTTGCTCTGTAGACCAGGTTGGCCTTGAACTCACAGAGATCCACGTGCCTCTGCCTCCTGGGTGCTGGGATTAAAGGCGTGAGCCACCATTGCTTGGCCACTGTGCCTTTTTTTTCTCTTTTGGCCTTGAAATAGTTGTGGTGGTACACAATGGTGACAGTAGTGGTGATTGTGGTCATAATATTTATAGTAGAGGAGGGTGGTAGTGGTAAAATGGTGATAAAATGGTGGTGAGATGGCTGTAGTGAAGGTAGTCTGTAGACGAAATTCGGAACAGTCTTATTAAATAAGAAACACAGAGCCAAATACAGAGTTAAAAGCCCAAGCGATCAGAGCACTAGCGAATAGCCTTTAGCTTACCACTCGCTGCCATCCTTCCCCTGAGAGAGAGACCTTCTCCTATGTGACCTATCTTTTTATTGCCTTTTTGTTCTACCTTCTCATTGGCTCTAAACCCAACCACATGATTTCCTCATCACTGCCTATCTATACAGACCTCCAAGTCTCTATGGTTGGTACTGGGATTAAAGGTTTGGGTCACGCTTGACTGTGTCCTTGACCACACAGAGACTCTGCCTGCCATGTGATTGGATTAAGGGCGTGTGCCACCACTGCTGGACTTCTGCTAAATGGCTTGCTTTTAGCTCTGATCCCCAGGCAACTTTATTAACATACAAATAAAATCACATTTCAGCACAAATAAAATATCATCATAGTAGTCGTCACAACAACTGTAGTCATAAAGCAGTCTACTCCAGACAGGGGCCACAGCACACCTGGGCACATGAAAGACCTTTTTATGTTTGAAATCTGGGGAAAGTTCACTTAGAAGGATGGTGGCAGAAGAGAGGGACAGTCAGGGCAGAAGTAGATGTAGGCTAATACACACTCCTGTCACTAGTTCTTTAAGTAGGTGACAGCCTTGGTCAGCTTTGGTTTACAGGCTGTTCTGTAATGGGGAGGGGAGGGGACATTTCCTGTTGTATAATAATTGTCCAGTTTAGAGACCAACAGGGAAGAGTCAAGGGAGTGTATGAAATATATGCACATCCATTTTCCTTTGAATTATTTTCCCAGACATCAGAAGAACTTCCTTCGTGGGGCATGTTAACACTGAAACTACCCAAGAAAGTTACTTTGTTATCTTATTCATGTGCTTCTACTTGATCATTCATTTTTTTCCTTTTAGTTATTCAACATACAAGATGTACTTATTCATCCATAAGGTGTGATGATCAAAAAGAATTGTCTCAGTTACTGTTCTATTGCTGTGTGGAGACACCATGACCAAGGCAAGTTAAAGGGGAAGACATTTGATCAGGAGCTTGCTTACAGTTTTGAGGGTTAGTCCATGTCATCATGTGGTGAGAAGCAGACAGGCATGGCACTGGAGCAGTAGCCCAGAGATTTACATCCTAATCTCTAGGCAGTAGGAGAAAGAGAGAAAGAGAGAAGAGAGAGAGAGAGAGAGAGAGAGAGAGAGAGAGAGAGAGAGAGAGAGAGAGAGAGAGTCTGGTATGGGCTTTTGAAACCTTAAAGCTCATCCTCCGTGACACACCTTCAAGGCCACACCTCTTAAACCTTCCTAAACAGTCCACCAACTGAGAACCAAATAAGTATTCAAATATATGAACCTAAGGGGCCAGTCTCATTCAAACCACTGTAAGAACCATACATGACTTCTTTAGCTTTTGGGAAACTTGCAGTTTAGAGGGTCCCCTGGGGTAGACCTGGAAGTGCAAGGACCTGAGAGGAAACCTGTGTATTGACCTTGACTTTAGAGCTCTTTAGTGTGTTCATTCATGTCCTAGAGTCCTTACTGTATTCATAATATTATATTCAAGAAGCGAGGATAAACAGAATAGTTCTTGCCTTCACAACAAATAAATTTACATCTAGGCTTCTGAAGACCTCCTTATTGCTCATTTACTTTAACTGTGGTTTATGGGTGGGTGAGCAGGGAGAGGTTGACCAGATGGTGTGTAAGGTCCTCTACAAATTTAATGTTTTAGAACAAAAGAATTCAAGATTTTAGGGGATGAGTTTCATTATAAATGAATCCGAGTTTAATTCTGATTCTTCGTTAACTTTGAGATCCTCTAAAAATTAATTACAGAAGTTCCCCATCTCCCACACCCATTACAGAATACATTATCTCAAATCTTGTCAAAAGATTACGGTGGCTTTGTTCTAGGGGCTGTCAGTCAGTTTTCCAACATTGGTACTATCCAAGGGGATTTCTGGACCTTGAAGGACGTGACATGGGACACTGTCATAGAATGAAAGAGCCAGTTGTCCATGCTAGGAATGCGGTTTGAGTGGCTGTGGGAGCAAACTTTCTGTGTAACTGAGATCTCAGCCCCCAAGAGTGTCAAAGTGACTTTTCTGACACAGTCCATGTCGCTTGGCTCCCTCCTGACGTCTGTTTTTCTTGTTCTCAGGAGAAGAAATGGCCTAAACAATCCTTGCAGGCCAACAGTTGAAAAAATATTTGTTTTGGTTTTGTTGAGCACTTTCCCTATTAAAACATGAACGTTTTTTGAGGAGAAGGGAGATCACCATTGTGTGCGTTTGATTCATTTATGCTTAGCAAATCAATTGTTTTTAGGAGAGACATTATGTTCGAGAAGGCTATAGAAGACTTTACTGCCCCTTTCCTTTCAAACAGGAAGTTGCATTTGGTCACAAGTAAACAAATGTGAACTCTGGAAGGTTTGTTTAGTTTCTAATGCTGACTTCAGGACCTGAGAACAGAGTCTGTACTTGGCAAAAAAAAAAAAAAAAAAAAAAAAAAAGCCTTCTTCAGGATCTATCTAGGCCAAAATATTCTGTGCTGAGGACCTGGCCTCTGTGCTCTGGTAAACATCCTCCCCTGACCAGCTCCCAGAAATCCACTGCCAAAGCTCCTCTGCAGCTTTGCTTGCTTATCGGGAACATTCTAACGCTTATGGCAACTTGGAAACATGCTTTTAGTGGGACAGAGCTTCCTGGAGGGTGGCCACTGGTGGAAAAAGCCTGAGGTTTGGAAATCTCAGGGAAGGGGAATGCAATTTTGGGTTCTTTGTACTGGGCATGGCTTAGCCCCTCTTTCCCACATGACTGCCTTGTGAAGAAGCTCCTGGGAGACTGACTGTTACTGCCCAACTGGTATAATGAGGTTCAGTCCTTCCTAAGACTGAGCTTATGAAATCCTCATACAAGCCCTAGGAGGAAGGTGATACTAAGGCTTAGGAAGGGCCTTGCCTCCCGTTGATGTGACCTAGCCACAAAGCAAAGCCCTCTCCTTTCTCAGCATCTGCTTTGGAGAGTTAAGCGAGCTCAAGATCAGTGTTTGAACTCCAGCATGTTACAGAAATGTTTGGAGGAGACCCACACCGTATCACATTAATGTATGATAATTTACTATTGTAGTTCAAAGCAGTGGGCATGTAGGATTTAGTTTGTAATGAATATGCTTAATATTAGATGTCCGGTTCTCGGAGCCATTTAAGAAAGCTGAGAGAAACCCAGGTTGAGTGTGAGTAGGAAGAGATGGCCTAAGAGAATATGGGGTGACTCTTGGGGAAGCTACTCTGGTTGGGGTGCGAAGGAGGGAGAATTACATAAAGAACATTTCAGACTTGGGGAGTGAGAATCAGCTCTCTTTCTACAGAGGTTTCACTAGAAGACATATGAAGACATTCTAAGCATACACAGATCTTCCATGGACGATGACACTGTGCTCTCTGATTATTATAAACCTAAGAGTTATTCGAAGAACTTAAACATACAAAGAAACATCTGGCCTGGGTATAACCTTCACTGGGAGACACTGGTGAAATTAGTAAATACTGAACCCCAAGTCCCCCTTTACTCTTCTCTCTCAGTCACTAAGCATTTCCTCTAGTCTTACTATTCCTTCCCTGTATTACTGCTTAGGGGCATCTGTCAACTCTGCTTACACACAGGCTTACTAACCTTCACTACTGCTCTGTTATAGTACCTAGGTTAAGCCTGTTTCATAGATAAGAACAATGATACTGTAAGTTAATTGCTTTAGCCAAATTATACAATACACTGGTAGAGAAAACCTGTCTCGTAGCCACTCCACCAAATGGCCCTTTAGGATAGAATAGGACTTCCCAAAGAGTTTTAAGCCAGTATTCTTGACTTGTTTAAAATCCTTACGACATGTTAACAGCTTTAAGTCCTGTGGTGATAAAGGAGGCCTGAACACCTGGCTGCATTTCTTTTGTTCAGCCTAACAGGGACCCAGACCTCTGGCTTCCTTATGGAACCCTTCAGCCCCTGCTTTGAAGTGTCTCTGTTTTGCTCATTGAGGAGAAAAGATCAGCATCTCTCATGCAAGGCCTGGCTCCGGGCCCATCTCACTCTTGCAATGAATTTAGCAACATCTGCTTTGCCCATTAAAGTGATTTTTGTCTTCCTGGCCCCGAGCCTGTACGCTTGCTGCAATTGATTACTGGCAATTTCCTTCTCCAACCAGAGGATTCGGTGAGCTCTAAACTGAATTGTTGCTCACTTGTCTCCTTTAGTCCAACATATACGGCTAACGTGCAAAATGCTCAAGCCACTTAGTTCCTGAATCTATAGGCTGATGATTCTGGCTAAGCACAGGGGAGGGCCTGTCAAGGGACAGTTCCCATTTTTGAGCATAGCTGCGCAGGGCTGTGGTCACCTCTGGGTTTCTCAATTCACACCTAGGAAGGGGGAAGTAGGTGGGGGAGTCACCTTGCTTACAGCTAGGCTGCTGAAGTGTACAAACTCTCCCTTCTGAAGTCAGGTTGCAGCACCATGGACTCAAGGTAGTAGCTGACTGGTACCCTAACTAGGAGATATTTTAAAAACCAAAGTTTTAGTTCTAGAAGTACCTTCAGGAAGATGGGAGTGATTGTGCGCCTTTGAAAACAGCAGCCTGTACGATTAAGTAATTTTCCTCTCTATCAAAGCAAAGCTGAAGGTGAATACCTGGCCCACGGCTCTGTCCCTTCTCTGATTGGTAGGTTTCCAGTTTGGGACAATGGGCACACTGATCACTGCTCCCTCACTTCTCTGATTGGCAGGTTTCTAGTTTGCGATATTGGGTGGGCTGACTTCCAGAAAGCCCGCCTGTCTCTTTCACCTCTCTGTTCCTAACACTCCACACAGTGCTGACACAGTGAACATACACAGTTTGCCCCCCCTCTCCCCCCAGGGCAAGAATGGGTGAATGGTGGGAAATGCAGCTTGGGAGACGACATCTTGACATCTTCGGTCCCCGGAGCTTTGCTGATGTGTTCTCTCCTCCCTGGATAGCTGAAATGGCTTCATATGAAGACTATGAAGATTTATTGGTTATTTAGAGAAGTGGCACTCACGAGTCTCCTCTACCACGCAGGAGGAAAAAAAAAATCAAAGGAACTAACCAAATGGCTGCTGTTCATCAGAGCGGTTAAAGTTAGGTGTCTAAAAATAATTCAAAAGGCAGCATGAATGATTAAGTCTAGTAACAGTGGGGATAGCTGGAGACCATTTGAGTCATTGCATTTCTCTGTTTCTTTGAGAGGACAGCCCCCCTTTCCCACCACACTGGCTCAGGGCAAACCCATGGTATGGGCAGACTCTTCTGAAACGGTGACTGACAATAAGGTTGCTCATTGCTAGACCAACATCGTCGGGATTAAGTTTGAGGCTCTGTGCCTCAACTTTCTGGAAGAGATCTTCCGTATTGAATTATGACCGTGAGAAATATTAGTAAAGGCAGAAAGAGCGGCGTGGCTTGAATCGGAGGACCAGACCTCTTAACCGATTAGGCTGTGAGCTGAACTCCCAAAGTGAAAGTGTTAAGGATTCCTGGGGCTTTGGGGATTCTAGGAAGGTCTTATTTTTAATTTAATCTCTGAACATTGACAGGTGGCTCCTTAGGCCTACTGCTGAACCGGGCTGCTGAATCACGGGGCCGGGGGTGGGGTGGGGTGGGGTGGGGGTGGGGGCACAGGATGACTTGCACTTAAGGAAGAGGCACACCACACTTCCTCCAGCTGTGAGAACCTAGCAGAGAAAAGACTAGGAAACTGGCCCAGCCGTCTGCCCCGGGTTTTCACCCTGCACTTACAGGTTTGAATACTCGGAGTGCTCTCCCCTCCCCCTCCCCGTGACGGAGTGAGACCTGGCGGTGCTGAGTCACGTTGTTTCGCTTCTGCTGCCCACCACCAGAGCAGCTGGGATGTGGAGTGCACTCTTCCCCTTTCCAGGGTTTCTGGCAGAAGTGGAACAGGACTTTTCCAGAGGACGGGATCACTCCGAGACTCAACTCTTCAGGTCCGGGCAAAGTCTAAAATTCCAGGTGCGATAAAGCTTTGGGGTTGGGCATTGCGCTACAGCTCACCCAGAGCTAACCACACCTTTTCCCTTCAGAATGCTACCGCCAGTCACCAAAATGACAGTTTACCTTAAGCAAATGCTGACATACAGCAGGCCCTGTATAGGTGCGGCGCTAGATCCCCAGACAGCGTCACGAGGCAGGCTTTATATCTTTCTTTTACTAATGAAGAAACCAACGCTCCTAAAATTGATTTTCTTCTAGGCAAGGATTATTGAGCATATTGGGCATTGTGTGGGCAATGCTGTGGATACAATGGGAAATGAGATAAACACAGCCCTTCCTGTAGGGAGCTGGCATTCGGCTACTAATTGTGGCAGCAGCGTCAAGACGGGAGCGTTGGTTGGCCTGACTCTATAGCTTATCTAGACTCTATGTACAATTCCTTATGATCTAAGATACCTCCTGGGGGCATGCTGGAAACTCAGCCTGCTCAGAACAAACACTCACTGAGTAGGTGGGAGACGAGCTAGGTTGACCCTTGAAATGTTAGACTCCTGTGAAAGGTAAACTCACACTGGCCGGGACCAGGGTTGTCTTCTGCCACACCCTCAGCTGTCCCCGAATAAGTATGTGTTGGATATCAGAGAACCAACAGTCACATTCTGGTTTTCTTCTGCCTGAGAATGGTGTCCCCAGCCTTGCTGTGAAAGCACAGCGTGTACTGTGGTAGGCAGAGGAAGTCTCTGAGCTCTTTATATGTAGTGGCTTTAATTCTTCTTTTTTCTCAATTTTCACACGCCCCTGCACTTCCTGCTCTTTCCTGAGCCTGGAAGCGGAAGTACTGAAGTCCTGAGACAAACTGTTCTTATGGTTTTTAGAGGCTGGCTGAAACCAGAAAGGCCAAGGCTTCAGAAAACCAAGCCTTTCTGGATTCCCTGTCCAGGAGACAGGGCTGGGGGCTGACAGCCTTTGCATTTCTACTCCTTTGGCTGGCTGGGCTCAGCAAGGCCAGTTTGATCGGAGCTGCAGCTTCTCTGTTCAACCACAGATAGATTACTGTCTTTCATTTCCTGTTTGTAACTGAATGGAGGGGTCACTAATGAGAGTCAATACTGAGATTGAGTTCTTGATTAGCGTTTGATTGTACACTGATTTGCTCACTCAACAGATACTTACCAAACACCTATTATATCCTTCATGAAGAACCCATATGAAGCTTACATTTCCAAAGAGACAACCCTATTGGTGAAATTATTAAGGCCACTCCACGTAGTTAAAAGGAGATTTATTTAATGGCGTAACTTACAAATTAAGGGATAGGTAGGTCGCGGGGTCTGGGGAAGGTGTATCACAGTCCAGCGGTGTTCTCTGGAGCTCTGCTTGGTCCACCTCCACCATCCAGGGTCCCGGAACCGAGAGAGCGCCCCGCCGATCCAGACCTCGGGTCCCCAGGCGCCTCCCTCGGCCCCGCCTTGTAGGCATGATAGTTGCCGAAGTCTCAGTGGGGGTTGGAACTTCCAGATCAAAGCTGGAATGGCTACCCACTACACAACCCTGTGTGAAAAAAAAACAAAAAACAAACAAACAAACAAACAAAAAAAACAAAAACGTTTCATGATAGAAGAGGAAATTGCTGTGGTGCTTTTGGTTGGATGGGGGAGACACTGCTGTTTCAAGAGGATTGTCAGGAAGAAGGCCATGTTGAAGAGATCTGAAGGCGCTGAGGGAGCAAGCTGGTAGGTGGGAGACAGAGGGTTCTAGGCAGAGAACACACCAAGTGCAAGTGTCCTGAGGCTGGAACTCCAGTGTGCCTAGAACAACAAGGCAGCCAGTGGGCTTGGAGCACAGCCAGCAAGGGTCAGAGAGGAAGGCAACAGTCAGAGGGGAAATGGGGTCAGATGTGCCCTAAAGACTTGAGAACACAGGAAGTCTCTCAGGCTGTTCTGGGAGTGAGCTGGGGAGCCTCTGGAAGGTTTTGAGCTGAGGGGAGATGTGACCTGGTAGTCGCTAACTGCTTTAGCTATTTTTGCAGAAGCAGAAGGGACCTCCAACTGACCTGCCTACGCATGAGGAGCAAGGGATGATGGATGCCAGATGTGATGGCGCCTTCTTCCCATCCATGGCAAGGTATTGCTCTCATTTATTTCAGCTGAGGCAGAGGGGGCTCTGACAGGGTTAGTGACTATCAGCCCAACAAGCTGCCAGAGGAGGAGGTAGCAGGCATAGTTCTAGAAAGTTCATGCAATGTTCCTTCTCCAGGTTCAAGGAAAGAATCTGTCCTTTGCTTTCCCCAGCATCAGCAACTGCTTGCCCTTCTCATCTTTAAAGCCAGTAATAGCCTGTTTCTCTCACTCCTCCTCTCTTTGTCAGTCTCTCTCTCAGCTGGAGAGGAGTCTCTACTCTGAAAGGGTTCCTGTGGTCAAGATGGACCTATCCAGATGGTCTAGAATGAACGCTTCTCAAAGTTCCTCTGTACGTCAGGCAACATAGTCACAGGTTCTGGAACATGTATGCACCTTCAGAGGGATTATTATGCCTAACGCAATTCTTAAGCACTCCATGATCACTTTAAGTAACATGACAACCTAAGGAAGAGAACATTGTTCTAGTTTTGGGCCCAAGATTAAACAGTGCCTATCAGAGAAGCTGGAAAAAGCTTGGACAGCTAAAGTCAGACCAGTTTTAGCTGGACTCAATGCAATGAATTAAGGACTATGTTAAGTCCTCAAAAAGTGTAGCTGTGGGAAGAGGCTAGGGAGTAGACTGCGCAGGTATTGAATATAGCACCCCATCTGTGCACGTTAAGGTCTTTCAATGGAATTTTGAGGATTTTCACAAATAATGTACTTTGACTCATGCTAGCCTTGACTCTAAGCCTTCCAGAGAGTGAGTTCATCAGTTGCTCATCTTCAGACCTTGGAGTCCCAGCAAAGTGTCTCACCTACAATGAAGGCTAAAGAAATATTTCTACCATGAGCTGAATTTCTCCATTCTTCAGGCCTTACTTCAGGAGCTTTAAAACATTCTTGGTGCCCTTGTGATATTTGTTGTATCAGCTATGGATTTGGTTGTACATCATTCCTGTGCCTTGCTCGGATGGATGGAACACCCAGAACAATCCCTTACAATATTTCCAGGACTTGGCACAAGATAATATCGCTCTTAGAACTTGGCAATAACTCCATAAGGTAGGATTTATCAGCTCATACTATAACAAAGAATGAGCCCAGAGAAACGTTAGCTCCTCTGATGTTATATGGCTGCTTCTGGTGGCATCTGAGTTGAAAAGTAGGGATTCAGAGAGAATTCCTACTTCCATTGGTTTCTTGGGGAAGTTAGGATACTTTACTACCAATCCACTGGTAGTAGTAGAAATTTGTTCAAGAGGCCCAAAGTCTGATACCAACTTCGAGAAGACATTCCAAAGTCCCTCTGGAGCCTTAGATGATGCTCATGCCTTGCCTCTTCCAGTTTCTGTTGGTTGCTGGTATCCATGTCTTATGGCTTAATAAGCTAGAAGCCATCTTCAAGGCCAGCATCTTCAGATCTCTTCAGGCTAGAGTTCTGGTTTCATCTTTGTTACTATGATAAACCACAGAGACTAAAGCAATTTAGGGGAGAAAAAGGCTTATTTGGCTTATACTTCACAGTCACTACCCATCCTTGAGAAAAATTAGGGCAGGATTTGAGCAAGAACTTGAAGAATTAAATATGGAGGAATGCTGCTTGCTGTCTTGCTTGCAGGCTTGTGCTTAACTGGTTTTCTTATATAGCTCAGGACCACCTGCCTAGGGATGGTGCTGCCCATAGTGGGCTGGGTCCTTCAACATCAATTACTAATTGGAACAACCCACCACAGATTTGTCCACAGGCTAATCTGATCTAGGCATTTCCTCAGCTGAAGCTTTTCCTTCAGATGACTCTAGGCTGTGTTTGCTGACAAATTAAAGCTAGCTAGAACAGCTAGGTTTTCGTATTGATTTCTCCCTATATCTCCTCAGCTTTATTGGTGTCAAATGTTCCTTGAATAAGGACAAGCATGATGGCATTTAGGACTCACTTGAATAATCCAGGATAAACATCACATCTCAGTATTCTTAACGTGCCCACATTTGCAAAGATCCTTTTTGTCCAGAATAAGGTCATACCTATAAATTCCAGGAGTTATATGATCAGATATACTTTAGAGGCCATTTCTCAGGCTTCTGCAATGCGTAATGTTCTTAACAACAACAGTAACAACATAGCCTTCTGTCTTGATGTTATGTTGCTGCTTATGGGAGTAATTTAAGTACCTATTATAAAGTTCCTTACTAAAAACTCTTAATTGTACATATAATTAACCATTGGTGTTTGGTATTGGTTTTTCTTCTGTCCCTAAATTTGCATGTGTAAATAACACAAGGATCATTCACCTGGTCACCTCTAGTCACTCCTGGTTTCCTCTTTGGGCCAAGTCTGGCCTTTGTGAGGCCAGTGTGGATGCCTAAGGCACGTTTTTGCATCACACAACTTGCAAGTGTTCCCTCTGCCCGGGAGCCTCAGCATGTCTGAGAAGCCAGAGAGCCGAAGTTATCTGCTTACCCTGGGAGTTTCCTGTCTCTCTCCCAGTCTAAATTAATTCCCAGGTCTTAAAGAATCTCCCCCCAGTGTAATCACTTTGGTTCCCCAAATTCACACTTGTATTATACTTTCATTAGGGAGTCACAGTAACTAGGGCCTTGGTGGCGATAACCTTCACCTCATTTCCAGGCTCTAGTGCAGGCAGCTTCGCTCATCTTTTAAGCTCTTCATTGCCCCCCATCCCCCACTCCTCCACCCCCACGCCAACACCCTGCCATTTCCATTACTTTAAGTAGAACATATTCAGTCTGCTCTTTGGTACTGGTAACATTATTGTTGCCGAATACCGGATTCTAGCTGGCACCCTCTGGGGTTTCTGGAGTTTTGTGTCGGGGGAGGGGGGGGGAGGGGGGGGAGGGGGGGCAATCAGACAAAGACATATGGCTAGTAGCAGAACCAGAGACAGTTTATTAAGAGTGTACTTGCAAGAGAGGAAGTAGGCCAGAGCTGGGAGAAAGGTTAGTGCTCAGCAGCGCACCTGCCTAGCACACCCTTTTCATGTGCGTGTGTTAGCTGTTCTATGTCGGCTGTGGAGGAGGAGGCTCAAGTGTTCTTCTCTGCCGCCAGGCTCCTCTTCTATGCTAATTTTGACCTCACTCTCTGCCCTGCTCTCTGGCCACACTCTGAACTCCCTAATCATCTGCTTGAGCTGCCTTCTATGCCCCAGCTGAATCAACAGAAGGGCCTCTCTCCCCTCTTGTCCCTTCCTGGTCCCTCTGTCCTGTCGCTCAAGCACTCATCCCTCTCTGGAATGTTTCATATTCACCCCCGCTTTTGTGTCCTTGAAATTCTTCTCTTCTCCCCCAGCTTATCTCAAATGCCATCTCAAATCTCCATGAAGTCTTTTGTGACCTTTCCCCATAGGCGTGACTTATCCCTCCTTTGAGTCGCCTCTCTGGGGTTGTGCCCCTCCTCTTTGGGGCTTATCCCATTTTACAGTTATTTGTATGCCTGCCTTTTCTTTCCTAGTGAATTATGCTTTCCTGAGAGCAGGCACCAGATCCTGTTCCTGCTGAGGTCCCCCATGGCCTCCATGCACACATTGCCTTCCGAATGCTTGGCAAGAACATATGCGGTTGCTTGCAGTCAGTACCATAGCTGCTTTAGCTCCTTGCCTGCGTGGATGGGTGAGCAAAAGTCCAATGAAGGATCAGCAGACCCACTACTATTGTCATGGACTATGTACACTTTAATTTTGGCATTGTTATTTCAGTGAGCTGCAAACATTTTTTTTTTTGATGTTTTATAAATATTGCTGTTTCATTGTGCTACTAACATAATTTCCTTAGTATCACTTTGGATAGACTATTTTTACCTTGTCTTGTCTTAAGCCGTAAATCCCATAAAAGTAATAGGTTTGATATGATATACATGTCCAGTGATTACCAAATAAGCATCTTTACAATATAACAAATAGTACAAGATCTGTCCTTTGGAAAAGTGCTGACTTGAGACTCTAATGGGACCTAAACAGGCCCCTGGGATGTTCTCTCTCCACTAAGCAATATTGTACACCCTTATGGGTTAATTTAAGTGTAAGAGCTAGTCAGTAATAAGCCTGAGCTAATGGCCAAGCAGTTATAATTAATATAAGCCTCTGTGTTTACTTGGGGGACACCACTGGCCAGCCAGCCGGGACACAGAAAAATTTCCAAGTACTAATGGTGCCCAGACATGGGGCAAGAATTTCCACCCCAAACCTGAGAAAGCTTTAAAAAAGGGTTCTAAAATGGAGCCAAGAGCAGCTTCCTAGTTGTGTCTCTCAGGAAAGCTGTGATACAGAGACACTGAGGCCTACGGGCTTGAGCTACAGTATGGTGGGTTTGTGGTGTGTGGGCTTGACCTACAGCATGGCGGATTACCGCCACAATACACAATGGTGTCTCCAAGCTGTTCAGTGCACTGTGTGGTGAATTTAGCTTTTGCTAGTACAAAAAAAAAAAAAAAAAAAAAAAAAAAAAGGTTTTTGGGTTACATGCTGTGGATGGAGGCATGGACCACTGCTTCCCAGAGTCAGTGATGAGCATAGTTCCTCCAGAGCTGGCAGCTGGCAGTAGTTCCACCATGTTGGAAAGCTGAGGTGGGCAGAGCCAGCAGTCAAAGCTGCCATTTCAGTCCTAGTCATTCTATAGTTTAAAGCAATAGATTCAGAATAAGTCAGATTCAGATTAAATAAACCTCTAAATGGTTTACAATGTGTATAAAAATATACGTAGGCTTGAAGGAGAGAGGAAAAGGAATATAGACAGTTATATAAAGAAATAGAAAGTTTTAAAAAATAAAGTCTTTAAAGAGAAAGTAAAAATAATATAAAAAATAAGCCACTTAAAGGTAGAAATCACACAGAGAGTCTGGATTACATTGTCCTTGGAATTTTTAACTGCTGAAAGACATTTGATTGTAAAGGCTATTGAGTTAAATCAATATATATATTTTAAAGTTATCTCGACTTCAAAATTTATGTCTAAGGATATGTTGCTTTGGAAAAGAGGTTCTGCTTTTGTTTCCATAGAATATGAGAACTTATGGATTTGTTCCAGGTTAAGATGGATCAGATTTGATCAAGCCAGACCTCCTGAACCTTAACAGATGGTACCTATCAACAAAGGTTATAGCTGGTCTTCCTAGGACTTCCCAGGACATTATCCCGAATTTTCTCAGGATCCCCATAAGACTACTAGCATCATACATCAGCAGAAAGTAATCTAGAAAACTATGCCCACATTCCCCAAAAATGGATTATGGATGTTTGTCTTTGTTAGGTTGTTGGTTACAAATTGTTATTGGTCATAGTTAATCTCTTTCTAAAAGAAGAAAGGGGGAATATGATATAGAAATATAGGATATAGATATGATAGGATAAAAGGGTAGATTATTGAATTTACTTTTAAAGAGCAACAATTTGCTTAAAATGTTTTACATTGCTATGGATTTTAGTTTATTGATACAAATTTAAAGTTAATTTTGTTATACTATATATATTTCTACTCTTGTTTAAGGTGTTATGTTTATACAGATCACTTAAAATTGTAATGTATAACTAAGAAATACAGATTAATAATTAGTCATCCATGATGATCAAACTTGTAGTCATATTAGGTATGTTTTCAAGGTCAAGTAGAGATATATTTTAGATAGACGGGTCATCTTCAAACACTTCAAAGACCTACAGAATATGGCATTTAAATGTTTTTAAAACTTAGACTTTTTTGGACTATGAAACACACCTGCTCCTGGCAGCACTGATTACTTCAAGGAGAATGATGGGCATTAAATAAACTCATATGGAGTTTGCTTTCTTTGTGGCGAAAGTTAGCCACTGGGCAAAAAAGTGCCCTTTCGTAAACTGATTGACAATATGTTATATAAGCTGAACATGCAGGACCCATAGGAAGGTGATCATTGAACTTTGCAAGGCAAGATGGTCCTTCAGGTTCTTGCTTTGCAGAAAATACTGCCAGACATTCTATAGGACACAGAGAGAAGTGACTGAGAGACTAGGCCTATAGGCTGAAGATGGATGCCCCAATGTTACAGAAGAACATTGGGTGACTGTCCAGGCAGCCAGCTGTCTTTATCATTCTAGATTTTTGGAAATTGCTTACAATGCTCTCGTGTTTACTTAGGTAATATTACATCCTTCTGGGGTCTTTGATGTAGTTGAAGACTAGAGAGTTATAATTATAATAGTTTTACTTAGTCATGATAAAAGATAAGTTAGATATGAAACCTTAGACTCACAAATACAGGATAAATAGAATATTTTTTTGAATTTGCCAAATATAAATAGACTAGATATTGTAACTGTAATTCTTGCTTGATAACTATTTTGTTATATATAACTTTACTATGTTAAAGTTAAAACTTGCCTTTTTAATTAAACAGAAAAGAGGAAATGCTGTGGGATAATGCTTTTGTACACTGATTTAATAAAAGTAGCCAGGCAGGAAGTATAAGCAGGACAAGCAGACAAGGAGAATTCTGGGAAGAGGAAGGGCAGAGTTAGGAGTCACCAGCCAGACACAGAGGAAGCAAGATGACAAGGCAGAACTGAGAAAAAGTACCAAGCCACGTGGCTAAGCATAAATAAGAATTATGGGTTAATTTAAGTGTAAGAGCTAGTCAGTAATAAGCCTGACAGTTATAATTAATATAAACCTCTGTGTGTTTACTTGGGGGATGCGAGTGGGAGAGATTTGCCACAGGAAAACTTCCAACTGCACATCCTGCCTCCTGGTGGGACTTAGGTATGAGACATACAGGGTCTGAGATGATACTGCACATCTCATCAAGCTAGGAACCACATTTGTCTTGCCTACCTTCATGTGGCAAGTATTGAGTGATAACATATTGAATTAATATCTGTAGAACATATCTTTAGAACCTATAACCATTCATGCATATATTCAAACTTCCATGTATATATTTTTATTATATTTTTAAATTATTTGAGAATTTCACACAATGGAATATGATCCTATGTATCCCCTATTTCTCCTCTCCAAATCCTCCTGTATTCTACCCAATATGTCCTCCTACAAACTTCAGGTCTTCTTTTTGTGTGTAATGGATAGCCCATTAAGTCCAGTTACTGTTGTCCCTATGCCCATGGGTGAGAGGTGATTCTCTGAAGCACGGGAAATCTATCAGTGGTCACACCCTCAAAGGGGGCAGAGTCTCTCTCCTCCAGCAGCCATCAACTGTCAACAGCTCCTCATTAAAGGGTGGGGCCTGGAGAGCACACCTGGCACCTGGGCAGGACTTTGGCTGCCTTGATTTTGTGTAGCTGCTGTGAGTTCATGAGTGCAACAGTTCTGTCATGTCCAGAAGACAGGGTTTCACAACACTCTTTCCCATCCCCCAGCTTTTCCTTCCTCCTTCTTTCTCCTCTTCGATGTTCCCTGAACCTTGGTGGAAGGGGAGGAAGTTGACAAAGATGTCTTACTTAGGGATGAGCACCCACAGCCTCTTATTCCCAGCACTTTGACCAGTTACATGTCTATGCACTGACTGTTTCCCACTGCAAAAAGAAGCCTCTCTTATGAGCGTTAAAAGTAACCCAGGCATCCGGGTATAAGCATACATGTTTAGAAGGCAATTTGGTGGTATGGCCAGTGAGCAAAATAGCATTAGCAGATTCTACTCTAGGGTCTCTGACCTGCCTAGCCATGGCTTCTGACCAGGATTTCAGTACCAGGCATCAAAGTCCCTACTGAGGAGCAGTCCTCAAATCTAATTGAGAACAGTCATACAGTGGTGCCTGCCTCTGTTGCACCACTGGGCACATCTGGCAGATCAGCATTGTAGCATACAAGGTCTAGAGCTGGGTAAGACCATTGCTGTCTTTCCCCCTAGTGATTGGTATAGCACCTTCTGGCAGTATGAAAGCTAGCCAGAGGGAGGGCATGTCCTGGTTGGTTTGTGACTGATTTCTCTATGTCCTAGCCAGAGTGTGTGATGTCTCCACCAGTCAGGTCTTACTGTGTAGTTATGATGAATAACCAAGGACAATGGCAATAGCCTGCGTTGTTTTGGAGCACCCTTGGGTCTTCCTGACAATAACTCATAGGGAGGTATCCCTTCTCTTCACTGTGATTTTTCACTTAGTAACCCATGCCTTCTGGGAGCAACATCGTCTACCCATGAAGGATACTTTCCTAATTCTTTTTCCAAAAGTTTTGTTTAGAGATTCACTTACTAACTAGTAGCTTTCTATAAGGCTTTAGCATAGATCCTGAGTTTTGGTTAAATTACCCACTCTTCCATCTTCTAACGTCTATTGCTATCTGATTCTTTAACCCCAGCATTCCTTACTCTTCTTTCATGTCATATTCTACTATCTCCCAATTCTATTTTATAACTGGGTTACGATAGAGTAGGTTTCCATATCCTTTTCTCATGTACCCTTCCTTTGAGTTAACCCTCCTCCAGCCCTCTGGTTTCTCCCCCGCTCCTGCACCCCTTCCTGCCTGACCCTTCCCACCCTGAGCATTTCACTCCTCTGCTTTCATTTTCCCTGTCCCCTACTCTCCCCTCACACTTCTGTATGGCTCTTTATCACTCTGGCTCTCTCTCGGCTCCTCATGTTCTCCTCAGACTTTATTGAATAAGGTGCTATGGTGGTCAACATGTTTCCTCCAGAGTTCCTACCTTGGAAACATAATCCTCAAACTCATATGTTAATGACATTTGTAGATGTTGCCTTTGGGAAGCAATTGATGTCAAATGAGTAATGGGGGCAAGGCTCCCATGATGACACCAGTGGCTTTTTTGAGAAACTCAAGCTATGTTTTGGCATGTGATGCCCTCTACCATGTTAGGATATAGCAAAGGTACACTTACCAGAAGCCCTACCATGCTCTTGGATATCCCAGAATCCAAAACTGTGAGTCAAATAAGCTTCCATTTATTATTACCTAGCCTGAGGTATTTTGTTACAGCAGAAAAAGCAAAGTCAGTTTTCCATCACGTTGGCCTTTGGTTTCACCCCTGAACCTCAGCAAGTTGTCACTGAGCTGCTCTGTGGGTATCAGCCAGTCGGTTGCTTCCTCTGCTGCCTCTTTTGGGGGTAACTCTCTTGGCACCTCTGTCTACTCCCACTTGCCACATGCCTGGGAAGCTCTTCTTAGCATTATAGAGATGGATAAGTTCTTCTTAGGGCATCAGAAACGCGCCATGGCCAGTCACAGGAGAACATGTCTTTTGAGACTCTCTGGAGACAGGCAGGAAATGCAAACCCCCCCCCCCCCCCCCCCCGTGTCACTCCAGGGCAGCCAGCAGCTCCCAGCTCCCGCTTTTCCTCTACTCTCACCTTGGTGGCTGCCTTTCCCTCAAAATGAATGAGAACACAAAAATGATTAACAACTTTGTTCGTTCTTCAGTGTCGTTTCATTTTAAATCAGGGCTGGGACAAAATAGGCCTTTGAGTGTGAGAGGCAGGTTTTAACAGAATTTCTTTGGTGGTGCTCTCTGTCTTTACCTTCACTGAACAAGTGCACTCCCCTGATCTGACAGGTTGTGGGAGAGGCTGTCTGGTGTGAGGGGTTGAAAGCTATCCGTCACATCATTTGGTTCCCCACTTCAAGCAGCAGTGAAGGGGGGGATAGAGAGGAGAAGACAGGGTGGGCGGCCTCAGGCTCTGATAAGAATAGGTGATGGGCCTCTAGGTCAGAAAGCTCAGGGTTTGAACCTCAGCCTAGCCTATGTTAGCTTGTGCCTCTCCACATTTAGTTTTCTTATTCTTAAAAGGGGGAAGAATTCATTCCTCAACATTGTCCTTACAAGGAGGGAAAGCGTTTCATCTCGGGGTATGACACATAATTGGGGCTCAGCAATATAAGCCTCCTCTTTCTTTCAGGATCCCTACAATATGTGATTGAGTTATCATGGCAACTTGTTCTCCTTCATCCCCTCAATGAAGAGTCCCAGGGCTGTGAACTACAGAGGCAGAATGGACTCATGATGTAGCTGAAATCTTTGTGAAGCTGTGAGTGACAATCTTGTCATGATGTTTCTGAGGGCTTTTCTAGCTTGGGCAGGATGAGTTGAAAGTTCTTTGGCCCGCCTTTCAGCATATACATTCTGCAACATGGAAGACCCTGGTCTGCCGTCATAGTCACGGTATCCCTATTATTTACAGGAAACATCTGAATGAAAAGGAGGACAATTAAAAAATCATACCGGGCACCAGATATGGTGGCACTGGCCTGTATCCCAGTACTCTAGAGGTGGAAGCAGGAAGATCAGGAGTTCAAAGCCATCCCTGGTCACAAAGAAAGTTCGGGGACAGCTTGGGCTACATGCGACTCTGTCTCAAACATCCAAAATAAAGTAAAATAACATGACATGACCCCCAGGCAGCAGGTGTAAGTTAGGATTGTCTCAGGGAAACTGGCTATATTTTTGCCCTGACCTCAATACACATATTTGATCCAAAGCTCTGGGCAACTTCTAAGGCTTTATGCATATCCAGCTTCCATGCATTTTGAATTATGTCAGTTTTTTTTTTAAATTTGGTTAATAATTCTTGTCATGTGGAAGGACTCTGGAAGGAAAGTTAAGATGCACAGCACAAGGTACAGATGAGGGCTATGAAAGCCAGAGAGGGAGTCAATCCGGGACCCAGATAATCTTGCTGTCTCCTACCCCAACATACTTCGTGCCTCACTCCCTCCAGGTCTGCAGCCTCCATGGTACCTGCTTCGTGTGGAAGAAACAGGCAGGGAAGAGGTCAAACCGATGCAACTCCCAGGAAATTCAGCCCAGTTTTGACGTCTCCTCCTGGGCTCAATGGCCGGCTCTGATGTCCTAGACTCATGAAGATGCAAGACAGAGGGACAACTTTCTCCTGTCCTCAGGAACCAAGGGAGTTGATTCGAGATGCTGTCCTTAAGAACCAAGGGAGTGCTCCAGTTTTTCTGGAAGCTGGAATACTACAGTTTCACAAAGATGCTGCCCTAATAAGTGACAGACACCCAGGGGCTTCTCAGAATCACAGGCTCTCTGCTTGAAAGGGCCCTCAGAGAAATTGTAGACAAGGAAGAAGGGGCTCTTGGCTTCTGTCTCTGTCTCGTGCTCTCTCTGTCTGTCTCTCTGTCTCTCTTTCTTTCTCTCTTGCATGTATATATGTGCATACTGTACATGCTTGGTGCCCAAGGAGGTCAGAAGAGGGTGTTCGATCCCCTGGAACTGGAATAACAGACAGTTGTGAGCAACCATGTGGGTGCTGGGAACGAACCCAGGTCTTCTGCAAAAGCAGCAAGTGTTCTTAACTTGCGGACTCATCTCTCCAGCCCAACTCTTGGCTTCTAATCAACACACCAGGGCTTCCTTTTCTGCTGAGGAACTTCAGCATCTTTATCCACTTGGAAATCGTGGATAGCCAATGATCACAGACTGATAGGAATTACTGGGAGGACGGATTGAGGTGATGGACTTAATGTAGCACATAAACCCTGTGCAAATGCAAGGAAGTGTCACTATTGGAGACCTTAGATAGGAGCCTGAAGGAAGTCGGGAATCCAGTTCAGTGCGGTTGAGTCCCTTTGGATGTCAACGCCCTGTGTGGAATGGAGAGATAAATGGCCAAGAAGCTCAAGTTCAGGGACAAAGGGGAGTCAGGGACAAAGCAAGCAGACGAAACATTTTCAGGGAGCTTATTTGAGTCTACGCTAATCGAGAGGAGGAAAGTGGTTTGGGGTTTGTGTTTTCCAGGCAGCAGGGTCTGTCTCATCTTTTATTTCTTGTGATTATGGATACCTATGAGTGTCTTGGTCTCAACATGTTTATCTTAGGACCCTGAGACAAGAACTGATTACTCTGTTCATCCAATGTCAGTCTCCCTCGAAATGCTTCTTTGAGTTGAATGTGGACTGCAGGCTTATAATCCAGCACTTGGAGGTGGAGGCAGGGACCAGGAGGAGGAGGAGGAGGAGTTCAAGGCTGGCCTGAGCTGCAAAGGGAGGATTTCCACGTCATCTGGGACTATGTGAGACCATCTCCAACAAAGCAACACAGGCGTCTATCCTGAGCTGACACTGGCTTGGCAGCGGGGCATGGCAAAGTTACAGAAGGATTTGAGGGCTACAGAAAACCTATCTGAAGTACAAGAAGGCAGAGGCAGTTTAGCAGTGCCAGGAAGCACACACAATCGACACAGCCGGCTTTAGGAAGAATCCCACTGTGCTGCTCATCAGCTCTGCATCTTGGGCTAGTAATTTAAGCTCTCTGCACTTCAGTTTCTCATCTATAGAATAAGGTGGGCAGGCCTCGTACAGCGTGCAACTTAAACAAGCCAGTGGATGTACCGTGCTTAGAAAGGTGCTTGTCACACATTAAACCCTGCTTACTTGTTTATTAAATAAAAGCAAATGGGAGGATGAGTGAGAGGAAATGGGAGAGACAGAAAGAACACGATTCTCATCACTAGACATGGTTGATTTGAGTCCTGACTCCCCAGCACTTTTCTATCAATATTTATGTTTATCTAACTATGAAAGTCTGTAGCATGAATCTTAAAAGTTCTTATTAATAAAATCAAACCTGAGGCCAGTTATTGGGGTCAATGCTGGTAGATCAGAGAGACAGAACAAGCCACAGCTATCTCACCTTGCCAGTTCCTCAGCTGGTCCTGTTTCCTCAGACTGGAAGCCTCTGTGTCCTCATCCCAATGGCTCTCAGCTGAACTGCTGCTCAAAAGCCTGAATGCTTAACCAGGCCAAATGCTTAACCAGGCAAATGCTTAACCAGGCAAATGCTTCTAATTTCTGGTCCTTATGCCTTATAAACCTTTCTGCTTTCTACCACCACTCCCTGGGATTAAAGGCTGCTTTCTGGGATTAAAGGCGTGAGTCACCATGCCTGACTGTTTCCAATGCGGCCTTGAACTCAAAGAGATCCAGAGGGATTTCTGTGTCTGGAATGCTAGGATTAAAGGCGTGCGTGAGTGCCACCATTTTCTAGCCTCTGTATCTAGTGGCTGTCTGTTCTCTGACCCCAGATAAGTTTATTAAGGTACATAATATTTTGGGGAACACAATACCACCACAAAAGTCAGATATACTTAAGCAGAAAATAAGGAATACCAGCAGAATGTTAATAGTGACCTTGATTCTACCATGTAGAGATGGCTACTGTATTTGCACCTAAGTCTGGTTCTGATGCTAGAGGCTTATTGGCTTACAGCATTTGTTCTGACTTTGCGTAGCCCTTCGTGAAGTATCCAGCTGTCATTCAAGAACAAGATATGAGTATCCAGTAAAGAGACTATTGGATACAGAACTCAGGGGTCTTAGTCCATACACCTCTTACAGTTTCTGTTCCTGACTTCCAGGAGCTTAGTTCTCCAGTGACACAACATGCCAAGCACTTCGGTAGAAACACATCACTCCCCCTCTATAATTACTTGGCTGCTCTGGCTCTTGTCGAGTGCCAAGTGTGGCCACTGAATGACAGGTAGACAGGTATTTGGGCCTGGTGCCCATCACCCTGTTGCTTGGTCTGAGGGTTTCTGTTGAGTTCTTCAGGCTGTGGGTGGGTAGCAGAGTTGAAGTAACAGGAGAAGTCTACTGGGTGGTGACTTGGCAGTTCAAGGAAAGCTGTAAATGAGGCTGTCAGAAGGGAACTTTGTGGCAAACCTGGTGAACAAACCCGAGGTGTGAGGCGGCCAGAACTTGGAAGAAGCCAACTTTCTCTCTGACTTGGTGGTTTCCTCTTGTTGGTTTTTCCGTGAAGTGGTTAGATGTGCTAACTATCGCCCAAACAGAATATGGATGGCTTTGGGATTGGGATGTAGTGACGGCCAACAGTGGTAAAAGGGAGGGCTACGAATGTACACATCTACAAGTCAGAGTGTCTAACAGGCCTGGAGCAGTGTTGACAGCATAAACAAACCAGTTCCTGGTCACGGTCCCCAAGCAATGGCACAAAACTGGGTTACTTTGTCTCTTTAGTGACTTCGTTTGGAACATCTCCAAATGCCCCCTCTCTGCTTTTGACTTTGAGGGTAGAGAGGGCCTCTAACATAACACTGTGCCAGC
Source organism: Peromyscus eremicus (assembly GCF_949786415.1). NCBI lineage: Eukaryota > Metazoa > Chordata > Mammalia > Rodentia > Cricetidae > Peromyscus > Peromyscus eremicus. Next base: position 29,278,176 of record NC_081416.1, on the reverse strand, counting down.
CATAAACAGACATCGAAGGCACAATTGCTCTTCTCTCCCACATTGTGGATAAAACAGACCTGAGTATGGGTGGTCAATCCAATTATATAAATTTATTTCCTATTTTCTTTTTAGTGAATGCCACAGCAATTTACATCAATGACAATGTTACAAACCAGACTTATAGCTTCTGCTAAATCTCATGTCAACATAGCCAAGTAGCCTCTTTAATCAGGATGACTATTCTGATTTGCTTCAGGCCATCAAAGCCATGACTCCCACTTTAAGCCAGTGATTCTCAACCTGTGGGTCATGACCCCTCTGTCAGCCCCCCAATCTCCAGAAATATTTACATTGCAACTCATGACAGTAGCAAAATTACAGTTATGAAGTAGCAACAAAATAATTTTATGGTTGGGGGTCACCACAACACAAGGAACTGTATTAAAGGGTCACAGTATTACGAAGGTTGAGAACCACTGCTCTAGGCAATAAATATTCATTAAAATCCCATTTCATTTAAAAATGTTCCAGTTAAAAGTATAAGTTATACAAGGGTCCAAAAATAAACACACTCCAGCACACAGGCATACTGTGCGGTCTCTCTTAAAGAGCCCTGTCACCTGGGCCATGGTTGGATCATTGCCATTGCTTCAGCAATATATATGCCTTCCCAACCAGGGATTACTAACTCTTAATGCGTTGTTTTCCAAACTTCGTTCAGCAGCAGAATTTATTTCTGGAGATGAACAGTTAAGGTAGCAATGTTTAAGATAGATGAAATGGCCGGGCGGTGGTGGCGCACGCCTTTAATCCCGGCACTCGGGAGGCAGAGCCAGGCGGATCTCTGTGAGTTCGAGGCCAGCCTGGGCTACCAAGTGAGTTCCAGGAAAGGCGCAAAGCTACACAGAGAAACCCTGTCTCGAAAAAAAAAAAAAGATAGATGAAATGGAGCTTTTCCTGGATGAAATGGGAGTGGAGAGTTTAAGACATTTGGTCTTCCTGATGAGTGCCATCCATGGTCAGAGTCTACTGCACCACCATACGAAAGTGCCACCACTTTATGCATCAAGGACACCTGGTTTCTAGCAAAGCTAGACCACAAGTTAATAATGAAAAGACCTAGTAGGCCTCAGCCTTCATGCTATGTTAGGCTCTTCCCACAGTCTTAATTTTATTCTTGACAATTTCATATGTATATATAATATGTTATGATCATCTTCATCCTGTTACACTTTCTTCTCCCCTCCCACTTCTGCTGACCTCCTTCCTGTTCTCGACATGTCCCTCTCGTGTGTGTGTGTGTGTGTGTGTGTGTGTGTGTGTGTGTGTGTTTGTATGTGTATGCAGGTAGTCACTGTTGTTCATGATTACAGTGACTATGTCCTATTAAGATGGTGCTCCTCTCCTTCCTTTGACTCTTGCAGACTTTCCATTCCTTCTTCCATGATGGACCCTGGGGAGGGTGATAGAGATGTCTGCTTTAGGGTTTGAGTACTCAACAATCAAACTTATTCTCAGCACTTTGATCAGTTATGAATTTTTGCACTAACTGCTGCTCTCTGCAAAAGGAAGCCTCTCTGGCCCAGGTTGACAACAGCAATGATCTATGGGGATAGACACAACTATTTAGAAGGTGGTCTACCCACGTGTCCATTTAGCAGACTATCAGTAGTAAATTCCTCCCTCGGGTCTGCGACCTCCTTTCCTATAGGCTTTGATTATATCTTAATTCTTGAAACTGGTGAGAATTTGGAATTTAGTTGCTTGCTTCGACTTCCCCACAGAACATGGCTGAAGAATGGTCATCACAGAACCCAATTTTTAGCAATCATTGGTCCTTTGGACCCTGATTACGGACATTCTCTGATTTCCTTGCTTTCCTTTCTGGGCCAATATTAGCCTACTCCTGGCTTTACAACTGTGATTTGAACTGCGCCACCCCCTCGCGTCTTGAGCAGACTATCCTGGGTCTCCTTTGCTGCCAAATCCTATTTTTCAATTCTCCACATCTTCCAAAATACCTTCATTCAGTGTGTCCCATGCATCAATGCATTGAGAGCCCTCTTGGGCATGTACGCCATCTTTGCCAGTGCCGTTATTTCAAACCAGATCCAGTCTTTCCTCAGGAACAGACACATTTCAACCACAGTTGACTCACCCGTCTGAGGACCCCCATCAGTTCTTGGTTCTGAGGATCAGTTGTTTTTCTTGGTACAAATCCAAAACTTCGAGGGTAGAATTCAGTGTTAAGCTGGACTCTCTAGAACATCATTACGTTTGGTCACTGAGACACCAGAGGTTATTGTCCTAACACAGCAATTCCATTCAATGGCCTTGCACTCAGCCTGGTGTAACTGCTGTATTGTACATCTGAAGTGTCCTGGAGGTAGGGGAGGTTCAGCAGCGATGCATAGCTTTGCCAATTTGTTTACTTAGTTACAGGTGTTTGAAATGGAAAGAGATTTTCTTGACAGATAATTTGACATACTAGTAATGACTTGTAGACGTATAGACATATTTAAACAAAGGTTTTCTTCAGTCAACTATTTCTGGCTTGGGACATTTGTGAACAAGTCATTTACACTTTGAATAAAGTAAGCATTTATATGCATTGCACAATGTATGCAGAGAAGTTGGCTGGGTTTTTTTTTTTTTTTTTTTGGCTGGGGTTTTTAAAAGGGGATATTTTTTATGCATTTAGGAAACAAATTTTTGTTATACAATTCCCCAGACTTTGACCAGCATATTCTTATAAGAGGGAAGAATCAATCAATATTTGAACTTAAACCAAAGGATAGCGTTTCTTGGCCTTGGCATTATTGACGTTGGGTCCGACTGCTATTTGCCACTGTGGGTTGCCCTGTGTGTTGCCAGTGTTAGCAGAGCCTCTGATTTCTATCCAGCTGATGCCAGTAGCGGCCTGTCATCATCATATTGTCAAGCGTCTTTTGATGGAAGAAGTCACCCCTGGTTGAGAACCACAGTTGTAGAAAGGGAGGGGGAGTTGGAGACAGGGCAGGCTACAGCCACACAGTGACATCAGCTCCTGTGATGATGACAGTTCAGACTTGACTTGTTTGCTGAATGAGACCTCCTCCACTAACCCTGGGCCTCCCCTAAGTTTCCTCCTTTACATTTATTCCGTTCTAAGGCATAATGTCACTATGTTGTACAGGCTAGTCTTGAACTCGCAGGCCTTCTGCCTCAGCTGCTCCAGTGCTGGGGTTCTAAGCATCCATCACCATACTGGACTTCTTATTACAAATGTCCTAAAGAACCCTCTACCTTAAGAATTAGCCCTATATAAAAAGCATACAGTGTTCTACAACACTGAGTAGCTGATATTATTTTTTCTTCAGTTAAAATAAGTAATTCCAGCATGTGCTCATACCATTTACCTTTTGCTATTTAACAAACTAATCCAAAGCTCGGTGGCTAAAAACTATTTGTCACTGCTCATGTATTGTGTTGGCTGTGGGTCAGCTGATCTAGACTGAGCTGGCTGGGCAGCTCTACCTCTAGATGTAGGTCTTGAACTAGCTGGGACTACAGTGACTGACTGAGCTCTATTATGTCTATGTCCCCTCTCATCATTGTCTTGGGATTAGTGGACAATTCAGGTCATGCTCGTCTTGTGGTGATGGCAGAAACACACAAGGACTCCTGAAGCTGAGACACCGAACTAGCAACCATCGACTCTGAAATCATCCCACTGGCCAAAGCAAGTCACGTGGCGGACATTAACAGGAGAAAGATGCATGCACCATCCCTTAGTGGGAAGTACTACCCCAGTGGTTCTCAACTTGTGGGTCGTGACTCTTTGGCACACCTTTATCTCCAAAAACATTTACATTATGATTCATAACAGTAGCAAAATTCCAGCTACAAAGTAGCAATGAAATAATTTTATGTTTGGGGGTCACCACAACACGAGGAACTGTATTAAAGGGTGGCAGCATTAGGAACGTTGAGAACCACTGTACTAGCCCATCTAGCAAAAGGTGATTTAGCCTGGAAAGGGTAAAGAATTGTACTCAAGGATATGACCTGGAAAAACCCTTCCCTTTGCAATATATTTTGCTTTTGAGTAATTTAACACCGGAGCTCCTTAATTTTGCTAGAGGCCTCCATAATGAGAGAATATACTCACAATACCATTTCAAGAATGGAATCAACTGGAAAGGCAGAATGAACTGAGCTCTGGAAATATATCTTAACTCCAGTGAGCTCAGTCTTGTTGGAAGTAAACAGCATTATTTTTCTGTGGTTTTACAAAATGGAAAAAAAAAAAAAGCCAGATGTGTCCGATATGAAGGCCAAGAGAGAGAGCATTTTCCAAGATGTTTGTGAGATTAAGATGTGAAAACACTGATATTTAAGGGCTGGCAGGTGGCAGATGTGTTGGCCAGAGGAATGTTGAATGAAAATCTCTGGAATGTTGGAGCAAACTTTTACGTTTATTGCCAGGAAGTGTATGCTGCTTGCTTTCCTGCATCTCTTCAAAAGGTCTCTTGTAAGCCCAGTCTCGCCTGGTCCAGGTAGGGAGGCTTGGCAACAGCTGTAAGTGGAAGTGTTCTCTGAGCTGTGTTCTGCTCCAGCCAGACCAAACCCTGCTAATATGTAACTCGAGTCTGAGCACTTCTTGTATGCTTACATTGGTTTCAGCACCATTTTTAGCGGCTGAAAAGAGCAGTTCCAAGTGTTCCCCCATCCACTTGGCACTTACCGTAATTGTATGAGGCCAATTACCAGAGTGGCAATCAGTCATGTTGGGGGATTTAAACAGGGTTAAAATTTTAAAAATTCGCCTAATGACACATGTACATGTACTGAAGACAGGGAAGGCGGTGTGTGCAAGGGCAGAGCGTTGTATCGGAAATCACAGTTATTTTTGCAGAGACCCTGGATTTAGAGGACAACGCTCTACATGTTTGCTGTGATCCATCAAAAGTGGGTCTGGGCTGCATACCCATCCGAAGAGCTCAAAAACAACGAAACAAAGCCAAGACAGCATGGCGACAAGGGCTGGGGCAAACTCTCAGAGACTGTTGAGCCACATTGCAAAACAGTGAGTGCCTTTTCTTCTTAACCATTTTGTGTCTGTGTGTTGTGTTGTGCATGTGGTGCATGTACTTATTAGTGTGGATGTGTGCACTGATATGACCAGGTATGAGTGCATGTGTGTGCACATATGTGTAGAGGTTGATGTTGGGTGTCTATCCTAAAGTCTGTCTCCTCTCCACTTTTTCTTTGAGACTGAGTTTCTCATTGAACTTGAAGTACATGGACTGGTAGGCTGGCCAATGAGCTCCAAACACCACGAATCTTCTATCCCTTCCCCTGTCCTACTGCTGGGGTTATAAACATGAACTGCTATGCTTGGCTTTTTTTTTTTTTTTTTTTTCTGGGACAAGATTTCTCTGTATAGCCCTAGCTGTCCTGGAACTTGCTCTGTAGAGCAGGCAGGCTGGCCTCGAACTCACAGAGATCTGCCTGCCTCTGCCTCCCAAGTGCTGAGATCAAAGGCGTGCGCCGCCACCGCCAGCCTTGGCTTTTTACATGGGTACTGGAGATCTGTGCTCCGGTCTTCCTGTTGGTGCTTCAGGCACTTTCCTTGCTGAGCTCCTCCTCAGGCCCACAAAAGAGCTGCTTACTAAGTTAAGCATGTGGTTGCTATGGGACCCAGGAATCCGACTTTTTGGGAGTAGCCAAGAGAAATAGAGACTATATTCACATACAAATGTCTGTGTGAATATTCCTAGTGTCTAGCTCACAATCATCAAGTGCCCTTTACTTAATGGGTAGATGAACTGTTGATGCTTCTACAGAGCTGAAAGCTACTTACAGAAGAGGATGAAGATACATGAAACAAGACCGAACTTCAAAGGCATGATGGTAGGCGAAAGAAGTCAGATTCAGAAAGCTACAGACTGAGTGCTTTGGCTCAGATGTTATTCTGAGAACAGAAGAACCTATAGAGAAAAAGCCAAAGATTACCAGAGATTGTGAGTGTGGCTATCTTATAAAGGGGGAATATAGGAAAGGGTGAGGGTACTAACAGTGTTCTGTATCTTAATTGTGATCGTAGTTTTTTAGGACTCTACAGATGGGTCAAAACTCATACAACTGGGCATGCAGAGGGTTAAATTTAGACCTAAATAAGCCTCGCTTAAAAATGATGCATTTTAGCATTCCTCAGAATCTCCTGTCTTCACATTTGTCCGTGTAAAGTGCCCACTGCCATGGCCACCCAACTTATACCTGTGTTCTTGGAGATGATTCCTTGTCTCCCTAGCACCTGTTGAAAGTCCAAGCTTAGGGTCTGCTTTTTCTAGGTGGTTCCTTATCCAGCTCTCACTTGTTGGGATCATGGAACACATCCACCCTGAATTGAGACCCTCTCCTCTCCTCTCCTCTCCTCTCTTCCCCTCCTCTCCTCTCTTCCCCTCCTCTCCTCTCCTCCCTTCTTCTCTGATTTCCTTTCTCCCCTCCCCCTCCTTCCCTCCCTTCCTTTTTTCTTTTCTTCAACAGGGTCTCGTGTATCCCCAGCCTTGAACCTGGTATATAGCTGAGGGCGACCTTGAAAGTTTGTTCCTCCTGCCTCCACCTCCTGAACGATGGGATGCCACAGTTACGGGCATGTGCCCCCATGCCCAGTTTATGCAATGTTAGGAATTGATTCCAGGGTCTCAAGTGTGGTAGGTACTCACTCTCCCAAGTGAGCTATAGCCCTGGCACTGAAATTAAACCTTAAGTTACTGTTCTGAGACTTCGCTCTTAGGGATATTGAAAGCACACTCCCGAGGAGGGGATATGCGGCTATTGGCCCGAGGCTGTGTTTTTCTTGGCCTGCATAGTTGTTTAAAGAAATTCAATTAGTTGCCAAGATTAAAAAATGAGAAATTTCATATAAAAATCCAGAGTTACAGCTTCTCTTTAAGAAGTAGGAGGATCTGGTAAAATGGACCTGAATTCTACATGGAACTGGGGCTGAGATGCCCTGGCCCTTGCAGCAGGCCTATGCCCTCCACCTCTGAGGTGCTGCTGTTTTGCACAGAGGCCTCCAGCGGCCCCGCCAGGCTCTTAGTTTACCTACACAGCAGCGATACAGGACATAAGAATTGTACTGTACTTTTTAAAATATAAAAATTATTGGAATGTGTGTGGACCATGTGTGCTGGGTCGTTTTTGTCAACTTAACACAAACTAGAGTCATCTAGAAAGAGGAAAACACAACTGAGAAAATGCTTCTGTCAGAGTGGACTCTGGGCAAGTCTTGATGGGTGAGTGATGTGGGAGGGCCCAGCCCACTGGAGGTGATGTTGCTCCTGGCCAGGTGGTCTTGGGTGGTACAAGAAGGCAGGCTGAGCAAGCAATGGGGAACAAGCCAGTAAGCAGCACTCCTCCATGGCCTCTGCTTCAGCTCCGGCCTCCAGGTTCCTACTTGAGTTCCCGCCCTGACTTCCCTTCACGATGGACTGTAAGCTCTAAGATGAAGTAAACCATTTCCTTCCCAAGTTGCTTTTGGTCATGGTGCTTGGCATAGCATGAGAAAGCAAACCTGGACAGCATATGATTTGAAATACAGGAATAAACATATTGTTTGGTGAAAGGAATGAGTTTGCCAGTGGCGTATGGTGCTTGTGATGGGCGTGTGCTGAAAAGATCCACATTCAGACTGTTTCCTGAAACAAACACCTGCTCCACACTTAGCCATGGCATGGGTAGGAATGTTCATGTGCTCAATCCTCCCAGCCAAAAGGCCTTTGAGTAGTGGAGCACTCAGTTTGCACAAAAGAGATAGTATGGTGGCCTGTGTAAAATGTGTTACTGGAGAGGCAGAACTAGAGACCTTATAGAGAAGTAAGTACAGAGAATTTTAAAAGTGTGTGTGTGTGTGTGTGTGTGTGTTTGTGTGTGTGTGAGAGAGAGAGAGAGAGAGAGAGAGAGAGAGAGAGAGAGAGAGAGAGAGAGAGAGGAGAGAGAGGGAGAGAGAAGGGGGGTACAAATTGTTTAAAGTGTAAGTGGACCTTCCTAAGTCATTGATAGCAAAAGATGTGGGAATGGAGCCTATGCCCTTCAGTCAGTGATTTTCAAACTCTTGGGATGGTGTGAAGGTGTCCATCTCACTCAGAGGGTCCCAGATATATCGGTGTTCCCGATCACTTGAACACATCTTGAGTGACAAGTCTGATCTACACCTTCTCCAAAGAATTGGACATGATTTCCCAGCCCCAATTTAGCTTTTAGACAATTTGCTCCATGTTGCAGAGTACCTCACAGAATCAGGAGTTTGGGTCTTTGATCAAAGAATGTCACCCCTCTTGGACAAGGGGCTATTTAGGAGGTGATGGGGTTGGTACTTTGGGAAGAAAGTGTTTTTTCTATTTCTTTTTCTTTTTTTTTTGTGAATGCGTGTGTGTGTGTGTGTGTGTGTGTGTGTGTGTGTGTGTGTGAGTGAGAGAGAGAGAGAGAGAGAGAGAGAGAGAGAGAGAGAGAGAGAGAGAGAGAGAGAGAGATTGACTGGTTGGCATTTTCCCAGGATCAAGTATGAATGACAGGATCCTTCTTGCCTGTCGTCTCTGTAGCCCTAGGCTAGTCACCAAGGTCTCCTGGTTTCCCACCAGCCTCCTGGAGGTGAATTCTTGACCTTGCAGGCTGTTGTGAAAGATTGAATTGGAACCCTTGAAAGCTGCAGGATCTATGGAGGAAAGGTATTTCTGAAGAGACAGGTGATTTACAGTCACTCTCGTCTTTTCATTCTGAGTGCAGCTGAGATGCCAGGCTACATACACATCTTAAAGTCCGTCTCCTTCATCCACGACTCCCTCATGGTTCAGAATACTTCGAGGAACCTCGGAGCTCCCCGCGGAAGAAGATAAATTATGCTTCTTTTGTACAGTTCTCGGAATTTCTCAGGCAGATACCGCTTCTGGTTTTAGTATGGTAATTTCTTCACTTCAGGAAGAAAAACTTTTTTCTTTTAATTGTCCTTTTTGGATACAGACTGCTGCAATGTCTGTTTAAAACTTAGTTGGTGCTGGTTGGAAAGGAATATACTTTTTCTAAATCAGCATTCTTATGGCTCTGTCCAATAGGAATGTAGTATGTCCGTATACACAATTAAAAATGTTTATTTTTTTAGTTGTGTGTGTGTTTGTGTGTACATGCACACGTGTGTGGGTTCCTGTGAAGCCAGAAGACGCTATCAGATCCATTGAAACTGGAGCCAAAGGTGCCGTGAACCACCATGTGGGTGCTTCGAATTGAACCTTGACTGGAGAGCCGTCTCCTCAGCTCAGCTCTTAAAGTTATATAGCAGCACTAGTTTTAAAAAGTTAAATTAATTCCACCGAGCACTAGAGAGATGGCTCAACAGTTAAGTGCACTGGTTGCTGTTCCAGAGGACCTGGGCTCAATTCCTAGCTCTCACATAGTAGGTCACAGGCGTCCATAGCTCTCGTTTCAGAGCATTTGAGGGCCTCCTTGACCTCAATGGGCACTGCATGCATGTGTTGCATATACATATATGCAGGCAACACACCTGTAGATGGGAAATAAAAATAAAATGAAAAAAATCATTTCAATCTGTAGAGAGCCGTGCACGGCCGTGCCTCAAAGATGGCGCAGTGTCTGGCTTCTGCCTTCCCGATGGCAGGTGCTCCTTATTTGGCTAAGGCTAGGATCTGGCTTGCTTCTGCACACCTGGACCTAATCTGGCTTGCTTGCACGTGTCTGACCCTAGCGGCATTGTCCACGTGGCACCACGGGGTTGATTTGCCCAGTGGCTATAAAGGGCGTGGGCTGACTTTCCCAGTAGAGTAATTGTGAGAGTGACTGGGAGGGTGACTGTGAGAGTGAGAGAGGAGAGTGAGAGAGTGAGAGTGAGAGAGAGAGAGAGAGAGAGAAGAAGAAAAAGACTATCCCCGGGGTCAGAAGATTGTTCAAGGTTCCTGAATAAACTGCTTAGAGAAGAGTCTGGCGTCGCGTCATCCTTGCTGGTCGAGGTGGACGCGACATCAATCATGTATTTTATTTAACCTAGATATTTCTGAAATACCCTTTCAATATAATTGATGTTAGAATTACTAATGAGATACTTTGTCTTTTTTATTATTGTTATTAAAATGTAAGGAATCTTAACAATAACAGTGTGTTGTGAATTTTCACTGGGAAATACTTAGCCTGTCTTTGGTTCCAAAATTTGCAGCTTTTACATATTTTCACATTGGCCCAAACAGTCTTAAATTTTCTTGAGACCGGATTTTCAGTTTTTAAGTTTTAATGTCCATGAGAGAATAAAACAGCATTTAAGCATCTCTTCCTTGGCCACACTGTCATTTCTAGGCCCTGTAGACACTAGCCTCTAGTGGCTATATTTGATAGCTAGGGCAGGGCCAGACTGAGGTGAAGGCTGCTGATCCACGGGATTTTCAGAAGTCCTATTCCCACACCCACCGCTAGTAGCTTGTGTGTGCTCCTTGTTGAGGGCGTCTTCTCAGCAGAAAGACGAACCCTGTGAAGATGATGGAAGGCCCTGCCTCAGTCAGCACACATGATTTGCCTTGCACTCTCCGGGGTCCTTCTTTATCTAGCCATTTGCCCCTCAGATGGCTCATATTCTCTAGAAGGAACTTGCAGCCGTGATACTGTGTATCCACTGGACAGATAGGTACTCAACAAGTTTTGATGTCCAGCCTTGCTAAACTCTGGGGAATATTTTAGCCATGAGAAAGGATCACAGGGTTACTGTCTTCATAAAACTTAATATCTAGAAGTGGGGGACGTTGAACCTAATTGTATGGGCAATGAATACATAGCAGCATGCTAATATAAAGTGCTGTTCTTCATGAGACCACACAGTTAGGGACTGAATTCAGTTTGGGGTTTTGGTGAATCCTCTTTCAATATTTGAAGTTTTTCTTGGGCTCTGGTGGGTTTGGGAAGTGAGAAATGGCAGAGATTTTTTTTTTTTAAATCAGGGATACAAGTATAATCAAGAGTAACAAGCAGAGTGTGATCAGTTAGGAGGGATAGAGAGAGACGGGTAGAAACTTCAAGGCCTCCGGGAGGAATTTAGTCTTTATCCTTATAGACTGGAGGTCACCGAGAGCTATAACAAACTGCATGTGCTCCTCTGGGATTCCTCCTTGGGGTTTTATGAGATGACACATGGCTGCAGATCTTCTGTGTGATTGCCACCTCAGGTTCAGCCCCAGTGGAAAATGACTGGGAAAGAAAAATGGTACCTTTGTGTTATTGCTGACTCACCAGCAATGGGCTCCAGCAAGTTCTGAGAAAGAAGCAGTTCACGAGGACATTGAGGACAGAAGCAGTTTTAGAGCTCAGAAGGAATGCATATCACATAGCCCAGAAATAAAATTTGGATGTTCCAGCTCCAATTGTAATCAGGTCTGCAGGAACTGAGGCTCATCATTCTTATATTATCGTTAGTGGTGCTTGCCGTGGCTTGAATGTCACATGCAATTCCTGTTGAAACTTAATCCCCACTGTGCATTATTAAGAGGCTGGAAACTTAATCTAACTGTGGCTCTTGGAGGTGTGGCCTTGGGGAGGTAATTAGGATTAGATGAGGTCATGGGCATGGGACCTCCATGGTTGCATTAGTGGTTGTATAAGAAGAGGGAGAGCCAGCAAGCTCGCTGTGTCTCAGCATGTGCTACCCTCTGCTACAGTGTCCCCATCCTCAAGAAGGACCTCACAAGATGCAACTCCCTGACCATAGACCTCCAGAACTATGAGCTGAATAAACTTTTATTCTTTGTAAATTACTTCGGCCATAGTTTTCAGTCATGGCAACAGAAATTGATGAAGATAATGCTGCCACTAAGAATATAATACCACAGCTATTATTTATCCAGGGCCTATGGTTTTCTAGCTGTATATGTTTACACATGTGTGTAATTAATTCACAGAAAACCCTGCCCACAATGTAGATATTATTCCCATTTTATTTGATATGTAATGAAAGAGAGATATGCTAAGGTTAAATGACTTGTCTACAGCTGAGAAGCTAATTTTGGAGCACAGGTCTGCTTGATTTCAAAGCACTGGTACGTTCTTGTCATCACTAGTGCCTGGTAAGTAGAGGCCAGATGATTTCAGGCTTGAGCATGGGTAAAACAGTATGGATGTAGATAGGAATGGATTCACTCATGCCTGTGAGAGAAGCCAAGGATCAGGAACCATACTCGGATAGGTGATACTTAACTGAGACACTGGTCAGTGTCACTCTCTAATTATTCCCCCCAATATGTACTAGTCCCAAAGCCATGTGTATAATTCCATTTTTTCCCCTCGGTCCTCTTTCATCTGTTTAGGTCTTAAGCCTTTCTTTCTGCTTTGCAGACCCATTAGCATCTCTATTTGGTTGAGTTGAACTGGATCTATTTCTGTAGACAACAGTTCAGTGGTCTCAAGCTGGGCACAGCCTCCTTCATCTGTGAGGGATGATTATGTGCAGGTAGCGTCTCCTGACCCAAGGTAGATACATGTTCTAGGCATACACAAGCGAGCAAGCGAGCATCCCTGATCAAATGGAGCCTTTATCTTAGTAAGATGGACAGACAACCAAGTAAGACTTACAGTCCATGGTGCATTTAATGACAGCACAAAGTAAGGAGGAAAATGAGACGCGAGTGTTCAAGGAAGTCAGGATGGTGGCATCTGAACTGGAGCCCTGCAGGAAGTGAGGGGGAATTGAAGGAATCTGGGGAGAGAGCCTTCTAAGCATTGCAAGCAGCCAGACCAAAGGGCCTGAGGCGTGGTTGGGCCTGGAGCATAAAAGGAACAGCAAAGTGCTTCAGCTGGGACTGGGGGCAGCTGGAGACGGGGTTGGAGAGATAACTGGGGCTCGCAGGACTTTGTAGCCGCTTTGGTTTTCCTATGAGCGAGGGTTTTTGTAGTAAAGGAGCAGCAGATTTCAAGCATGGATGATAGTGTAAATGCAGGTCTAGAGGTGGGCAGGAGAGTGGGTGTGGATGATAGTGTAAATGCAGGCCTAGAGGTGGGCAGGAGAGTGGGTGTGGATGATAGTGTAAATGCAGGTCTAGAGGTGGGCGGGAGAGTGGGTGTGGATGATAGTGTAAATGCAGGCCTAGAGGTGGGCGGGAGAGTGGGTGTGGATGATAGTGTAAATGCAGGCCTAGAGATGGGCGGGAGAGTGGGTGTGGATGATAGTGTAAATGCAGGCCTAGAGGTGGGCAGGAGAGTGGGTGTGGATGATAGTGTAAATGCAGGCCTAGAGGTGGGCGGGAGAGTGGGTGTGGATGATAGTGTAAATGCAGGCCTAGAGGTGGGCGGGAGAGTGGGTGTGGATGATAGTGTAAATGCAGGCCTAGAGGTGGGCAGGAGAGTGGGTGTGGATGATAGTGTAAATGCAGGCCTAGAGGTGGGCAGGAGAGTGGGTGTGGATGATAGTGTAAATGCAGGCCTAGAGGTGGGCAGGAGAGTGGGTGTGGATGATAGTGTAAATGCAGGCCTAGAGGTGGGCAGGAGAGTGGGTGTGGATGATAGTGTAAATGCAGGTCTAGAGGTGGGCAGGAGAGTGAGGACTCACTGTAGTCCTGTGTGGGAGAAAGGATGAAACTTAGACATGGATGGTCAGGTGCTGTTACTGTGTTTACTATGTTAAAGTTAAAACCTTCCTTTTTAAGAAAAGAAAAGGGGAAGTGCTGTGGGATGGTCTGTATGTCAAGTGTGTTGCTGATTGGTCAGTAAATAAATCACTGATTGGCCATTGGCTAGGCAGGAAGTATAGGCGGGACAAGGAGAAGAATGCTGGGAAGTGGAAGGCTGAGAGAGACACTGCCAGCCGCCATCAGGACAAGGAAGATGTAAGGTACCAGTAAGCCATGAGCCATGTGGCAAAGTAAAGATTAATAGAAATGGGCTAAATATAAGAGTAAGAGCTAGACAATAACAGGCCTGAGCTAATGGCCAAGCAGTTTAAATAATGTAAGAGTCTGTGTGTTTATTTTATAAGTGGGCTCTGAGACTGGCGGGACTTGGTGGCGGGAGCTGGAGAGAAATTCTCCAGCAACAGTCAGGGGAGGCTGTGAGAAGTAATTGAATGTTCTCTCTTCCTCTATTTCTCTCTCTCTCTCTCTCTCTCTCTCTCTCTCTCTCTCTCTCTCATCTATCTATCTATCTATCTATCTATCTATCTATCTATCTATCTATCTATCTATCTATCTGATACAAGGAATCAAGTAGCCCAGGCTGGCCTAGAACTCACTATGTAGCCAAGGATGTCCTTGGATTCTGATCCTTCCACTTCTACCTCCCAAGTGCTGGAATTACAGGTGTGCATCACAATGCTCAGCTGATTCTACAGACATTCTGAGGAAGAGAGAGTGTTTGGGGCTTGCTGATAGATGAACAAAAATAGACCATTTAAAGTAATTTTATTTTCCCATTCAGAAGTTATTTTAGCTATCTTCCGGCACATGTAACAGGCCATCTCGGTCATTCATTGTCCTAGATATTTCTTATATTCTTTAAGTGATATTTTAATTTTTTAAAATTGTACAAGTAAGCCATCATTCTAGCCTTCTTGTAAAATATCATGCAGAGCAAAATGAAGATCTCTTTTTGTGCCTCCGTAGTTCTTATCCAAGAAAGAGCTCATTCCTAAGATGTTTTGATTTTTTTTTCTGTGCTTGTACATGGCATTCATATAGCATAAAGCTGAGGAGTTAGGTTTTTTGATATGAAAATGAAGGCATGATCTCACACTGATTTTTTTAAATCCAAATATCTTGAAGATCTTTCCATATCAGAACACTGAGACCCACTTCCTTCTGCTAAATTGCCCAGGGAGTCCTTCAAAAATGCATCTGACTCATTTCACTTCTCTCTCCTAATCACTCCCCGAATTAGGGAATCAAAGACAGACACCCACGCACATGCCCTAAGCAGAGTCTCTTTTCCAGAAAGCATCCACAAGATGACATTTAAGGGTTCAGAGAATGAGCTTAGCGTGCACAGTCACCTTCCTGAAATGGCCTTCCTGTTCTGGCGGGGTCACAGCTGCCTTGATCATTTCTGTTTGAAAATGCCTCTGCTGTGTTATACTCTCGGCATGTCTCATATCCCCCTCACTAGCAAAAGTTAAAGAGCCGGGTGCAGGATGGCCTGGCCTTGGATGGCCTGGCCTTGGATGGCCTGGCCTTGGATGGTAAGTAAGCACATTGGCCAAACCAAAGGGAAGCAGAGGCTGCAGCCAGAACAAGCGTTGTGAATAGAACAGGGATCATTTTGTGTGCGTATCTCCCCCCGGTTATTAGATCACTGCATTTATTAGTCTTTGATATAATTTCATATCAACAATACACAGACTTACAGCGGCCAGTGCATTATGAAAAACAAAAGGACTTACTGTTCATCACCAGAAAGCTCCCACCTCTGAGCACTATTTTCATGGTTATAAGAACAAGATGTCTACAGTCTATCTAGCTTCCCCTGTCCTGAAGGTACAGGCTGTTAAGGTTTACATAGTCATCATAGTACAAGCTACTGCTCACTTCTTTCTCTTCTCTTCCTTGAATTCACCACACAACAGGTAGGAGGGGAAACAAGATACAGTCTATGGGAAAACCACCTCCAGGGCTGTGCTTTCCAGTGCTGGGGTTCCTGTGTGCAGGGAGCCCTGTTATAATGCCAGAGAACTCTAGTGAATGGAGGCTATTTTCAGACATGTGGGACAAGGTGCGAAGTTCACCAGCTTTCATCCGTTTTATTCTACTGTGCCCACTCACATGAAGGCATAACCATGCCTTCCTCTTGTATTGATTCACTTATTTTCAGTGAAAGGCAGTTCATCGATCAGCATGATGGAGAGCAACTGAGGCTCAAAGTAAGGAGAAAGGTTGCATCAGAATATTCAAGTTAGGAGACACAGACAATGGGTAGGAGAAACTGGGCCCCATACACACTGGAACTCAGACTTTCTCAGCATAGCTGTGTTGGGTGTTTATTTTGATACCCTTCCCCTTACTTAGGACATGGTGTTGGAGACACAGGCCTAGAAGACAGGGGGAAGCCCTGTTCTTGCTGCTGAGTGGGATGCAGTTCTCCAGGGTTTGTTGGAAAAAACAAAAAACAAAAAACAAAACTTAGTAGTAGACTTGCTATTGCTTTTGAGGCAGCAAGAAAGCCTGTTTGGATTATTGTGATCAATAATATTTAAAAAACATAAGAATAGTGCTATAAGGTGGGAGTTGGAAGAGCTATTAGAAAGAGTACTTCCCCTTCAAGAACGTATAACCTAATGGCAGAGACAGAATGTGCAAGAAAATATGGCATCTCCAGGCAGCAAGTGGTATCCACTGCATGAGCAGAATAGGACATATATGGTGGACGTGCTTAGAGAGGAGACATTTCCATGCCCTAAAGTGAACACGAGATAAAGTTTCATGAAAAATCAATTTAGTGTGCAACTTAAAAGGAGCTGAAGCCAAGAGAAGCTGAGACAAGATTGTTGTTCCCAGATCGTGACCCCCAGAGAGACCACCAAAGACGAGCATGCCGGAATGCAAAAGCATGGTTTAATTCTGGATATCCAATACAAGCCTAGGCAGGGACTTCGTCCAATACATCCAACACAGTGGAGGCTGGAGGAAGCACCCACCTATCTGCAAGCTCAGCTTTTAAAGGGAAAAGTCACAAGGTTACATCGTTTAGGGGTGCTAGTACGGGTACAATTCTGATTGGCTCGCTTCTAGGGGCTTCTAGAAATTACTTCTAAGGGAGTGATTGCCCGCCACCATTTCTCATTGGCTGCCCTCAGGTGGGGGCATTTTTATGGTCAGTTACCCTGGAAACCAGGGAGAGGACATTCCGTAGTCTGGCAGGCATTACCTCATGACTATCTTGTGACTCTGTACTTTTACACTTCCTGGTTTCTGGAATCTGAACTGACTGGTTTCAGTAACTAATGGCCTATTCCCAAAAGGAAAAATCTTAGGCCTTAATTTTAGGGTGAAAGCATTTTGGTCTTATTTCTAAGATGGCTCATTTTGGTCTCACAAAGATAAATAGAGGTAAGGGAATGTTAGGCAGACGAGAGGGTCCTAGGGGTAGAGGGAGGCATGAAAGAAGGGTTTCTGTAAATATTACAAAGGAAGAATAGAAAAGCATGGCTGTGTCAGGGAAAGAGAGGAAAGGCAACAGACGTTGTCCAGCTATAAAGACAGATTTTAGGGGGAAGAGATGCCAACTGACTGAAGTGGGCATTTGTGGAGATGTTTGGGGGACATGATTTGAGGGACTTGCTAAGTTGATGCCGAGAACACAAGAGGGTTTGTCTAGACTGAGGGCAGTTGAGGCTAGAGTAACATATCTGAAGTCACTTACGGGCCCATTAAGACGATGTGACTGACTGAGATCCTCAAAGAAACTAGCTTGACTGTTGCTCATGCTCACTATCAGAAGTGGATGGGGGAAGTGGACATGAGCAGAGACCTGGAGTGCTGGCCTGAGTGGTCTCAGTTGGCGGAAAACAGAGCAATTTCATGCAGTGAAGCATGCTGTGCCTTTCAAGACTGCCTCAACAAAGCTAAGAGTGAGCACGGAGAAGCAGCCACTGAAGATGGCTGCCGGAAGTCCTGGGTGACGTGAGAACACAATTCAACGGGTCTGGAGCAGGTGTGCTGAAATAAGTATAGGACAGAAGACTAGCAGCTTTTAAACATCTCTGCACAGTGTGATCAGTTGCAGGGATTAAAAAAAGCACACATTCCTAGGCTCCCTACCAGGAAAAAGGAGGAGGAGGAGGAGGAGGAGGAGAAAAGGGCGCTCAGGTCACCTCAGGTGTAGGAAATAGCAGAGGGTCGTTAGCCTAGCGAGGTGACTAAACAAGAGAGACTTCCGGGTGGTAGAAGGAACAGACCAAAGAGAGAATTCAAAGAAGGGAAACCAGTCACACATTCTTCAACTGTTTCCCGACGAAACACTGGGAGTTCTTTAAAAATGGACCCAGGCAAAGAGAGATGGCTCAGTGGTTAAGAATGCTTCCAGGTAATTCCAGCTCCAGGGGACCTGACACCTTCTTCTGGTGCGCAGGTGTATGTGTGCGCGCACACACACACACACAAAATAAAACACACACACGATAGAGATAAAAACAAATCTTTAAATTGTATCCCACTCCCTTCAGAGCTTTCAGGTTCCGCCTTAGGACATTGTTGAGTAAGTCACCTAGCACGGTCATCATTGCAGCTACCTGGGAACCCAGGTTATGAAAGTTTGGAGTTATGAAATGATGGAGGTTGTGCGGTTACACACAAACCTGTCTTTGGAAAGTGTCTGTTTCACAGTTTCTGTGAGGATGCGCTCTGCCTGAGTCTTCAGGGGCCTGGAGTTCAGAGGAAGGAGTCACTCACATCTCTTTCAACACCCTGCAAGTCATGCTGATAGTGGAGGGGGACACCCCAGGGCCTTGGCCTTCCAACCACGACCACGTTGCGGCAGGAAGTGCCAGGTCACAAATCACATTTCACACTTCTCTGCAGCTGCTTGTCTGGGCTCTGTCTGAGGTCTGGTCTGCGATCTCCTCCCTCTGCCTTTTGCCTGTGTTCTGCTGTGACCTGGGGACTACGCTGTCCGGCTGCTGCTTGCAGGTTATCTTCGAATCTTGTGTGTTCTTGTAAGCGTAGTTATCTCAGTGGTCTAGGCTGCTAGTGCTGCCTCTGAAATTTGTGCTGTGTGTATGTTATCTACCCAGCATCTTTCTGTGGAATGTACCTGCGTCAAATTTCTATGGAAACATCTGTTTCAATTAGGTAACATATTCTTTCTCTGAGACAATAAAAACATCATTGCTAGTAACGGTGTCCATTATGTGCTGGGCACTGTTATAAATATTGTACATGCCTTATACACTTCAACTTAAAACACTCAATGAGACAGTTATCATGATCCACTTTCTTGTCTTCCTTGTTCTGCTCACATGTGAAAACCCCACTGTATGGGCCTCTGGAATCCTCTAGGAGCTGCCATGATCTCACGGAGCATATGAGTCAGTCCTAGATGTCTGTGTCCCAGAGTTTGAGGTACAAGAAAACCATTCATTATTCATTCATTAGACAGCCTAAATATTACATTCCTCTGTAGCCATGCTTGTGTGTGTGTGTGTGTGTGTGTGTGTGTGTGTGTGTGTGTGTGTGTGTGTCGTGTGGTGAAAACAGAGATTTGGGAGTACATGGTTCTAGGAGGGGACATTCCTAAGGAGATAAAGATAAAGGAGAGAGCATCTGGGGTGATCTAGTCATGGTAGGTGGATTTTAAGAGGTGGACCCTAACTCAGACTGGGGGTTGAGCAGGACATTAGTCCCTTTGGGCTGAGGTTTATCCTGGGCCATGGAGTAAAACCCATGGGCTTTCAGACTCAGGGCAGGAGGATGGCATAACTCCTGGTACTAGGCCCCAGGGACTGGTGACTGCATTTCTGTTTTTCTCATGGGGAAAACTGTGCCAAGGACTGTGTCTCCACTGGCCGCCTGGTGAGAGCGCCTCTCTTTCTCACTGAGCAGATGCAGTGTGAGCTCTGGACAGAGGGGCAGGCTGGTCATGATGGGAGAAACTTGCTGGTCGAGCGAGCTCTGGACAGAGGTGAGTTCATGTAAGATACTTAGTACTCTGACTCTCGGCTTCTTGATTTATAAAGTTGGGGAGAAGGATACCTACTTCACTGGATTGTTGGGAGAATGAACAAGCCATTTACTTCCAGCAAATGGTCTGGAGATACTGAGAGCTGAGAGCCAGGCACTGTTTTCACATCAGTGGTTTCCAACTGGGACGTGAGCTTGCTTCCCCACTGAGAACACTGGGCAATATCTAGAGACATTTTTAATTTTCAGTCTTTGGGGGAGTTTACAACCAGTGTTGAGTGGGTAGAGGCCAATGATGTTGCTAAATGTCCCATAGTGCACAGGCATGCTCTCTACAACACCCAGTGCCCTTAGGTCTGCCCGGGAAACTTTTATTAATATGCTAATGAAAAACCTCTTATAGAAACCTTATGAGCTAGGACTGTCACTATTTACTTCTTTTGGGTCAGGGGATACTAGAAATTAAATGACTTAGAAGTTAACTCACTAGAGCATGAACATGAGAAAATCCTGGGATTTGACTTCTGGCTCTTCTGCTCCAGGGTTCTGGTGCTGAACCCATGAGTGTGGGTGGACTTTTTCGGGTGATGGTCAGTAGACAGTGCCTGTGGAATATGTTACGAAGTCTCCCTCTCCTTTGCCAGTGATTTTTAAGGTCCACGTGTCGGCATGACTCAAAAGAGCAAATTAGACATGCAGCTTGCAGGCCCGTCTCCTTGTCATTCTGGAACACTGTGATATGATCTAGGCTCTTCACAAGCCCTTGAGAAAGTGTCTGCATGTAGTTACAGTGTGATGCCACACGTACCGTCTCCCAGATAACTTTCCTCATCTCAGATTTTCAGCGTTACATGCTGCTGAACATGGTAGGGTGCTGTTTAAGGCATAGAATCTTACACACAAGCTTTTGAAGTCGGGCTCATTGTTCCCTGGCCCTTATGTCTGTTGGTTTATTTGTAGACTCTCACCTCCACAGCAAGAGGATGGGTATACTTGGCTACCACCCAGTCACTTCATGGACCAATATTAGATGGTGGTACTTTCCTTTCCACACCCTCACCCTTTCAGTTAAAATGTGTGTGATGGGATGCTAAGAGAACAAAGAACACTGTAAAATAATTCACCCATTTATTCCTGAGTTCATTGAGCACCACTCTGAGCCAGGCACTGTTCTCTTACAGTCCCACAGAGAACATGACCCTATCAGGTCCCTCTAGTCCTCAGTGGTCTCCAGTTCCTTCACCATCACAGTCTACTCTCTTTGCCTACCCGTATATTCCTTCACTCTACTGCTTGTGTATAGTCCCGTTGCCCACTACTTTCTCTGCAGCTTTATTAGGTTTTACACAAATCCTCTGCTCTCTTTCAGCCACACATTTAACCCAGTCCAAATCTCATTTCCTCAGTGAATGCCTCCACAAACTTTCTTATCTAGAATGGCATCTCCTGTCCTGTGGTCCTACAATATCTACGGTCACCATTCTTTCTGCAGCTCTGGCTTACCATCATATAAGATTTCATTTTTATGCGTGTCTGGTAGGAGAAGTGGCCATCTTTTTGTGTATGAGCCACCTTTCCTGGATAAATGTAGTGACTACTCCTCATCAAAGAAACTTCTCTCAAAAGGAAATGCAGACAATTTGTGTCCAGAAGGACATGATGCAGAGATCATGGGGAGCCCAACCTTAGTGGATGCATCTACATTCCAGCTCCTGCCTTTATGGCTTGGGAAGAGGAGCCAGAAAGATTGTAAGATCCAGAATACTAGGAAGTCTTCCACAAACCAGCATCTTCTGAAAATGACTGCATAAACAAGACCCGAACAGCGACAATATCAATGGTAACCTATAAAGGGGAGGGGAAAAATTTCATGGGGCCCTACTAGACAGAGAACTATTGGCAACCAATGACTGCTGGAAGAAAGAGAATTAGCCTTTCCCAGAGATGAGCCCTCTTACTGGTTGTTCAGTGCAAAGTGGTCAGCTCTGAAACCATATACACACACATAACACGGGCAGACTCAGCCGGCTGTATTTATAATATATTTGTGTAAACACATACATACACACACGTGTATGTAAGGAACAATAATAAGCAAAAAAAAAAAAAACCCAAAAGATGCTATCAACTTGGGGGAGGGGCATGGGAAGGGTTGGAGGGAGGGTACCTGTGAGGGCCTGGAGGGAGGAAATGGAGGGGGAAAGCGACGTCATTCTGTTTCAATTTTTAAAAGTTAATTAAAAGAATGCAGTCACTCTGAGAGGTAGACACAGACAGGAAGCAGGCATTCCTCTGCCAGCTGTAGCTTTCAGTTCCTGTGCTAGGTCTCAGAGCCCAGACCCAGGCTTTATGCCTGGCTTACCCACTTGGACCAAGTGTGGCTTCTTAGAACAGCCAGAACCCACAGAGGCCCTAGTGACTCTCTGTTTGGCAATAGTTCCAAGAATTTCTGGGTTTATCCTCTGCCGATTCTTTCCAGAGTCCGGTCTGCTGGCGAGAAAGAGGAGTGGTAGCAAAAGCAGGCCTGACCGAGGGCCTCCTGTGTGCTGAAACGTTTTGCCGAGGGCTGTCCTTGAGTCTTATCTAGCCCTCCATACCCACGTACGTAGGAACTGTTGCAGTAGCTCCATTGGAGGTGAAGAAATGGGGGCTGAGATAACTTGTCTAAATTCTGTGGTCAGGAGGGCCCAGGTCTGCCTTTTTCTATGACTCTTAACTTTGGATCCTTCTACGCAAGGGTTGGTATTAAAAATGTGAAGGATGGGCTGTGGAGATGATTCCGTGTGTAAAATGCTTACCACGCAACTGTGAGATTGGAATGACAATCCCAGAACCCATGTAGAGCCGGGTGTGGTAGCGTGTGTCTGTCACCCTGTTGCTCCTGTGCTGAGATCAGAGGCAGGAGAATTCTCAGAAGCTCATGGGCCAGCGGTACTGTTATACACAGTGGTGGCCAATGAAGAGACACTGTCCTAAACAAGATAAAAGGTGAGGCTGTTCTCTGAACCTCACACATGCACCATGACATGCGTATGTACACATTCACACACAAGCACACTTAAGTCTGAAGGACAATGACGTCTTTCAGATTTACAAATGACCCCTGGAATTGACGTTTGCCATATGAAATTTTTTCCATTAAAATGAGGATGGTTTTAGGAATGGCATGATTCCAGCTGGAAAAATATTTAGTAATATTCAGATTTTAAAGATTTAAAATGATGGTTCTTTGGTCCTAGTTGTATTCAGTCCTGAAAGGCCAGTTTAGGGCTGCTGCTCAGAGGGGATGTGAAAGGCACATGTGGGACAGTATTTTCTAGGAATGCTGGTGGGTCAAAGCCTTCCTGTGAAATTTCACAGTGGCAATAAATAATCCTGCCAGCTGTATTTCAAGGCAGATAGTGAAATCTTTTCTTTTGGGGACATGATCTCTGCCCTGTGTTTGTCACTTTCCCTGACTCAAGTGGCCTAAAAGTTCTGATGTTGAGAATATTTGCCATTTCTACTCCCAGGTGGGTCACGAGTGGTGCAGACCAGCCTCTTACAGGGACTAGTTACATGACCTAGAGAGATAGACTTGTGTCCACCCCCAGAGGTC
This sequence comes from Peromyscus eremicus, assembly GCF_949786415.1. NCBI lineage: Eukaryota > Metazoa > Chordata > Mammalia > Rodentia > Cricetidae > Peromyscus > Peromyscus eremicus. The sequence continues at coordinate 29,254,965 of NC_081416.1, read as the reverse complement.
CAGGCCATCATGATTTTTTACTGTGTCTGTTTGAAGAGACAACCTGGTGGGAATAGTGGCAGCATAGTTTGACAATCTGCCTTCTCGTCTCATAGAAATAGAGACTTTAAGAAGCATGAACTGAGATGAAGTGAGCCAACGTTTTGGTCACAAAAAGAAATGCGAGAAAAAAAACAAACCCAAATCCCTTGATGATTCCTAAAATTATATCTTTTCTTTGGAAGCATTTGTAATTTTTATGTCTGTTCTTATTAAAAATAATAACAGACACATTGGTAATGCAACTTTGTTAGAGGTGGATGAATCCCCAAGGGAGCAAATGAAGGCTTCAGTGAAGCCTGAAGAAGACACATTTCCTGTGTCTAAATCCTCCCAGCCTCTTGCAGTGTGGTCCTGAAGGGTGCTCCATATTTAAAACCTCTGTTAAAAATGTGAATTTCTACACCTTTTAATCTTTTCATTGTAACACTGAAAAAGACCTCTTTTTAATACCGAATAAGACTTTCACAGTTAAGATTCTTAGAATTATGTTGGGAGAATGTAATTTTGGTTATGTTTCTTTTAGAATTTGCTAATGTAAAAATGAACTTTTAAAAAAGATATCAGACTTTATGAGAAATTGAGTTATTCCTCAGTTCCTCAGAAGCTTAATGAATTGAAAGAATCCTTCCTAGGTTCCATGTTCAATGACATTCCCTTTTCATCTTGTTTATTGTTTAGTTCAAAGACAATGTTATGGATTATGTGACATAAGTTCTGTTTCAATGAAGAATTAATTTTAATTAATTATTCACACAAAAGACATCTAGTGGTACACCTACCAGATAGACTTGACCCTTCTAAATCAAGGAATGAAGTAGAATAGTGTTGGTTTAATATGTCAACTCTGTACGTCACTGAGATCCAGAGTTCATCAATCTTTCTCCTTTACAGCTTCTACTGTCAAGATGGCCGCATAGTCTAAGATGGCCCCTAGAGCTCCATTTGTATTTGAGTTCTGTTTAAGAGGTAGGATGATAGCCTACTGGAAAAGCTCTATTTCTAACTACTAACTTCTTTCATCTCACTGTCCATTCCTACTTGATACAAGAGGTAGTATAATGTGTATAGCACAATGTAATAATTTTTTTAAACTTGGTATATTGCCCAAGATTTTTTTGTTGGGAATAAAGACAAGATTGGAATCTACAGTCTCTGTCAGAAGGTGTGTGCTTTAGACTGGCCAGCCTAGAATATGATGAAGGAACAAAGTAGCCTTTAACCCAAACATACTTGTGTGTGTGTGTGTGTGTGTGTGTGTGTGTGTGTGTGTGTGTATGTATGTGTATGTGTACCACATGTGACCAGGAGTCTGCAGAGGTCAGAAGAGAGCATCAGATCTTCTGGAACTGGAGTTAGACAGTTGTGAATCACCATGTGGGCGCTGGGAACTGAACTCAGGCCCTCTGCAAGAGCAGCAAGCACTCTTAACTGTTGAACCAATTCTCCAGCTCCCCCCCCCACATACCTTTCTTGCTCACATGATGTAGCTTGCTTCCAATGATGGCCACTTCCTCTGACAATTCCTTCTTAGCTTGTGATTTGGGGGATACTGATATGAGGGAAGATACCTAGAAGGGTTCTTGGAGCTTTTCACTGCCCAAGTTGGCAGCAGTCTGCAGCACTTCCAAAAGTGGGCACATCACCCTTCCCAGCTGCAGCAGGTCTAGGAAGGACCACAAGGTCGTGAGTTCTCTGAGTTATATTTCCAAAGTAGGGCAGTTGGATTCAATATAGCGAAGCAATATGGCAGCATGTTTCCAGAGCCATCTGTCAATGGTTACTCTGTCCACAATCACAGGGTCAGGTGCTGGAGGAACCAGCTTTAAAAACAGACCCAGGACAAGAGAGAAGGCTCAGTGGTTAAGAGTACTGCCTGTAATTCCAGCTCCAGGGGACCTGACAACCTCTTCTGCCTCTGTGGATACTGACATGAGAACACACACACACACACACACACACACACACACACACACACACACACACACACACACGGTGGAGGAGAGAGAATGCAAGATGACTATTTGCTAGGCCAAAAGGGATCTCTGCCCTGCAATGGCCTCTGTAGTTTCTCCTCATGAAGTCTGCTTCTCCCTGCCTCTAAAAGCACTTGTATTTCATCATGTGCTGCTACCTCCAAAGAACACTTGTGTCTTAGAAAAATAAATATATAGCCAATTTTCAGATTATATCTTCCTTAGTTCTGTTATAAATTATGTGACTTGATGTTGGCAAAGTCTGAAGTCAAAGCTGACTTTCCCTCCTCCGCCTTAACTCAGAAAAAATGAGTGGCATTCACTGAGGTTTGTGTCTACAGATGAATTTGCCACCCGAAGGGGACAGCTAAATTCACAAGGGAAAAAACTAGATCTCAATTTTTCAACTAGTTCCAGCCACCAGAGCCACAGTGAGGCATGGAAGATTTAATTTGTATTTATTTATTTTCTTGTCACTAAAACTGGGGCAGACCTTCACTTATGGTATTTATAAGATTTATGACCCTGGAGGAAACCATTATGGTTACCTTCATTGCGTTACGTTTCCAAATTTTTACTTAGCATATTCCTTATGGTTTGGAAATCGCATAATGAACCACATTCTGGCAGTAGATGATTGAAAAGGCTGTGGGAAAACATAACCGGAGATCCAGAAGCCTGGCTTCTTGGCCAAGGACGACCCTTATTTGCAGGGCTGCCTCAGACTGGCCCTCTCAGCCTCTGGCTCTCAGATTCTCCCCTATAATCAAGGAATTGACTTATGTGACTTACGAAGAGCTAGGCACCATGTCCCAGCTCAAGCATCTGTTAGACACAGTTGCCCAGATCTTTGGAGCTGAGTCAGGGTCAGGTCAAATCCTTTCAATATTGTTTCTCCAGATCTTTCTGGAGTTCCTACTCATGCAGCTATGGCCTGATCAGCATTATCTCTTTTCTACCTAAATATGTTGCTGAAAGTAGATTGTCTTTAAGCATTTAAGGATATCCACTTAATTTTATTTTGACAACCTCTACAAATATCTCAGGATCTTCTTTGATATGAGTAAGGAAGTATTGAGGGTGGAAGTTTTCTGATGCCAGTGTGAAACTCTAGTGTTTGGGAAATAGCCTCAAGACTTGAACATTGCAGAGGCCCTTGTGTTTACCTGGACTATGCCTGGCCCCCTCTCTGGTTCCTGTTGATTATGATTTTGGTAATGAAGCCAGGCAGGCTTTCTGGCTGCTTCCCCAAATTGATTCATTAAGAAGCCTGTTTTGTCAGTTGGGAAACTGAGTTTAGGACTTTTCATATGTATTCATTCATTGAGTATAAATTATCTACTAAGAGCTGTGAAGGGAATAAAGTTACTAATACAAATTGTATTTATTTAAACAATTTTATTAATATCATATACAAGATAATACATAATTTTATACATACAAAACACTGAGTTCTGTTATGGCATTTTCATGTATATGTGTCATTGTACTTGGTTCTAATTCATCCCCCTTTCCCCTGCTCTCTCCTGTGAGCCTACTGCCTGCCTCTCTCCCTTTCTCTTCTATCCCCCACACCCTAGCCCATTTTCTGCTTTCATGTCACATGTATTTCATCATCCAGTCCCTTAGGATCCCTTCCTCTCGTCTCATGAAATTCGCCTCTCCTCCCCTCTCTTACACACACACACACACACACACACACACACACACACACCCCACACCACACATATACTTCCACTCAATACACCCCAGACACTCTCCATGTATATAATTTTAAGTCTAGTTTGTGCATATTAAAGAAAATATGTAGAATTTGTCTTTCTGAATCTGGCTTATTTTGCTTAACATAATGATTTCCAGATCCACCCATTTCCTTGCAAATGTCATAATTCCATTTTCTAACGACTTAACATGTCTGTGGTATGTTGATTTAGAGTCCTTTGGATATGTATACCAACGCGTGGCATAGCTTCAATACACATTATTAAAGCTGGGGCAGAAGGGGCCCCAGCTTTAAAAACTCCGCCTGAGTGATTTGGTTTGGGTGGAATCTACCCACCCAATTTATTACCAATTTATTCACTTAAATTTTTACGTTGAAACATTAATATAACTCACATAAGACATAAAAAGCTTACCATCTTAACGTATGTACTTCAATGGTTTTCAGTTCATCTACTTGTTAGGTCCAAAGCAGCACCCTAAAATGGTAGTGCTGGAAACAACATCCTAAACAGAAGGACTTTGGCCCAGTAAACAGAAGGATTATTATTGGGTAAACAGAGGTCTGGAGGTGGGTTTCTGTTTACCTGGAGCCTCCCTTAAACCACCAGAACCTCCCTTAATCCGACCAAAGGTCAACTACCTCGGGCACTGAAGCAGCCTGTTACCTGCTCAAAGATCCCACCCTGCTGGCTGTCACACATGAAATCTGCTTGCTTTTTCAGCATTTGCTCTGCTCTCTGCACCCCCCACCCCAAAGATATAGCCTTGGCAATTTGATCCCTAAAATACCTTTCTACTCACGGAGTGGTCTAGTTTGGTGGCTTTACTGTACCTTTACTTATACTACTAAGTTGGTTTAGTTTGAACAACCTTAACCATCATGTACTTACAGAACATTTTGACCATCTCAGAATCTATGTAGCCAGTAAATAGGTCCGGGTCAATTCTAATCTACTTGCTGTTTCTGTGAGTTTGCCTATTCTGGGTATTTCATGTAATGAAGTACTTAATGTTTTTAGTATTTCACTCTTTTCATTGCTGAATAATATCCTATCACATGGATATATCATTTTGTTTATCTTTTCATCAGTTGATGGACATTGGGATTGTTTCCCATCTTTTGTCTATTATGAACAATGCTGCTATGAAAATTTGTGTACAAGTTTTTGTTTGCACATGTATGTTCAGCTCTCAGGTAGGTACCTCGGAGGGCAGTTGATAATTCTGTATTTTCGCTTTTGAGTTGCCAAACTGTTTTTCCAAAGTACTTTACCATTTTATATTTCTGTACGAATATCTGTAACCTCAGACGGTATCTAGACTTCTCTAAGGCTTAGGTTAGTAGCTTCCCCAGCTTTTAGATGAAATGCTAAACTGGTAAGAAATGCTGTCCTAGGGCTGACCAGGGCTGGGTCCTAGGTTTATTCATGGATTCAGCCTCCTAGGGACACAGACATGGAAGACATGCACAGAATCACCAGTCTGTGAGACTTCCTTTGGAATCTCTAACAATGGAATGCCACCTAGGTGACTTGGCAAAGGTGGCCTCTGCCCAGAATGAAAGGACAGACAGAATCAAACTCCTCTCAGTACTAGTTGAATTCTGGATGCCGATCCTTAAGCTAGAACCAACTTCCTGTTCTCCATAACAAACCATTGACTCAGGTTTTATTTTCTTAATGGGGAAAATGTGTGAACCTCCAGCATTTCCTGTCTCGCTGAAACAAACAATTTTTCTTCAAAACCATCTAATCCCAGGAGTCTGGAGCTGAGTTTATAACTTAAACTGGGAGAGAAAAGCATCCTAGGAGTTTGTGTCATTCTTGGTCTGTCCTGGAGCCATCATGTCTATGTGGCTGTTTCTCACTGACCACAGGCCTTCGAGGTGGGCCAGGCAAGCTCACGCTATCTCCACGTCGTGCATGAGAGCTGATCCTCTGTGACGTGGACCCATCGGCTCCAGGTCACACGAATGAGCCAGAAGGAAGTTCACTTAAACCGGTCAGTCCCAAGTGCTATCAGTTTGACTGGTGCCAGTGTGGGACAATTTTCACTCGTGTTCTCACAGCTTTTGACTCTGGTTTCTGCCCTGAATTAGTATGCTTTGTGGTAACGAAGCGACAAAGTGAATCGGATACTCACCATTTAAAGAGCTGCATGACGCTTTTGAAAACGGGATGAAAAGAAAGCAGCGGTCCCGACTCTGTCAGCTTGAATTTCTGTTTTATTTCTGTGCATTGGATTTTCGTGTTTCCCTTCATATACAGATTCCTTCTGTACAGTTGAACTCATAGCATGCGTACGACTTCTATTTCTAGGCTCGGGGATGTGTCTGTGCTCTTATGATTGTTTGTAGTGCCTACTACAGAGAAAGGTCTGTGCAGAGCCTTCTTAGGAAAGGAGTGAGAGTGTGGCATGCAGGCACCAGCTAGAATAACACCACATCTCTTGCTAGACCACATCCCCGATGGTGATTATTAACAGTTTATGTAATTGTAAATGATTCTAAAAAGCAACCAAAAAGTGCTTCTCGCTATTAAACTCAGAGACAGAACTATAATGTGTTACCCACATGTACACCACACACACACACACACACACACACACACACACACACACACACAGCCAGTTGAGTGTTGCATGTATGCAGTGCTGTGGTCTTTTGTTTTGTTTTTCTGCTTTGCCATCCTTTATGCACTGTCTCCAAGTTCAAAGTCGCAGAATGAACGTTGGTAGTCTAGGTCAGGTGTCTGATTTCTCGCTAAGAAGCAGAAAGCAGAGGGAAAGGCAGGTGCCCTTTCTCTGTGCCCACCCACAATGTGTTTTCCCCCTTAAAGACACTCCTTGGAAGTTCCTTGTCAAAGCAGCTTCTTAGCTATGTTGGGAGCCTTTTTTCCTTAAAACGCACACAGCAATAATTCTTACCTCCCAGAGTCTGTGTGAATGAAAGCTGCAAACTCTAAAGTGTTATGCAAGCTCAAGAGTTAACACAGCCTTGTGGTCCCACGTAGGCTGACTAGCTGAAGTATTTCCTATTTCTGCACTCTTGCTGCAGAAAAAAATGAATCCAAACATTAAAATTACCTCCTCTCCCCACCCCAAAGCACATTAAGGAGGAAGGAAAAGGGAAGTGAGCTCAGTTTTGTTAAGGCACAGGGAAACAGGGAAGTTTGAAAGTCCTGAACCTCATATGGCCATAGAAGTGATTTACAGGCCCAGGACTCCAGAGTCCTGTCTCTGCTCTTCCGGGAGAGCCTGAGAAAGATTATGCTGTAGAGACTGTCCACACCTAAGCTCAGAGGCAGAGGACCCCTGACATAGCTTGTTTCCAAGAACCTCAGACCTCTTTCTACCAAGTGGGCAAACTCCCTTGTAGATAGAGTAACAAAACTCCCTTGTAGCTATTTGTAGGGAAAGATATACCTTTCTTACCCCTTCAGTCTAAGCCCTGGCATATAGGAGACCTTCAGGAAAAAAATCTACCTCATACTACTTCTGATCCTACCCTGAGAGTCAGTCTTGCCTGTCACTCAAGCTATCAAGACACTCAACCTACCACTGTTGATCGAATCTAAGAATGAGTGCCTTGGAATGACATATGTATTTGAATGAAAAATAGGTATAATAGTATAGCTAGGCTATCAGTCATCTGATACGTACATCTTACACACTTTAACTCGTACAATCTTTTCTATTATGCCACAGCAGGTACTTATTATACTTATTCTACAGAAGAAAGAACAGAAGCTCAGAGAGGGCAAGTGATTTATATCCAAAGTCAGGAAGCTGAGGACAGGAGAATGAAGCTCTCAATAAGTAGATCTGAATGTGCTTTCTTGGGAAAAATCACTGTTATAGCTCTCCCACATATTATTATTTTTTTATTATTAAGAAATTTTTATTACTAAGAAATTTTCTATTCATTTTACATACCAACCACAGATACCCCTCTCCTCCCTCCTCCCAGCCTCCCATCCCCCATTTCCACCTCCTCCAAGGCAAGGTCTTCCATGGGGAGTCAGCAGAGCCCGGTACATTCAGTTGAGGCAGGTCCAAGCCCCTCTTCCCTGCACCAAGGCTGCACAAGGTGTCACTCTATAGGCACTAGGCTCCAAAAAGCTGGCTTATGCACCAGGGATGGATCCTGATCCCATTGCCTGGGGGCCCCCTAAACAGTTCAAGCTAAATGATTGTCTCGCCTTATCCAGAGGGCCTAGTCCAGTACCATGGGGGCCTCAGCTATTGGTTCACAATTCCTGCGTTTCCACTAGTTTGGCCTGTTTTCCATCATGATCTCCATGTCCCTTGCTCATAGAATCCCTCTTCTCTCTCATCAATTGGACTCCTGGATCTCGGCCTGCTGTGCAGCGGTGAATCTCTACATCTGCTTCCATCAGTCACTGGAAGAAGGCTCTATGATGACATTTGGGGTATTCACCCATGTGATCACCGGAGTAGGCCAGTTCAGGCACCCTCTCGACTATTGCCAGTAGTCTAAGGTGGGGTTATCCTTTTGGATTCCTGGGAACTTCCCTAGCACCTTGTTTTTCCTTATTCCCATGATGCCTTCATTTATCATGGTATCTCTTTCCTTGCTCTCCCATTCTGTTCCTGTTCCAGCTCAAACCTCCCGTTTCCCTGTGTTCTCATCCCCCATTCCTTGCCCTCCATCACCGCCCCCCCACCCCCAGTTTGCTCATGTAGATCTCATCTATTTCCCACATATTGTTAAGTAGCATTCAGTGATGACTATCATTTCACCTATTTTATTTACATATTTTAAAAGGCTTATTTTTATTTTACTTGTATGAGTGTTTTGTCTCCACATACATCAAGTGCACCATGTGAGTGCAGTGCCCTCAGAGGCCAGAACAGGGCACCAGATATCCTGAAACTGGAGTTGTGGAGAGTTGTAAGATGCCAGGGGTGGTGGAAACTAAATCCATGTCCCTTGCAACAGCAGTAAACACTCTTTACCATGGAGCCATCTTTCTAGCCCCATATAAATTTACTTTAAGTCACACCCAGTGGCCTTCATTTCATCTATAATGCCTATAAAAGATCTTAGGCAAATGATTTTGCATTTTTAGGCTTGCACTTTCTAATCTTAAGAATGGGAAAATAAAGCTCCCTACTGCGTAAAGTTCCCTTGAGGACAGATGAGATGAGGCACTCACAGTGCTTGGCCCACAACAAGTTTTCAGTATATTTTAATCATCAGTTGTTAATTTGATAAGTGGCCCAGGCTGGCCTGGAACTCACTCTGTATCTGAGGCTGGCCTTGAACTCGCAATGATCATTCTCCTTCAGCCTCCCAAGTGCTGGGGTTATAGACCTGCACCACCACGCACAGCTTTGAAGTTCACAGCGATATGCATCAGGATCTTCAGTGCAAATATCCTGTGGGATATTCTGAAAAAATTCCTCAAGTGATTGAGTTTCAAAGTTGCTGGTGGACTCACGGCCAACTGTAACACACATCCACTAAGAACAGGCTTGCTCAAGACATTGTAGTATGCACTATGGAGAGTGTTGTAAATGACTCATAAAGTCAGGGGAGGCTGTTCTTCCTTCTGGCTGCTTGCCAAGGAGTTTCACTGAGGTGATCATAGCTGGACAGGGCTGAGAGTCTCAGCAGGACCACCTTGAGTAGATGGTAGCCGAGTAATCAGTGAAGACAGGAAGCCCAGAAGTACAGAGAATGCCGGTGGGGATACTTTTGGCTGTAGCATAGACTCTGGAGAGAGTAGAGAGAGGAGGACTAAGGGCTGCTTGGAATCAGAGAAAGTTGGCCTTGGCTCCCTGACCTTGGAGTTTTTTACTACTAAAATAAATGGGAAGAATCATGATGAGACACTGAGATTTCTTGAGGCAGAGAGTGAATTTTAGGAACGGCTCTTTCAGCTGGTAAGTCTTATGCTCTGATGAGTTAGAAGTTGAAGATTGCAAAGGCAAGCCATGGTGACATCTACTGCATCACGCTAGGTCTCAGAATGAGAGCATGGGCCAAGCAGGACACTGCCAGGTGGCCAGGGCAAAGGAGCGATTATGTAAAACTGATCAGATATTGGGGGAGGGGTGGAGAGAGGAAGAAGAAGTGAAGAAGACATTGAGTTTGAGCCTGGGGGAGGGGAAGAACCGTGCTGCACAGAGAAGAGGAAGTTGGAGTCTGAGTGGGCTGGGGGAGGGGGAAGACGGTCCAACCTTGAGCTGGAGGTGCTACTGGGTACCTGTATCCCAGAGCTATGTGGAGATATGGCACTCAGGGAAGTGGGGTAGGTTACACACATACAAAGAAGCTACAACATGAGCCCCTGGCATTGCCGGGAGTTGTTTGGAGCTCTGGCTGGAGTTAAGCTTTGTGACAAGGAAGAACGAATATAGAATTTTAGTGTAGGTCATGTGGATGTGTTTCTTGATTGTGGGCATCTGTGAACTTAAGGCACTGTAGCAGATTATTATGTAGTTTAAGAAGTCTACAACCTCCTCATATTACTTAGACCCTAAATAAAGTCATCTGTATAGAAGTGGAGGCACTCTTGGAGCATACACACAGTACCGAGCACTGAATTTGTGTTCTTGGCTGTCACACCTCAGACTGGACTATGGGCTATTTTTGTCGTGGTTAGACTCTTGATACTATTTTACTCCATATAGAAAAATGAACTTGAACTTGGTAAAAGACCTGAATACAAGAACTAAAGTTATGAATTCTTAAAGAAGAAAACAACATCAAAAATGTAAATCTTTGTGTTAATATGCCTTGGAATGGGCAATATTACATATAGTACTTAAAGTAAAAACAACCAAAAAATAAACTAGATTCTGTCAAAACTTAAATTTTGTATTTCAGGGACACCTCATAGTGTGGTAGAAAATGTGAGCCAATCTCACATCTGATGAGAGTGTGGTACTCAGAATAAGCACAGAATCTCAGAACGCAACACCAAAGGACAAATAGCTCAATTCAAACTGGACAAGTCATCCCAGTAAATATTTCTGCAGATAAAATGTACAAACGAAGCTGATTATGGCGCATAACTATAGTCCCAGCACTCAGAGGAGGATGAGGCAGGAGGACTGTGATGTCAAGACTGCCCTGTGCTGCATCATGGTACTCTGTCTCAATCTCCTCACATATTTATGTACAAATGGCAGATGTAAAACATGAAGCCATCAGAGAAATGCAAGTCAAAGTCACAAGGAGGAACTATTTCACATCTACTACAGTGGCGATCATTACCATCATCACCACAATCATCATGAGATAATAACAGAGGTTAGTAAGAATAAAGAGAAATTGTAATCATTGTACATTGCAGGTGGGGATGTAAAATGGGATAGCTAGTTTTGAAGATCAGTTCCCTGTGAACCCCCAAACTAAGTATATAGTTAACATTTGGCCCAGGAACTCTTCTCTTAGGTATATACCTGAAGAATTGAAAACATATTCTCACACAGATATTTATAGTAGTAAAATAGAAATAACCACAATGTCCATTAACTGATGAACGAGTAAAGAAAATGTGGGTTGGCTCTACAGCATAGGTATGCATAGAGTGGCACAAAAAGGAACAGAGTACTGATACATGCTGTAACATAGATAAACTTTGAAAACAGTATGTAAGTCAAATAAATCAGCTACTAAAGGCAGCATCTTATATAATTCTACTTAACTGAAATATCTAGACTAGACAAACCCATAGAACTGAAGAGAAGATTAGCTCGCCATTGGCAGATGCGGGAGCGAAGAGGGATGAGAATGACTGACAGCTTTGCAGTGTTGTATGGTTTACTCTTGAGGTAAGAAATATTTTCTAGAATGAAGCAGTGGCAATGGCTGCGCAACGCTGTGGATATGCATTTACAGTAGGGGACAATGTAATCAATACAATTTTCCTTGTGTCATCGTAGCTTCTAATTGTCTTCCAATGATACGGAAATGCCTATTACCCAAGAAAAGAGATCCTACAGAAAGAATAGAGATGGGAGGGTAAGGGCATTTTGTCACAACAGGTGTAACAAGAGAGAATCAGGAGATGGGGCTGGAGAGGGATGTTGGCTCCAGAACATCAAGTCAGCCTATGGGTCACCAAGTGAGTTTCACACATCATGTAGAGCCAATGCTCTTCCTGGTGCTTGAACAAAGAGATGGGCTTGGTTGTATAAGCACTGGTGACATTAAACAAATATTTATCTGACATGAAGGGATGGAATTTCAGAGAACTGTGGGAACACACATGGCAGGTACTCCTCAGCGTGAGGCAATCCAGGAGTGTTTGACGGAATGTGCAGGCATTTGGGGTACACTTACACAAGTCATGCTTGGGGAGATGTGGTGAGCGCAATAGGAAGGCTCAGCCGTTGGTGGGCCTCAAACATCCCTATGGAAGGAGCTGGCAGAACAAGGGAGAAATGAAGCTTGTGGGCTGAATTTTGAGGGCTGTCTGTCATGCTTCATTCTTCCAGATGCTATTGGAGAGATGACACTCATGACCTTTCAGGAATAGATGATGGACTGGCCCAGCAGGTCTTGCTTCCTCCATCACATGAAGCAAGTATGCAGGGTGCTTCCTGGCTCTTTTCTCCATTCTTGGGGAGGCATTTGCAAAAGTCATCACAGAATTTCATGGGTCAAGGTCACTTCTTTGCTTTAGTTTGTCCCAGTGGGAGTTGTCAAAGCTGACTAGATCCTAGAGTTTGTACCAGTGCCAGGGAGAGAAGAAGACAGAGCACAGAGCAATATTGTTAAAGACCCTCCCCCCTCATGATAAACATTATACTCCTTATGGGAGGTGCAAATTTGCTTTATGAATATATTTAATGCTATTCTTTTATCTTTCTCCCTTCCCCATATTTCTTCACCATTCATCCTTACCTGTCCTGTAGTAGAGTCCTCATGTGTTAGTCACAGCATGGCTAATTCAAGATGCTAACAAAAGCATCCGAACAGCTGTTCTGATCCCCATGCTGTACTAACTGCTCTTGGTGTGCCCTAGCTGTAGAGAAAGGCTCAGAGGGAAGTTCAAGCTTTAGTTCTGATGGGCAAATCTTTTTTTTTTTTTTTTTTTTTTTTTTTGGTTTTTTGAGGCAGGGTTTCTCTGTGTAGCTTTGCACCTTTCCTGGAACTCACTTGGTAGCCTAGGCTAGCCTCGAACTCACAGAGATCCGCCTGGCTCTGCCTCCCGAGTGCTGGGATTAAAGGCGTGCGCCACCACCGCCCGGCCTGATAGGTAAATCTTGATGGAAAGGTTGCTCATTGCAAGCCACAGCATAGCTTTCCAAAATGTATCCTTCTGACTCACGGCACAGGGTCCACTCAGGTTGTCTACCAGTTGCTTCCAGAGCCTGGGGTTCATAACCTTTCTATAGACACAGATCTCCTCAAGCTCTGGTGTCAGAATCTGTCAAGGCACCACCCACTGGCAGCTTCCTATAAGCAGGTGTGCATGGGACTCTGGAATCTATGTTTTGAAGTGTATAATTTGAGGCCCTCAGGGGTCACAAGCACAATCTTGGAAATGGGGAGGGATTTGAGGCAAAAGGGACCATGATTCTGAATTCTACCTCATGAGGGGAGAGAACAAACTCAGCTGACAGCATGTCCTTAGTGCAGGCTGAGTGTGTGTGTGTGTGTGTGTGTGTGTGTGTGTGTGTGTGTGTGTGTGTGGCCTGCCTGGGAAGAGGCAATGCAGAGATGTCATTCACCTCCTTTTCACTGGCTTTCTCCCTGCACAGACTGTTCTTTGAACTCCATGGCTCTGCTTCCCGTTTCCTTGTCAAACTTCTGTTCGGTAAGCATTTGCTGAGGGCTGGGCAGGTGCCAGGCTCTGTGGCTGGGATGCAGCGGCAGGTGGAGGGCATCAGATGTGGATGACACTTGGGCCGGAGCTTGGAAAGTTCCCCTTTTAGCGAACAGCAAAGGACTAGACAGGACTTCTGTCTGTTTAGGATTTGAGGACTCAGGAGAACAGGCTACTTCCAGCAGATGGAAAAGAAGTCTAGTGGGTGAGAATGCCCAAGGCCAACATGAACTTCAAATGCCTTGAAGATGAGGGCTAACCTTTCCCCCTCTTGTTCCTGGGAATGCCCCCAAAGTCCCCGTGTAGCCATAAATTTCTCCGACCCCACCCTGCAGTTCTGCAGGCAGCCCAGCTAGCTCAGTCTGTAGAACATGAGACTCTTAATCTCAGGATTATGGGTTCGTGCCCCACATTGGGCACCAAATGTAGCTGGAAATCTCTCTGGTCCTGCCTTGCCCAGCAGTCCAGGTGAATCTCTCCCACCCTTGGGTCCCACAACCGCTTATAAAATAATTACACAGAGGCTTAATATTAGTTGCAAATTATATGGCCTGTGGCTCAAGCTTCTTACTAGCTAGCTCTCATCACTTAACTCAACCTATAACTATTAATCTATGTATCGCCATGTGTTCTGTGGCTTTACCTGCATCCCATTACATGTTGCTCCTTGGCGTCTCCCCTTACTCTCCTTTCTCCTTTCACTATCTCTCTTGGATTTTCCCTCCTGACTCCATCCTACCCTGTCATAGGCCAATGGAACTTCATTTATCAACCAATCAGAGCAACGTACATTCACAGTGTACAGAAAGACATCCCACAGCACTTCCTCATTACTGTCTAATCAAAAAGGAAGGTTTTTAACTTTAACATAGTAAAATTACATATAATAGAACTGTTATCAAGCAAGAATTACAGTTACAATATCTAGTCTATTTGTATTTGGCAAATTTAAAGAAAATATTCTCTCATCTATCCTATATTTGTGTGTCTAAAGTTTCATATCTAATTTATCTTTTATCATAACCAAGGAAAATTATAATTATAACTATCTAGTCTTCAACTACCTCAAAGACCCCAGAAGGATATAATATTACCTGAGAAAACAGGAAGTGCATTGCAAGCAACTCTATAATTCCAGAAATGACAGAGACATTTGGGGGCCTGTTGCAGTCATCCAAATTTCCTCTGTAATGTTGGGGCATTCATCTTCAGCCTATAGGCCTAGAGTTTCTCAGTTGCTTCTCCTTGTGTCCTGTAGAATGTCTGGCAATCTTCTCTGTGAAGCAGGAACCTGAGGGACCATCTTGCCTTGTTTTGGCAAAATTCAGTGGTCATTTTCCTATCAGTCCTGTATGTCCAGTTTATATAATATCCTGTCAAGCAGTTGAAGCAAGGGCACTTTTTTTGCCCAGTGGCTAACTTTGGCATAAAGAAAGCAAACTCCATTAATGGGTTTCTTTGATCCCCATCATCCTCTTTGCAGTAATTGGTGCTGCCAGGAGCAGATGTGTCTCACTGTCCAGAAAAGTCTAAGTTTTTAAACATTTTAAATACCATATTCTGTAGATCTTTGAAGTGTTTGAAGATTACCTACCTAATTGAAATATACCTTTGTATACCTAAAAAACTTAACTAACATGACTATAAGTTTGAAATATTGTAGATGACTATTAATCTATGTTTCTTAATTATATTTTGCTATTTTAAATGAATTGCATAAACATGGTACCTTAAACAAGAGTAGAATATACATATAGTATAATAAAATTAACTTTAAATTTTTATCAATAAACTAAAATTTAAAATACTTCAAATGAGTTGTTTGCTCTTTAAAAGTAGATTCAATAATCTACCCTTTTATCCTATCATCTCTATATCCTCTTTTCTTCTTTAGAAAGCGATTGCACTTATAATCAACCCCGTTTAAAAAAATAAACATTTATAAACAATATTTTGGGAATTTACGCATAACTTCTCATACTATTTCCTGCTGGTTGGGGCACTGGCAATCTTATGGGGATCCTGAGAAAATTAAGAATTATAGTTAAATCTTGGCTGTAGTAGTCTGTGAGGCTGGATTGTCTCAGCCAGTTGCTTTGAATCTGTTTTGGATGTTGGATCATTGGGGCTGCTGCTGTCATTGGAGACCTTTCAGGGGGTCTTGGTTGATCAAACTAAATTAGCCTGGAAGCAATCCACAGGTTCTCATCTTCTGTGGAAACAAAAACAGAACCTCTTTTCCAAAGCAACATATCCTTAGACATAAATTTTGAAGTCAAGATATTTTTAAAATATCCGTATTGGTTTAACTTGGTAGCCCCTACAATTGAATGTCTCCGTGCAGTTAAAAATCCCAAAAAACAATATAATAATATGTGTATCCAGGTTCTTTGTCTAATTCCCATCTTTATGTGGCTTAACTTTCATATTATTCCTATTGTCTCTTTAAAGACTTTATTTTTTAAAACTATTTATTTCTTTATATAATTGTCTATATTCCTTTTCCTCTCTCTTTCACTCCTATGTACATTTTTACACACAATGTAAACCATTTAGAGTTTTATTCTATCTGAATCTGCCTTATTATGACTCTATACTCCTTCATCTGACCAGGAGAGATTCTAAACTGTTAAGATGCGTGGCTAAGCTGGGCGGTGGTTGCGCATGCCTTTAATCCCAGCACTCTGGAGGCAGAGCCAGGCGGATCTCTGTGAGTTCGAGGCCTGGACCACCAAGTGAGTTCCAGGAGAGGCACAAAGCTACACAGAGAAACCCTGTCTCGAAAAACAAACAAACAAACAAAAACCCAAAAAAACAAAACAAAACAAAACAAAAAAGATGCGTGGCTAGGACAAAAGCCGCAGCCCCTGCCAGCTGATTCCGCTCCTCCTCAGCTTCCCAATTTGGTGGAGGTCTGGGAGCCATGCACACAGTCAGTTCTGGGAAGCAGTGTGTCTATACCTCCATCCACCAGTGCTTAGCCCAGAAACCTTTTTTTTTTTTTGTCTGTACTAGTGAAAGCTAAATCCACCATGCAGTGCACTGCGTGGCTTGGAGATACTTCTGTGTACCTCAGCAGGAATCCGCCATGCTGTAGGTCAAGCCCACACGTTGCGGCGTCTCTGTATCATGGCTTGCCTGAGAGACACAACTAGGAAGCTGCTTCTAGCTCTGTTTTAGAATCTTTTTTTTTCTTTTTTCTTTTCTTTTCTTTTCTTTTTTTTTTTTTTTTTAAAGCTTTCTTGGGTTTTGGGTGAAAATTCTTGCTACCACATTGAGCGCCAAAATGCAGCCAGAAGTTTCTCTGGTCCTGCCCGGCCCGCAGTCAGGACAAATCTCTCCCACCCGTGTCCCTCAGTTGCTTGGTCCCAAGTAAACACATAGAGGCTTATATTATTTACAAACTGTATGGCCTATGGGTCAGGCTTCTTGTTAGCTAGCTCTTATAACTTAACTCAACCCATTTCTATTAATCTATGTTTTGCCATGTGGCCGTAGCATTACTTAGATCTCCTGGCATTTTGTTGCTCCTTGGGCGGGCCAGCTGGTAACTCCTCCGACTCTGCCTTTCTTTTCTCTGTATCTCTGCTTGGATTTCCCACCGGGCTGTAAGCTTTCTTGCCATAGGCCAAAACAGCTTTATTTGTTATCCAATGGGAGCCACACATATTCACAGCATACAAAACGACATCTCACAGCATCCCTGGGCTCTGTGGCTCTCTGACAAACCTAGCTGATATACAGAATGGTCTTGCAACATTCTGCTTCTGATCCCAGCCACCCTACTCCTCTCTAATCACACATTTCTAGGGTGTGCTAGGCAGGAGCAATTCTTGCCTTTATTTAATGACGCTTAAGTATATAATAAGTGTAATTCCTGTAGACAGTCTTGGCCAAAATAGAAAATCCTGTTGCTCTTTCGCTCTACCCCCACACTCTCCCAGCTCTACCTTCACACTACACCATCCTACAGGTTTTTTGTTAGTTTGTTTTTTTAACTACTTAAAGCCGTTGCTTCCCAGACAAGCGTGCTCCTTGAAGAACTGGCATTTGGCCTGTGGTCGGGACAACTACCTCAGATAGCCTAGCTGGAAGGGAGGGTGACCAGGTCAGTTGGGTTGAGCACAGACTTTGCAGATGGGGGACCTGAGTAGTGGAGGAGTGACTCTCTCTCTCTCTCTCTCTGCTAAACCACCAGGATGGCAACTACATCTTTCATCTGGGCTGCTCTATTGTGTTGGTTGCTATCGGTTCCTTTCCTTTCACTAAAGCACAGTGGCTGTTTGTAGAAAAGCTTTTGTTCAGAGGGAAACAGTGCTTCTACCTTCCAACAGGAAGAGCGTCAGTAGTAGGAGGAGAGAGGTGGGTGGGACAATCTCCCCCCAGAGCCCTCTGGTGGATTTTTTCTGAAAGCACAGCTTCTGCTTCTTGGAGAAAGGGCTTCCTTCAGCTCATGAAGATACCCTCATGACAGTGCACCTGACGACTGCCTAGTGTGGCTTTTGGGCCCCTGTGGGACCTGCTGGCCTGCATCTCCAGCTGCATCCACTGGCCATTCTCTCCAGCAGCTTCTCTAGGTTGGCCTGGGCTCACTGCTCCTGTTCAGCTTCTTTCTTCAACCGTTGGCTGCTAAACAGTCCCTACCCCAGGCCGTTCCCACCATGGTTCTTGCTTTCTTTCAGTCTTAGGACCCTTGGCAAGACCTGAAACAACCTTCTTATTCATGCATCTTTCTCAGTAGCTGTGGGCACGAAGTCCAGGACAGTAGGGCTGTCCTGCATGTTTCATCTCTGTACCCTAGCGTGGACTTTTATTGGGCATTTAGAAACTGGGCATGAAAAAAAACAAATAGCAAAGACATAAAACCATGGAGTTTTTGAGATGGTTTGTCAGAGGTTGTGTGGGATGCCTTATTTGCTGGTTCTTTTATAATAATCTATGGAAAGGGGCTCCTCCAGTTGGTATACTAGTTAGCATTTACTATTAACTTGACGTCGCCTGTGGTCACCTGAGGTGAAGGGACAGTTGAGTCAAGTAATTGTCTTCATTAGGTTGGTCTGTGGACAGGTCTATAATGTACTATCTTCACTGCTAATTGATATGGGACCACCAGGAATAGTCCCAACCCTAGGCAGGCGATCCTTGGTTGTAGAAGAAAGCCAACTAAGCTTGAGCCAGAGAGTAAGCCAGTAAGCAGCAGTCCACCACAGTTCCTGCCCTGACTTCCCTCAGTGATGGACTGTGACCTGGAAGTATGAGCCAATTAAATCCTTTCTTCCCAGAGTTGCTTTTGATCATAGTGTTTTATTATAGTAACCCCAAGGAAATTAGAACACTTCAAATCCATTCTTCGCTGGGATTCTATTCTGGTTCCCAGGAACTAAGGGCTTTCCCCCTGCTAGCCCTCCTCACTCTCTTTCTTGTGCTGCCTTTCCCCAGGGCTCATTCACACACTCTTTACTAGTGTTAGCAGAGGCTGTGATGATGAGAAACCCAACTGCCATCTTTGAGGTACTTCGGCTTTTGGACACTTCCAAATACTCTACATAAAAGCATTGGACCATCGAGCAAAGCCCATACTCCATCATCTCAAATGCTCCTGGTCAAATTTCTTTACCATGGGAGACACTTAAGGTACACCTCTGCACCCCATTGTAGTCACAACCATCTCTTGTGTTGGTGGTGACATTTTACTGGCAGTCAGAAGCCAAGATTCCATTTGTTCAGCTTTTGAAGAAAGGGCCCCCAGATTCCAGACGCATCAGCCAATTGCTAGCCAGGCATACCCTGGATTTGGCCAAATGTTTGTGTGTGTGTGTGTGTGTGTGTGTGTGTGTGTGTGTGTGTGTGTGTATACATATGTGCACATACATGCATGCACACAATCTTTCCTAATGGTAACTAGAGACATGAACTTGAATATTAGCAGTTCTACCACATTCTCTGGCAGCTGTTTTCTGGTAATCACCCTGGCCTCGAACTCTTGCTTTTCCCCCCTTGTGGTTCTTCTCTTGCTGATGGTTTAGCCCTAGTTAACTCATACCTGCAACCCGGCCTCTTCCCTGAGTTCCACCAACACAAGCCCGTAAAACCCACTCATTCATGGAAGTTCATGGAAAAGGTTTCATAGTAGATTTGAAAGGGAGATGAGAGGGCTTTTATTTTGACAGTCCACACCTTCATGTGGGCATTTTGCTGCCCCGCAGTGCCTGGCCACTGAACCCCCTGTGAAGCCCCAGCCCCTCTGGTTAGCTGCTGCCTTTCTTTGTCTTCTGCTCTTCTCTGTCCCTCTTCGTTGGCTGCCCCGGGTACCCCTTTTTGTTATTAGTTGTCTAAGGCCAGTCACCCCTTCCACGCCTCTACCCACAGTTAACTACAGGGCATTTTCATACTCAAACACGCCAAGGATCTCACTGTGTTTCTTAAGAGCCGCTCTCCTTAGAAGGCACTTATGGTTTACACAGAATTCCTTTTATTGCAAGGAAGGGCCAGTGGGATCCCGAGGTCCTCCAGCCATTCAAAGACAACCCTGAAATACTGGAGCTGGGCTTGGCTTGTCAGAAGGCTACAACCGATCTTCTCTTTGCTGTCTTCTGGGATGAGTTGCTGGACTCCACACGTCAAATTTATAGAATAGCTTTACTCCACAGGGTAGTCAAAAGCTCCAACGGACAGCAAAGGCCTGTTTGTCCTTCTGTTGGGGATGTCTTCCATCTTGGGTGAATTAGAGATTTTTTGCAAAGTTTCTCAACATGGAGCTTATGGAGAAAAAAAAAAAAAAAAAGAAAAAGGAAAAGGACACATCGCTCCACTTCTCATACTGGCAAAGACAGAACCGTGCTGGGGACAGAAAACTGATCAGTGCTGGGGTTGATTCTGAAGCAGATTGTACACCAGAAGGAGGCCAGCAGCAAGGAAAACAGTGTCATGGGGTGTGTGTGGGGAAAGGTGACCCTAGACCCGGTGACTCCAGCTACTTGCAGGAAAGGTGCCTCATTCCCCGCTATCAACTCGGGCAGTGTGGTGAGACACCCTTGGCTTGCATTGCTTCAGGAACAGGCTCACACAAAGGATGGCAGAGGTGTTCTAGAAAAGCCTCAGTACTTTGAATCAAGGGAAAATGAGTCAATTGCTCCTCTTTTTCAGTTCTTGAACTTTAAAAATTTGACTGGGGTTCAGTGTTTGAGGTGGTGTGTGCATTTGGTTGAGGGGGTGGGAGTTGACAGGGAGGGTTCGGAAGGTGGTGATTAGGTTCTAAGATGTCTGGGGGTGGAGGAAGAGGAAGGGAAGGAGGCAGACTCCTCTGCAGAGGTGGAATAAGAGATGTAAATGGGTCAACTTGATGGGCTCTGGTCCTCCCAGATGGCAGGGAAATTCGAAGTGAAGGCTTTCTCTGGCAGAGTAACTGTTCTGTACTCAGGGATCAGGGAAAAAAAAAAAAAAATCCAACAAAACCCCAACTGTTACATAGGATTTCTTGTGTAAGAGAATCTGCTTTAACCAATTTAATTTAGCTTGATGAGGAATTCTCAATCAGCCATTATGTGCCTGTCACAAGGTCAGATGTATTGTGGGAAGCAGGAGAAAGGCTCGTCAGCATCGCTGTCCCCACACTGACAATCTCATTAGCGAATTGAGACTCACGAACATGGGCCGGGTGAAAAATGAGATCGAATGACTTCAGTGCCCGGAATCGTGATACTTGACCGTAGATGTGCTGGATACAAGGAAAGGGGTCAAAGAGGGGTTGGGAGGAAGTGACCCCTGAAGTGAGGCGAAAGATGCTGATTTGGGGCACTGTGTCTGCCTCCTCTTTGTCTTCCCCAGAGCAACCTTAACCCCAAGGAGATGCTAGTCTGACACTTCTCCAGTGAGGGAAGGAAGGTGCGAGGCAAGAGCAGAGGTAATCCAGAAGTTTGTAGCACCGTGACCGAGCCAGAGAGTACAGGGCCAATTTGACATGAGGGCTGGAAGGGCTGCAGATGAAGAGTTGGGGCTAGAGAAAGCTGTCAGAATGGTTTTTCTCCCCCCAACCCAGGTGCTTGGTCGGTAGCTGATGCTACTAGGAGGTGAGGAACATTGAGAAGGAGCGGCCTTTAAGCCACGAGAATCTGCCGTGCAGGGGACGCTACCCTCCGTCCTGATCTTTGGTATTCTGGTGGAGGCAAAGTTGTGCATTGCTGCGGGCGTCCGCCGTGATGAGTTGCCCCCACTCCCACCAGAGGCCTAAGGCGATGGGTCTATTGAATCATGGCTGAAAGCTCCGAAGTTGTGAGCCAAAATAAGCCTTTGATCTGCATCAGCTGACTGTCTGTCTCATGTATTCATCACAGCCGTGGAGAACTGGCTAGTCCAGCGGTATTTGGGTGTGACCGTAGTGTGGTTTAGAAGCAGCTCGAAACGTTGGGTTAGAGGTCAGCTGGGCAAGGTGGAGCCCAAGTGGGACCCTGGAATCCGATGAAATGGTTTTGGCTCTCATGTGGACCAGTTGTATGGCCCCAGGCATGCGGTTGGAGCAGGGTAACCAACCCATCCAGTTTGCACGGGGCTTTCCCAGTGTTGGCACTGGAAGTCTCATGCCCCGGGGAATTTCCAAGTCCCGGGAAAACTGGGGCAGCTTGCCTGGGACTGTTCTGACTTTAAAACTTCAAGGTCAGTGTCCTGGGAACTACTTCTGTAGTGAGCAAACCAGGACGATTGGGGGGACCCATCTGGCCAGCTTCCACCTTGGTTCCTCATGTAAAAAGAAAAGATAATAAAAGGCCCTTCCTAAGAGTCTGACGTGGATTCAGTGAGATAGTACACATAAAGTCTGCAGCACACAGCCTGTCACAGGGAAGGCATAACACCAACGTTTGCTGGATAGATGAGTGAGAAGGATCCAGGAATGAACCAGTGAGGGGGGAAGGGGGAAGGGAGCGTACCCCAGCATTGCTGAGGCACAAGCAGGTCCAGCAGCTATGTGTCCAGAACTGTGGACTGGGCATCTATCTACCTGTGTTGGTAAAAGAGGATTTGCCAGGAAAGTTAATGAAGTCCGCAAGGAAAATGCTGGCCATTGAGGAGACGATGGGCTGTAGCAGCACCATTTCCTTTTAATGTGTCTGGTAATGTAATGTGTCTCCAGCAGAGGGTCTTGGGATGGATGTCTCTGGTCTCTCATTCAGCAGACACCGTGGACACATTGCTCAAGGGAAGTAAAGGGATGTGGTGTTTCCACGTTCATTCACTTGTTGGTTGAGGCTTTTATTCAATAGATATTTATGAATTTCTTTTTACATGTTAGGCACAGGGCTAGCCTCTGGGGAGGCTACAGAGTACACATGCTTGGGAATTTTATGATAAAATGGTTTTTTTCATTACACTTATTATTACTTATTTATTGACACATGAACCACTGTTCTGCTTACCTTGTTCTGCTGCTGCCAATACATAGCAGAGCCTCCAGTAAATTGAACAGAAAACTGTAATTTACCTCCAGACCTGACAGAAACCAGAAGCCAGGAAATCTGAAAGTCCATATTGAGATGGGCAGGTTCAGGAAAGACAGACTAGACAAACAGAAGGGAAGAGAAGGAAGGGGAGTAGAGAGGAAGGGCAGGGAAGAGAGGGGGTGTCTTAGTTTGCCCTCTATCGCTGTGACAAAGATGCCACAACCAAAAGCAACTTGGCAGGAAAGGGTTTGTTCGGTTCATACATCCCCAACACCGTCCATCATTGAGGGAAGTCAGGGTGGGAACTCAGGAGCAGGGGCAGGAACCATGGAGGACTGCTGCTTCCTGGCTTGTTCCCGATTGCTCACTTGCTCAGGGGTGTCACCCCCCCCCACAGTGAACTGGGCCCTGTCACATCAATCATTAATCAAGTAAATGACCCACAGACTTGCCTACAGGTCAATTTGATGGAGGTGTTCCCTCACTTGAAGTTCCCTCTTCCCGGATGACCCTGGCTTGTGTCAAGTTGACAGAAACCTAACCAGCACAGGGGACCAGGGAGGTGGGGACCAGGGAGGAGGAAGAGAGTGAGGAGGAAGGGAAGTGGGGGGAGGCAGGGACAGGGAGGAGGAGAAGAGAAAGGAGGAAGTGGGCGGGGCCAGGATGAGGGTAGCAGAGAGGAGAAGAGGGCAGAGATGGTGAGGTCCGTGGAAGGAAGCAGGGAAATTGGGCATCTGAATGAGGGGATATGGGAGGCACGAGTGGAGAGAGAGGCGACAGAAGACAAAACCAGAGAGGAGGACACAAGCAGGGGCCAGGGGGCAGCTTGAGGAGGGAGAGCCAAAGCTCAGGCGTGTGTCTTCTCAGCTGCAGGCGGCCTGTGGTGGACGCAGAAGGGAGACTGTTTGAGGGGTCCTAGTTTAATGTGATGTTTTCTCTTTAACCCCAGCTAAGAGGAAATGGGTGAAGAAGGCCAGAGCACGGGAGAGCAGGAGATTCAACTCCATCTCTCCCTCCATGGTGCCTGTGGTCCCAGACCAACCTTTCCTCACACGAAAGGTATCTTTGGGGAGCTGTTCACCTGAGGCCAGCTGAGATGAGTCTCTCTGACATGGGCCTCCTCCCTCAGGCCCTGGCAACTTCCCTGAGCATTGCAGGCCCCTGCTTCCCCAAACGGCTTCTTCCTCAGAGCTGCTCTGGAGCAACTTTGAACACACCCTTTCTTTTCCATTACCTGAGAGCAGGGCAGGGTCAGGGAGAACAGTTTCCCCCTTCTTTATTTCGTGTTTCTTCAACACCCATTCCTCCTTCCTGTTTTATACTTTTCTGATTCTTTCATGAGGTAAGAGACCGTCAATAAAAGCACTTTAGCACACCCTAGGACACAAGAGTTCAAGAAGGAAGATTGCTGTGTGAAGAATCAGTTCTCTTTGCCTTGGAGAATGATCAGGCTGCAGAGGCGTTCAGAGGGCCCATCAGGTGGATAAATTCCATGATGTGAGCCAAGTAGTCAGATCTCTGGCTGCCTCTATTAGCTGAAGCCTCAGGCCAGGCTTGGCTAGCCCAAGGTGAATACCATTAGGATATAACTTTTCAGCCCCAGGTGGGCATCTCTTCATGTCTCAGTCTGTTTTCTGTTGCTGTAGCACAGTGATTCTCAACCTTCCTAATGCTGTGACCCTTTAATATAGTTCCTCATGTTGTGGTGGCCCCTCAACCATAAAATTATTTTTGTTGCTACTTCATAACTGTAATTTGGATACTGTTATGAATTGTAATGTAAGTATCTGTGTTTTCTGATGGTTTTAGGTGACCCCTGTGAAGGGGTTGTTTGACCCAAAGGGGTCTCGACCCGTGGGTTGAGAAATACTGCTTTAGCAGACTAGCTGAAACGGGATAATTTATAGAGGAAAGATGTTCATTTTCTGGAAGTCCTCTGGCTTCACTTGGCTTCTGGTGAAGGCCTTAGGTGAGAGGAAGGGCAATCAGCCCCATGCCACAGAGCTCACACACTGAGAGGGAGTTAGGGAGAGCCTGGGGAAGCAGAACACACTGTGTAACTCACACCCCTACAGCGTATAACTCGCTCTGTGGGAGCTACATTCATCTGTTCAAGAGGGCAGAGGCCCCATGACACCAACCATCTCTTAAAGGCCTCGATATCACTCAGTACTGTTGCATTGGCATTTAATCTCAGCATGGGTTTTTGCAGAGACAAACCATATTCAAGCCAGAATACTTAGGCTTACTTGAATAGGGACAAAACCGTTATAGAGTTTAGGCCAAAGGGAGCTAGTGCCATTGAATGTGAATTGGAAAAAAAAAATACAGCCAGTCTACTTGAAGGACGCTAAGCCAATAAGTAGAATCAGTCAGGCAATTACTTTATAGAGATTGCTCTGGCGCTGGCCTCACATCCTTTTGAGTCCATGTTTCAATGCTTCTGACTTGTTTTTGCTTTGCATTGGTAGGCTCTAAGTGTGGTTTTAGGTTTTAATCCATTACCCAGACTGTCAACGCCTGTCACTGGCTCTGTCCAGCATTTCCAGAGGCTTGGGTCAGTTGGAGGATAATCATATTAGATTACACTGAGTATCATATAACAATTCGCAAACACTTGTTCCATGCTGTAGCTCCCTGAAGCCTCAGGCAGTTCTCAGGCGGCTGATCATCTCTACTTTGTGGATGAGGAAGCAGGAGGCCCAGAGATGGGAACTGAGCAGCCCAAGTGACAGGTCAGCTTTCCTGACTTCAAGTGTACGCTTTTCTGCAAACCTGCTGCCTGCCTAAGACATCAAAATAACAATAATAACCTAATATGAATCACTGAAGCACTAGATGCGATGATGTACATGATCTCATTTCGTTCTCCCATCAGGCACATGAATAGCTGCTGTTTCCCTCATATGAAAGATAAGAAAACGGAAGCAGAAAGAGGCGAAATAAGTAGGTTCACCATCACATGGAGGAGGAAGCAAAGAGCTAAGCCTAGCTAATCTTACCCCAGAGCTGCTGTTCTTAACTTCTGAGCACTCTCCCAAACAGTCAGAGGTGGGGCATCCAATCCAAACTGGCCTCCTGTTTTCAGTTGTTCATTAAGCTTTATTGATATTATAAAGGGGAGGATGGGAAAAATGGAGGGAGAGGCTTTAACTGGGGAGCGGGAGAAAGGGCTATATAGAGATAGAGGAAGGGAGGGGAGGAGCACTAAATGATACTAAAGATGTTGAACAGCCATAGGGAATCGTATTCTTTTTATGTTTACCTAAAATCATACACCGCGAGACACACACACACACACACACACACACACACACACACACAGACACACCACACGGTTTAAATGAAGAAGTTCAGCCGCTTGGGGTGATAACCCTTCCTCAAAGATCCATGGACTAACAAAGTCATTGTGTTTTATAGATGTCACAGCTGGGTTAGGCTAGTGGTTGGCCCCATCCCTTGGCACCCTGCACAGCACCTTCTGTTACTGTGAAAGTCAGTCCCCTGGGAGGAGCCTTCTGGTTCAGCTCCAGCTGGATTCCTCTAAGTCCGGTCTGAAGTTTATGGCAAGAGGGACAACTTCTGGAAAGAGAGACAGAGAGAGTGGGGAGGGGAGAGGGAGAGGGAGAGGGAGGGGGAGAGGGAGAGGGAGAGGGAGAGGGAGAGGGAGTGGGAGAGGGAGAGGGAGAGGGAGAGGGAGTGGGAGAGACAGAGAGAGAGGAAACCATAAATTTGAGAAAGAGTTGTAGGGAGGTGGACACAGGAGGGGGAAAATGATATAAATATGTATACATATGTGAAATTAAAAAAAAAGCCTATTCTCTGTAATATCAGAAATCTTATTTACCTAGTTTACTGTAGACAAACGAAATTTGGACATTTTCTAGGTCTTCTGGGTTGGAGTTCCAAAGAAGGCCAGCAGGTTTTGAGATACAGAGAGGAACATTATGAAACTTGAAAGGAGAAGGAAGTGGGCATCTCCCTTTCTATTGTAGCTAGGGATTGAAGAGTATGCCTGTGCAGGGGACCAAGCCACTGGGTCCTCTAGCCACCGAGCTGCTGACATCCACTTTTCACAGCACCATGTGCTCTGCTTTCCCAGTTAAATTGTTCATAATAATAGATCAGACATGGACCATCCTGTTAGCTTTGGCAAAACAAATTCTGACATGTTTTGATATTAGAACTAAAAATATGTTCTCAACGAGCCGAGGAGCTGTAAATGCTGGAATCACACTAATCATAATGGACAGACTGCTCTCTGCCAGCCAGCCCTGATCATTATAACCAGCAAATCAGCCACAGCTAATGGGAGCCTTGAGTCTCCTTCTGGTTCTGATTCACCTTCTCTCATTTACCATGTGGGGGTAGGAGGGTAGAGGAGAAGTTCCTAGGTCACCTTGGTGTGGTCCTTGCGATGCCTCTGTCACCTGGAATCTTCCTAGGCAGCTACATGATTGTCGGGGCCAGCTTTGGTCAGCTGTTTCAGGAATGAGCTTCACAGTCTCATGTGTCTTCTCAGAAACAGTCGTGGTGGCGTTCGGCTGGTTGGGTGATAAGTACTGCCCTTGAACATGTGCATTAGCATCCTCCTTTCTGCAATTATCCTACAGGGCAGTGATGTGTGGAGGTGCACGGACTCTAACACTCCTCCCCAAACAGCTTTTCCTCCATCTCCACCTAAACTTCTTTTCTGAGTCTGACTCCCCAAGTGTCTGCCACACACCAGCCTGTACACCCCCAGCTCTGAGAAGGAACTGGTTGGCTGCAATCTCAGATGAATTTTGGATCTGTGGCCCCTCCCCTTTGTAGTGTGCAGGAGGGCCAGCAGTGGGAAGATGGCTCCTTTTCTTCTTGAGTCCAGAGTGGTTCTGAACTATAAAGTAGCCTTGCAGGTTGTTGTGGCGGTTCCCTCCCAAAGAAGGAGGCTTGAACACAACACATATTGCTTGGTCATTGGTAAGCTTGCTAGAATATATGTGACTACTGTAGCCGGAAGGTTTCTCAGGTCTTGCCTGGCCCCAAGGTCCCACAGCCGCCTATAAAATAATCATTCAGAAGCTTAATATTAATTACCAATTGCATGGCCTATGGCAGGCTTCTCGCTAGCTAGCTCTTATAACTTGACCCGTTTCTATTAATCTATAAGTTGCCACGTGGCCATGGCTTACCAGTATTTTCACATCTTGCTTCTCCTGGAGGTGCTGGGGTCTCTCTCCCCTCTGCCTATCTTCTTCTTCTCTCTCTTCAATTTCCCGTCTAGCTATAACCTGACTCACCATAGGCCAAATGGTTTTATTTATCAACTAATCAGAGCAACATATATTTACAGCATACAGAAAGACATCCCACAGCAGACCAGGGCTCTTTATTCTCCCCTATGATGATGTAAGGGTAGGCTGAGAGGGCCAGGGTGGGCTGAGAGGGCCAGAGCTGTACTTGATGGAATGAACAGACAGAGTGTGGTGGGAAGAACACAGGACTTCTTGACCTATTCCCAAGATGATGGCTTAGGAGAACTCTTACTGAAGAAGTTGGGGAGCACAAGAACTCAGGTTCCCCATTTGGATTTGTTGTCAAGTGGTGGAGACTGTGGGTCCCTTCCTTCCAGGATCTCAACTTTCTAGCATGAAGAGAGGGAAGCAAAGTAGGTAGGTGGAGCATCGCCCAAAGCCTTTTGCTGGACTGGCTGCCCTGTCAGAGAACCTGTGAGAAAGGTTTCGTGGTTGATTAAGTTTGGAAAGCAAATGATTTCTTCCTTGAAAGCCATAATTTGCATTTGCATATTAATAAAACCTCCTAGCCATCCTAGAATTTAAAAGGGGATTCATTTTAATGCCTAGTTTCATGTACCAAAACTTACAGAAAGCTTACTGTGTGCTAGTGACCATGCTGTGTGCTGTGTGTGAACACTTTATTCCCCCAAATGACCTGTAAGATACAGGTATTCATAATGCTCCATTTTATAGATGTGGAAACAAGGACTCAGAAAGGCTGAGTAACTAGCTCAGAGTGAGGAATAAAAAGTTTTGCCACATGATTCTGGGACCAAAGTTCATGTTTATTCCCAAGAGACAGTCTACTGTGTGGTGTGTGTGTGTATGTGTGTGTGTGTGTGTGTGTGTGTGTGTGTGTGTGTGTGTGTGTTGCATGAAAATTATTTTCCAGTTTATTTTCCAAGGCAAAGGTCTCTGGAGCTTACTGGTTCCAGCTAGCCTAGCATGTGGGGGGTTGGGAGGGACTGGGGTTGGGGGTTGGGTGTGGGTGGGTCCTCTGTCTCTGCCTCCTGAATGCTGGGTTACAGGTGGCAGCCATGCCCACACAGTGTTTTGGGTTTTTTTCTTTTTTCTTTTTTCTTTTTTTTTTTTTTGAGACAGAGTTTCTCTGTAGCTTTGGAGCCTTTCCTGGACTCACTCTGTAGACCAAGCTGGCCTCAAACTGACAGAGATCCACCTGCCTCTGCCTCCCAAGTGCTGGGATTAAAGGCATCCCATCCCATCTCATCCCCCCCCCCTCCCGGCTAGCCCACACAATTTTTATGTGGATTCTTAGGATCCAAATGCCAGTCCTCATACTTGCATGGAAAGTGCTTTAACCACTGAGCCATGTCTCTGGCTCCTAGCCCACTATTTCTTTAGTCTCTTATAGTCATTACAGTGTTTTTCTTGTACATTTTGCTTTTGATGTTTATTACCGTAATCTGAGAGCGATATAAATGCTTTATATTTATCAGAAATAAATTATTTTACATTATAAACTTTTTTATAAGTAAAAAATAAAAACAATGTAAAATATACATAACCAATAAGTACATTCACTACATTAGAACATGTTCAATGCCATTAGTCCTCAGGAAGTATAAGTCAAAACCATACTACCATTTTGTTTTGACTAGGATGTAATAATTCAAAGGGCAGGACAATAGTGTTGGCAAGCATGCAGAGGTATTTAATGGCCATATGCTACTGGAGGGAGCACAGAACACAGTTCTGCAGAGAGTTAAACAGAGTTACTGTACGACCCAGCAGTTTACATGCAGGATAAATGAAAACATTACGGCCATACAAAATTTATATATGAATATTAAAAACACCATTGTTTGTGAGTGATATATGGATAAGCAAAATATGATATATGGAATATTTACATGGCTATACACATGGAATATTATTCAGTCATACATAAGAATGAAGTAATGATGCAGGTTACAATATGGATGAATCTTAAAAACATCATGTTAAGTGAAAGTGAGACATGAATGATCATTTTAGATGATTTCCTTTATAAAAAAAAAGGTCCAGAATAAATAATTGTATAGAGGCATAAAACAGATCAGTTATTACTTAGGGAGAGCACATATGGGAAGATGGTTGGGGACAATAACTAAAGAGTGTGGAGTATCTTTTTGAGGCAATGACAAGGCTCAGGAATTGTTTGTGGTGACCACTTTTCAACTCTGAACAAAAGAAAGGCCTTTATACTCTAAAATGAGTGAACTTGTGGTGGGTGAATTCTATGTATAAAGCTGTTATCCCCTTCTCTCATGCTTCAAACTCTCCACAGTATTTAAAACAAATTTGAAGAGGGGGTCAACCTTAATGCCATAGGCTCTCCTGGTTCTCTTCTCCCCTGGTGTCTGGTCACTTGTATTGTGGAGCCCGATAGAGACACTGTCACTCACTGACAGTGGAGAGGGAGGCCAGGAGCAAAATGTGTATTCAGAGGCTTTCATTCAGTCACCCATCAATCATGCTTTTAGCTATTCATCCATCCAGTGTGTGTCCCCGGCCCCACCACATGCCAGGTTCTGCGCAAGGCTCTGGGACAAAGCAATTAGAAAAGTGGGCAAGATCTCTATTGAAAAGACACACACAGTCTACTTGGGACAACTGGAAAGTTCTCAGGCTCTTAGGATGCAGCTGGAGATGCTGGGCTAGGGAGCCTCCTGGGGAAGGCTGGAGAAGCTTCTGGAAGAAGTGATATGTCAGTTTACTGCTGAAGGTGACATGGCTAGGCAGTGTTTAAGATCATTAAACGGTCAGACCAAGGCGGTTAGAGAGCAGGGTGAGGGCTGGTAATGTCAAACCCTGGGAAAGAAAGGTCTAGTGATCTTGTTAAGGACTCTGGGGCAAGAGGGAGTCCCTGAAAGCTTGGAGGCAGAGAGCTATTGTCCTCGAAACAGCATACTGTTTTTGTTCTCCCAAACTGCATTTAAATTAAATCTTTTGCTTCCACATTTTACAATTATTACTGTATACTTAATTACACCAGCAGTTTTGCTACATTGTGTATTTTTTTCTTAAAATTGTTTTTATTTATTTGACAATGTCATCCATGTGTACAATGTACTTTGGCCATATTCACTTCTCATTCCCCCCCTGTATTCCCCTCCCATGCCCACTAGTGTGTGATAAAACCTCGAGAGCCTGTTTGGAGGTTCCAGCAAGGGAGCACAGCTACTTGTATACCCCTGACCAAAGACAGAACCTCCTCTATTGGGTAAGATCGTCCTCTTACACTGAGCACGCAGCTTTGGGAGGGATGCCCATGGAGCAGTGAAGGAGGAAGGGGACACCAGCCTAGTCAGCCCTGGTGATGAACCGGGTGACAGAGGTGGCCGCCAGATCGCCCTCACATCCTTGTGCATTCTATCTTTATTGTCGAACGTGGAGGTTGTTATTAGGTTTTGCTCCTCCAAACCCTTGACAGGCTTTAGTCTGCGTGACAACAGCCACCTTTATTTCCCTGTGTACACGTCCCCTGTTCCCCTCCTTGGTTGTCATTGCAGTGTGCCTTATACGTGCACTGTGTTTCAAAGGTATTTCTAGGAGTGCATAGCAAAGGGGACTGAAAGTCTCGGGGCCCTAACTGGTCTCCAACATGCTTTCTAAACAACACTCCTTTCCCCATCACTAAGTAACATTTTTCACGATAAGAACTAACGAGCATTTAGTACTCCCTTCTGTCTTTTCCCATCTTTGGTCAAAGCATCATTTCTTGAACACACCATTTGTGTAGTAAATTCGTTCCGCAACTGGTCTAGTGGCTGAGCTGCTCTTTATATTTTCAGCCTATCCTAAAGTAAGGAAACTACATGGAAACTCAGGAGGCTTTGGAGCAAGAAAGCCTTGGGACATGAACTACAACAAAAGCAAGCTTACATCACCTCAACACAACATTGCCAAGCTGCCCTACCCTGTGCTTTCATGTCAGAATTTAAAATTTTACCATGAAAGTCATAGCTGTGGTGGTTTTTTTTTTTTTTTTTTTTTTTTTTTTGTACCACCTTGGCACCATTGGGCCCATTAAGAGACTCCAGTTTGGAAAAGCAGTGGCCTTTGTGGCATTAGTGCTCTCCTCTGAAATACTGTCAAAAATCAACATGACATTTAAACATCCTCATCACTGTTGCACATTAAAGAGAAAGGCCCCTCATTTTGTGCAGCCCTACAAATAATAATGCATATTTAGAGCACTTCGTCACTTACTGGAGCTGAGTGTGTTCATGTTTAACATGAGGGTTGACACTAGGGAGGTTTGAGCTGAAGGAGTCTGTCTTGCCCAGCGATACCTGGTGACATGAGATATTATATGGTATACTGGCATCAGCATGGTTTAAGGCTTGAATGCTGAAATACAACATTTCTTCTTTGAGATTTCTTTGCTGGAATATGAGAGCACAGGAGATTTTAAGAGAGTTAGGAAGTCTGTTGTGAAGCAAGTCGGGAGAACCAGGAATTAGCTTCTAACTTTATTCCTAATGATTTCACTGTATTCTGCAAGGCTCTGGGGAAAAACAGCATTTTGAGTTTTCTCGTAAATTCCACATGGGTTGGCTAGAAGGGAAGTGGCATCCGAAGGCATGGAGCATGCACAGAAAAGGGCATTCGTTCTTTCAGATTCTCCAAACTGGTGGCTAACACATGTCATCAATGCCCAGGGCCACCGATGCCAGGCAAGCTTGTTCAAAATGTGGGCAGTTTCTCCATGGCCATGGAGCTCCTGTGGTACAGTGGAGCATGCCCAGTGTGGATGCCCGACATTGATCCCTGATTGCGCACTGTCTTCTCTGACCTCTAAGGAGAGATGCTAAGCTGCCAAGTGAGCTGTTTGGTGTCTTGGTTTTGGAAATTCCTTTCAGTCTGGGCTTTTGGTGGTTCTCTGACTTCTTCCTAAGGGAGGCTTAGCTCTCTATCTGGCATGGCCTCCAATGAAGCAACTCCCAGAACCTCATCACAAGCAACCACCTGTTGAGTGGAGGGGATCCTCTGTGATGTTAGATTACCTTCTTCAAGTCATGGCTTATATTATCTTGGGGTGGCAAGGAGAAAGCATCTCAGAAGCCAGAGAGAAAAAGACAGCATTCACATGCTTTCAGGTTTCGGCGTGGGATGTAGATGATGTAATGGCTGAAGGAGAACTGGAGCTAATTATGCAGTTGTAGAATGGGCCTGCTTGTTAAATAAACCAATATTAACAGGTTATTCAAGGATGGGAAAGTTTGAGTGACAGTTGCAGGTGGTCCTGGAAAAAGATCTATTTATCTTCTTTGTTAAGAAGACGTATCGAAAAAAAAAAAAAAAAAAAGAAGACGTATCGGCTGATTCTTAGTGAGAGACTCCATGAGATAGATTACAAGTAGTGCCTCCTTCCTGCCAGATGCAAGAGAGTATTGTGTGCGTTGTATCTACAGCTTTTCAGACACCACATCTGGCATTTGTCAGGATGCTTTGTCTCAGAGGGCCTTCCTACCTTATAAATGTTATTTTCCAGGGTCAAACAGGCTGCTCCTGATGAGTGAGCTGGCTGCGCAACTAGATGATGCTTAGTACTTGCAGGTTGTATACTTGAGTCAGCAT
The DNA here is from genome assembly GCF_949786415.1 of Peromyscus eremicus. Taxonomy (NCBI): domain Eukaryota; kingdom Metazoa; phylum Chordata; class Mammalia; order Rodentia; family Cricetidae; genus Peromyscus; species Peromyscus eremicus. The sequence goes on along the minus strand of NC_081416.1, from coordinate 29,221,129 downwards.
AAGGATAACTCTCTCTCTCTCACACATATGCTACTGTCATACAGCATTCTTCAAAAAAGCACACCAGATCATGTCTGACATCAATCAACTGGCTTCTCTCTTGCTATGACTTTGGGACCTAAGAGCACAGATTCTGCACAGTAGAACCTGGTAGTGTTTATGAAATCACTAAGTGAACATCACTCTGACGCTTAAGATCTTTAGATAATGGTTGTGGTTTGGATCTTAAGTGTCTCTCTGAGACTATGTGCTAATGGCTTGTTCAGGAGATGATGGAACCTTCAGGAAGTGTGTCCTAGAGGACGTTAGGCCATTAAGGGGGTTCTTTGAAGGGGCTGTTGGAACCCTGGCTCCTGTCATTCTGCTTCTCTTTGCTTCCTGGCTGCTGTGAGGTGAGCATCTCCACTCTGCTTCACATCTCTGTAGTGTTCCAGCATTCCACAAGCCCAGATGCCACACAGCCAAGCAACCATGAACTAAAACCTCCCAAACCATGAGCCAAATAAGGCCTTTTATCTCGAATAGTCACTGCCACAGAAAGATCACTAACTCAGATGCCTCCCCACTTTATTAGTCAAGGATATACATCAAACTTCTCAAAATGGCACAGAAGGCAGAGGCTTCATGGCTCAGTTTGTTATCCTCTGCAGCTTCCTCTCCCACCACTTAGCCAGCTCTCCTGATCCCTCTTCAAAGACACACATTCAACCTGTATTAGAGCCGCCCTATACTACCTGTGGGTTCCCAAAACAGTGTGCTGTTTAGTACCCATGCTTCTATCTATCTGCATCTGGGTGTCATTTCTGAGTCCTTCTCTGTTGATGCCAGCAGGTCCTAAATTCAGACTGCTCGAGCTTGACTTCCTCCGTGTGGTCTTGGGGATCCCTCCGAGTGAAAGTAGGCCTTGTCTGCATCTGCTACACTTCTGTTATCTTGAGTTTGCTAATTAATCTCCTGAGAGTGGAGAGCTTCACATAAGGGACCAGGTCATTATTTTGAACATGCCCTCAATGCCCAACTCATTTTAGGGACTCAGAAAGAAAAAAGAAAAAGCCCGTTCATTAACAAAGATCTTTTTTTTTCCCTCTGCAATAATGCTTCCAAGTGGTTGTGTTATCCTCGTTCCTGTAAATCAGCAACTGACGTGCGTGTTCACTTCAGGTGGAGGTGGAAGGGGAATAGATGAGGTATAAGTCCAGCTGAGAAGTCAGAATCACAGACTCTCACCTACCTCTGTGGAGACTCTTATTTTTGCAGTCCCTAGAATAGAGCAGCTATTTTAACTTATTTTTTGAATTTAGAAAGGCAACATCAAAACAGTCCAACTCTGAAACTCCACAACCCAGCTAAGAAATAATAAGTCTGACAAATCAGTAAAGGGCGACATTTAGAGAGATGAAAATGTATAATTTTTATTTCTTAGTTTATTATTTCAAAAACCATGAAAGACAGAGGAAGTTGTAAGAAGAGTTTGGGAAGTAAGCCTGAGAGATATCTGTTGGGGAGCAGAAGGCAAGACAGGGAAGCAGGAATCTGATCTCACTGGAGACCCCTGAGAAGAGGGTGGGTCTACCGCAGGCTTATCTAAGAGACAACGAGGCTGGGTTATTGTCTCTCAGGTCTGCTTCTGAGGAATAAACTTTCATCTTACTTTGTGCTCAGCCTCACTGTACGGCTGTGCCAGAGTCTTGGGTACTCCTGACAGCAGCCACCAGTGTCTTTAGATGAATGCTGAAGGGGTAGAGAGAATGTGCAACACCAGTTAAGAAGCCTCAAGTGCTTTCCTTGCATTTGCTCATAGGAACCAGACTCTGAATTTGCAATAATATGTGCACAACGTAAACCTACAAGATCAAGTTAGGTAGCTGGTTCTCAGCTGGGTGGAATTTAGCCTCCTCCCTTGGGGGATAGTTACCGAAGTCTGAAATCAGTTTTAGCTGTCACAAGTGGGTGCATGAGAGTTCTACTGGTGTCTAGTGGTCAGGGACCTAACTACCCCTAAACTAATATCTAGTCTAAAATTTCAATAGCGCTGAGCGTCTCTGGGTTAGGTTTATTAAAAATTTCAGATAAGAACACAAAAGTTCAGAGACGTCAAATAGCTTCCTTAGGCTTATAAACCCAGTGCATTGCCAGGATTGGAACTGGACTTCATCTATTTCCAAAGTCTATGCCTTCTAGAGACCAAGAAAGACCCTGAATCTCAGAGGCTTACTGAAAAACAGGACAACTTAAAACAAACAAACAAACAAACAAACAAACAAACAAACAAACATCCCCAGACTTGTATTGGCCATGCCTCCTGATCCAGAACTTCAAAGGCCCCTGGAGTTGGCTGCAGCTGGCTGGAGCTGGCTGGCTGGAGCTGGCTAGAGCTGGCTAGAGCTGGCTGGAGCTAGCTGGAGCAGGTTGGAAGTGGAAGGAGGTGGGGAATGAGAATCTTTCCCCTCTTCCCCTGGACTCGCTTTCTCCTGGGCAAGTTGGGGCAGGTTCCCTGGGCACAAATCCCAGATTTGCATACCAGGACTGGCCAGATGCCCTTAGCTGGAAGCCCCAACTCCTTTGCAATGTACAAGGTTGCCCTTCTGCAGCCAAAGTTGGCTGGTAGTTCTCTGTGGAGTGGCAGCTCCCCACATTCCCCCAGGCTTGGGACGGTCTTCTGGCAAGCATGTGGAGTGAAGAGTTACAGGTGGTGCAGACATGGTTTGGAAGGAATCCCAGCTGGGGCAATACCAGGAGCCTTCTGATGGCTAACCAGATAACTGTGGCTGCTTGCAGATTCCCAGGAACCTTTCCTACTCCAGGAAACTAGCTTCAAGGGTAACAAGGGCTTCTGAGAAGCTAGAAGAAGCTCAGAAAGGAAACTGTCTTTTTTTTTTTTGTCTTCTTAGCTTGTAAATATTTTTGCAATAGCACTGAATTCTCCATTGCCACATCCTTTAAGATGAGGAATCGGCCTAGCAATGGGTGGAGAGTGCAGGGCTCACGACACAAAGAGCAGATACAAAGGGAAGGCTTGCTGCAGGTACTGATGGGTCTCTGAACTTAGCTGTTTGTTTTTTGGGGGGTGAGGGATACCTCATTGTTCTTTGGGCAAAGGCAAGGCATAGGTTCCTTTTGAGAGCTCTCAGCTCTGAAGTATCATATCTTCTGGTTTCCAGACCCACATCTTGCCTCGGGGGAACTGACAGCCATCCCACATGCTGTTCCTGGTCTGTTTAATCAAACTTTCATTTGATGTTGGTTGAAATTTCACATGTGGACCAAATACAGAGAGATGAAGTGATTCCAGCAGCTTGAAGAGAAGGCAAGTATTAACCTTTGATATCAAATAAATTAAAACATAGGGTGTTGCAATAACCTGTTTCAGGGGACACTGAGTAGAGGCCAGTTCATTTGTTCATTCATTACTTCATTTTTTCACTAGTTTGGCAAGCAGTTAGTTACTAAGGACTTACCCTGCTTAGTGCTTCTCATAGGTGTTGTGGGGGTTATTAAGGGGAGTGTGGTGAAGCTTGAAATCTAATGAAGGAGAGATGATAAGCTAGCCCACACTGTAGGATGTAAATACAACAGAAGTGGGCGAACTGCAGAAACTCTTTCCCACCTCCAGGCTCTAGAATGATTCTGGCTTAGAGAAGAGGAAACAAATATGGCTTATATTTCTAAGAAAGTGAACTATGGTGGAGGAAGAGAAAACTAGTATTTTCTCAAGGGCTAGGTATGGAGAAAACATCCCAACCAAGCAGGCTTGGCTCTTAAATAACGTGTTCCTTCACCATCATCTTGTCCTGTCTTCCTATTGTCGTTTCACTTCAGAAGAGCTAACTTTTTGTATTGTATATCAGTAGTCTCAAGACATAGCTTGTGGACCACTGCAGGCCTGTAAACAGTGACCGTTCCATATGTACAGAAATCGATGGTGCACTTACTAATGATTAGAGTGATTTGGTAATTTTTTTTGTCAACTGATAATTGTGAAAAATTTGAGCTAAATCTATGCATTATGTCCTAATTTTGTCCTCTCCCCCTCTTTCCTTCCTTCTTTCACTCCCCCTTTTTTTTCTGTACTGAGGACTGAACCTGGGGTCCCAAGCGTGTTAGGGAAGTGCGTTTCCACTATGCTATGTCCCCAGCTCTTAACTGCGTTCTTTTCAGTAGTTTGTACTTACTCTTTGGCAAAACTGTCCCTCTGTGATCCACTGGAAGGAAAACAATGAGATGCTTTTCTACCCATAGGTATTCTGAGAAGCTTGGTGACCCATTGCTGACCTCTGCCTTTCCACCATAGTATCAGCTACCTTATGGTAAAAACTATTTATGTGTGTGTGTGTGTGTGTGTGTGTGTGTGTGTGTGTGTGTGTGTGCTCTCATATCTCAGTCTTAAGTTCATGAGTGAGTGACCTTCATCTTTTGCTGTAGTAGACGGGAACAAGGAAGAACTTAGGTCAACTATCACTGAATGTTTTCCAACTTTTGGAGGCTCATTTGTAGTTCTCAACTTGAATTAACACTTGGTTTCATACATTCATTAACAAAAAAAAGTATCCTTGATCTGACTGTCCTAGAGATTTTTTTTTATACAGGCTGTGGGACTCAGGCTCAATGTTCTGTTATTTTGTGAATGTGTAGAAGCCACAGAACCCTTATATAGCCTTCTGTAGTTCTAAATTTTTCTTAAAGTTCACAAACAATGATCTGACAGATGTTGCATTTTTTATAAACCCATTGTTTCATGCACTACTTCTTGATTATTCTTCTTCCTTTGACCACAGTCTCTAAACACTTGTTAAGTATCTGGGTTGATGTTGCACTAGGTACTGGGGATGCAAAGATAAGACACGAACTTCCCACTTTCTAGAGACTAGAAATCTAGCAGGAGAGTTAGAAGTGTGACTGTGAAACACAATATGGAATTATAGGTCTTATGTTGGGTATTTGTAGAGGAAACAAAGACATTCAGGGGTTGAAGCCATTAGTTTCACGTCAAAAGCCAGAGGGTGTTCATAAAAGAGATATTTCTTAGATTCAGGTGGAAATGTGAGTGGGGTTCTGTCAAGAGGAGAATATTGCTGCCGAGACTACTCGGACATGCATCGCATCGTGGCTGAGAGTATGTCACCACCACCATCATTACGACCACCACTACCATTACCATCACCACAGTTGTTATGATTATATTAACCTTTCATCATTGTGGCCAAAGTACCTTATAAAAAAATCACTCCGTGGGGGAAGGATTTATTTCATCTCTCAATTCCAGAGTGCTTGGGTCACGTTGACTTACTTCCATGTGTTTCAGAAGAACATCTTAGTGTAGGAACAAAGGGTAAAGGAGCGTCTCATGGTGGACAGGAGACAGAATCAGTGTCACAAAGGGGATAAGAAAAAGAGGACCACACCCCAGGGAGCAATTCCTCCAACTAGGTCTTACCTGCTAAAGTTTCCAAAACCATCCAAAATGGTTCTATCAGCTGGAACCAAACCCCCAAACAATCAGCCTGGGAGGGACTATTTCTATTGGAATAATAATAATAATGGTCATTCTACCACGCCCGTCATCAGTACCCATTATAAACACCCTTTCCATCTCTGTCACCACTGTCATCATCACCATCACCACTACGACTACCTTACTGCCAGGATCACTAACGCTCCTGTTGGCTGGCATGTGTCTGTTACTTGCCACGTACAGGCATAATACTGAGGGAGGACTTCTTTGCCTAATATCATGTAATCTTTTCAACCTATAAAGCAGTCTCTCTTAGGGTTTCCAACTCAAAAGTCAAGAAATACAGGCATGGGGGCAAGAATTATTTGCCCTATTAGTGCCTCTAAGTAGGGGCAGGATTCCAACTCAAGTCTGCTTAGCCCAGAAAGCAAGCATTTCATTGGGTCTCTCAAGAGTCTTAAACATAAGGCCAGATGTTTAGCTTTATCATTTTGCTAAGTATTTCATTGCCTAGAATCTCTTTCTGTTCTTGGCAAACATTACAAAATTTGTTTCTTGAGTTATTTATTAAAACGCTAAACAAGATTTGTCCTGGCTAGTGTTATGTCAACTTGACATAAGCTTTTGGAAGAGGGAACCTCCACTGAGAAAGCGTCTCCAGCAGACTGGCCTGTGGGCAAGCGTGAGGTTGGTGTGGGAACCTAGACAACTGTGGGTGGTGCCACCCCTGGGTAGATGGTCCTGGGGATACGTAAGGAATTAGGCTGAGCAAGCCACGAGGAGCAAGTGGCACTCCCCCACAGATCTGTGTCAGTTCCTGTCTTCAGGTTCCTGAGCAACTTGAGTCCCTGCCCTGACTTCCTTGATTATAAGTGGTGTGGGACTTTGAGTAAGAATGGCTCCCACCCTCTGCCTCTTGCTCATTGCCTCAAGGGGTGAATTAGCCAGGGCAATGCTGGAGAGCTCACCCTGGTGATGAGGACAAGGGAGAGCTGGGGGGCTGACCAACTTTGCATCTAACTATCCAGGCCCAGAACTAGGGTTATGCCTTGACCCACCCCAACATCCATGCCATCAGTGATCTGGAACACGGAGGCAGTGGGGGTGGACACACAAGGGTCAGTCCTGCAGACCCAGGGCTGCAAGGTCTCCACGACACAGGGCAACAACGAGATGTCCAGGAAGAGTCCCAGTGTGGGCCCAACAATGATGGTGTAGCAGAGACCACGGGCCTCAAATCAGACCAATGGTTCTTTGGGATGAACGCCTACATGTAAAAATATATGGATAAAGGAGTTTCTGTGTGACTTACTGTGTCACACTACAGCTTCCATGACGAGATTCTCCCTTTCTTCCTTTCTTCTCTTAAAATTTATTTTGTTTTATTTGGGGGCGGGGAGGGAGATGGGTGAGATTGAGAGACATGATGTGGAGATATGATGTGAAAGATACAAGAATAAATAAAGAGAACGTTTAAAAAAAGTGGTTCTTATAGGCTCATACATTTGAATGCTTAGATACCAGGAAGTGGTGTCTTCTTGAGGAGAATTAGGAGGTATGGCCTTCTTGGAGTAGGCGTGGCCTTTTGGAGGAAGTGTGTCACTGGGGGTGGGCTTTAGGGTTTCATAAGCCCATGCTAGGCCTAGCCCCCATCTCCACCCCCCATTTGCAGATCAAGAGGTAACGTTCAGCTACTGCTACAGTGCCGTGCCTGCTGCATGCCTGCTGCCGTGCTCCCCAACATGATGATAATGGACTAAAGCTCTGAACCTGTAAGCCAGCCCCCAGTTAAATGCTCTCTTTTATAAGAGTTGCCATGGTCATGGTGTTTCTTCACAGCCATAGAACAGTGACTAAGACAGATGGTGATGTGGAATGGTAAGCTGGTACATGAGCCCTTTCTCCTCCAAGTTGCTTTTGGCCACAGTGTTTTATCACAGCAATAGAAACCTTCATCGAGACAATATTATTTAAAGAACAAATCCCAGGACATCCCTGAGTAAGTAAGTACATTTTGACACAGCGAAATGAATGATCGGGTTTGTTCTTGAGTAACAACAGCAGTTGCTGGGTTCTGTGACCCTGAATTGACGCTGATGCTAGTCCACTCTTGTTTCTGTGTGTGAAAAACTAAGCTTCTCATAGAAGCCACTCCTAAGGTTACTGGATCTATCAAATATGCTAATATTCGCAAAGTGCTTAACGTGGGGGCTGGTCCTGTGACCGCCGGGGCACAGAAACGTTAGCTATTCTAGTCTTCCTGATCTCTGCCTTGGTCTACTTGATAACCTCCTACACCTGGAATAGGTAGGGCGCCTGCGTTCATCATCTGCACTTTCTGACCGCTTTCATGGAAGGCTGCTTGGTTGCTAACAAGGGGTTTTCTTTGGACCACTAAAATGCAACCATTTTCTCCATCAAACCATAGACACATGGCAGAAAACAGGGCCTCACCCAGCTGGTCGCCACGAGCTTGGTTCCCAGCAGCAGCAGCAGCTCCTGAGGTAGAGTAAGGGGTTTCTCTTTTCTTCGAACAAATGCTTCTGCTAACTTTGTAAGGAACTCTGCCAGTTGGCTGAGCAGGTCTCAGGTCCTTCTGGAAAACAGAAAAGGAAAAGGAAAAATAAGCAAACAAACAAAACTCTTCCCTGCTCTCTTTTCCCAGATCGCTTTTCGGCCACAGCCTCGAATGCTCCCACTTTTCAGAGGCTCTGCTGTTCTCATGGCTTTCTCAGATGCTTGCCGGAGCATCGGTCCTGGTTACTCCTTACTCCTTCGCTGTAGGTCAAAGCGACTCGACATTCTGGTTTTGCAAGGACTGTCCCCAGTGACATGGCTCTAAGCCTTTCTTGGAGCCACGATGTGATGTAATGTGACCCTTCATTTCTCCCTCAGCCTCACACAGACGGAAGGCATGGAGTGGTGGTTCTTGAAACATGTTTATAAGGGTTAACGTCCATTTCTCTCTCCTTTATTTGAATGGAGGCTATAATTAAAATGGAGAAGGCACAGGGTAGCTGGTAGTTGCAATCTTAAAACTCAGGAGATTCTGAGAAACCAAACTTCTATTGAAGGAGGGCAAGGTGGTTTGGAAAGGCAAGAAAGTCATTTATTTGAGCAAGCTGAAAATGAAGAATCCAGGAAGAGCAAGTCTAAGTCAGTGTGGAAAAAGGAATCAACCAGGGGAAGTGCTGGGCAGTGAAAGTACTATGAAACAGAAAGCTCCAGCTTTGACCTTCAGTACAAAACCCTGAGCAAATGCCAGAATAGACCTCCATTGATTATTTTCTATTACACTTTCTACATTTTGAAGGTATTATGAAGCAATGGAATGCTAGTATAGAATTCCTAGCTTAGAAAGGACAGCGGAAACCACTTGGTCTGATGATTCCCAGATAAGACTATTTTGAGACCTGAGTGCGGGTGAGGGTGGGGTTCCGTCTCATTATAATGACATGTACAGGCGACAGTGGAAATTAGTAAATCTTTCTTGACTAGGTGTCTTTCCAGATGTAATGGGTAATTTTCAGGGTCAACCTGTTTGGATCTGGAATCAACTAAGAGACATAGCTCTGGGTAGGTCTGTGAGGGAATTTTCTGGAAGGATTAGCTGAGTGGGGAAGAGCTTTCTTCAGAGTGGGAAGCACTTTCTGACAGTGGCCCACATATCAAGAGATCTGAGGGGAAAACAGTGATACTTTGGCCTGCCTACCTTAGTTCCTTGTTGTTAAGGACATCTACTCTGTTGTTGTTACTGATGCTGACATTGTTTGCTGACTCCAGTCTTCTAAGGTGGTGTAAAGCTCCCTGGGAACCTCCCAGGCCTTCTGTGCCAGATTATGACCCTTGAGATATCCAGCCTCTAGGATGCGGAGAGCCACTGTTGAATGACTCAGCCTGTACTGTGTAAGTCGATCTAGTAAATACCCTTCGTAATATATATTCAGTTCTGCTCCTCCAGAGCCCTGACTGACACTTCAGCATGGCTGCATACAATTAGAATAAAACAAACTGTGGTGTGGAAAAGTAGTTGTCTATCACTATTAAGTGACTTATCTGCCTTTGAGATGGGATAGTTGACATGGTTCAGTTATAGGCAAAGTTAACACCTAATAGTTTGATATATTTCTCTCTCTCTCTCTCTCTCTCTCTCTCTCTCTCTCTCTCTCTCTCTCTCTCTTCCTTTTACCCTCCACCCCCTGTGTGGTTGGGGTGAGGTTGGAGGAGACAGCTGGCTTAGCCCAGATATATATGATCATCAGAAGCTAATAAAATGCTGATTTAACTGGTAACCATCTTATAACTTCTGATACCCTCTCTTGGGCTGAACTCTTTGGTTCCCAACTCATAAGGGGGAAAAAGAATCACATCCTAATTATGATAACAGGGATATGTTTATATGGAAGCTAATTGCATTGAGTGAATTCTATATGGCAGATTAATTCCCGTCATTCTCTTTTTCTCTCATAGTATGTGTGTATGTGTAAATACAATTATTTATCCGATGATTTATAATGTTGAATTTTCTAACACCCTGTGAAGCTGAAACTATTATTTTTATTTTATAAATGAAGAAATTAAGTCATGGCAATACTGAATGACTTGGCTATGGTTGTACAAGCCCAAGTTCCATGGGATTATATTTTTAAAACACTCACACCTCAGTTCATAAGTACATAGATAAACTAGGATTGCAAGAAGGCAGGGTGGTTTTCCCCCAGTGGAGATGAGACTGAAGCACATGTATCTCCTGTCTTTGTTGGATGGGAGTTAAAATGTGTGATTTAACTTTTTAAAAAAAATGTGTGTGTGTGTGTGTGTGTGTGTGTGTGTGTGTGTGTGTATGTGTTCAATGTGTGTGTGTGTGTGTTCATGTGTGAGTGACATGCACATAGAGGCCTGAGGTTGTTGGCTGCCTCAATCTCTCTCCACATTAGATTTTTCTAAATAGGGACTCCCTCTGAACCTGGAGCTCACCAGTTTACTAGACTGACTGACCAGTAAGTGCCAGGGATCCTGTTGTCCTGCTTGCAAAGGACAAAGTGCTGGGATTAGGGGAGCAGATTGCCACACCTGAATTGTTTCATTGTGTTGTAGATCTGAAGTAGAATCCTCATGCTGGTGCAGCAGGTACTTTACAAGTAAACCATCTCCTCAGATCCCAAACGGGGGGTTTCTAAGCTCTGCAGTCAAGTAAACATAAGATTTAGGTGTCATCTTAAGTCTATTTAAATTTCATATTTCAAAAATAGGCATAGCTTTCTAGAAACTGACTTTGAATGCACCAAGCTGTCACCACTTGAGGGAAGTGATAAGAAAACAGGTATTAAGGTGCCACAGAAAGAGCATCCTCAGCTTGGGTTCCATATGCCACCACATGCTGCTTTTGGTCTCTAATCCCCCTCATAAACCTAACTCGCAACAGAAAATAATTAAGGTTAGCGAAGGGAAGTGTAAAACAATGCAATGAACCATGTAGATGGGACACAACACTAAGGAACTCCTAACCATCTTCCATTCATTGTTGAAATTTGTAATTATTCTATAGTTGGAGTATTATGAGGGCCCAGACATCATCAATGAGATTGTCCTTTTTTTCTTTCTTGAGTTTAGCTTCACGATCCTTGCAATTTGTGTCTAATAATTATTATATATATGCAAATTATAAAAAGTAAACAGCTTTTTTTTGAAGCATATTCTTTACTATGTAAAATTTCTCCCTTAAGTATAGGATTTAAAACATAACCATTGGGGCTGGAGAGATGGCCTGGAGGTTAAGAGCACTGACTGTTCTTCCAGAGGACCCGGGTTCAATTCCCAGCACCCACATGGCAGCTCAAAACTGTCTGTAACTCCCATTCCAGGGGATAACACTCATGGCAAAATACCAACAAAAAAATTAATTAAAAAAATAAACAAACAAACAAACAAAAACATAACCATGGGCAAAGATGCATGTTCCCTACAGATCTACTGTCAACATGTTGATCTGTAGATTCAGTAAAATAACAAGCAATGGAGAGAGCAGGTATCTTAGGTTTCTTTTTTCATGACCATGACCAAAAGCAACTTGAGGATAAAAGGGATTTTTTCATCTCATACTTCCAGGCAATAGTTCGTCATGGAGGAAAGGTAGGCAGGAAACAGAGGCAGAAATTGAAACAAAGACCATGGAGGATGGCTGCGTAGTGGCTTGCTCTCTGGCTCACTCAGTCAGCTTTCTTATATATCCCAGGACCATCTGCTTAGGGATGGCACAATCCACAATCCACTGGGCCCTCCCGAATCAGTCTTTAATCAAGAAAATGCCCTACATACTTGCCTATACTCAATTTATATGGAAGCATTTTTCAAAAGAGGCTCCTCTTCCCAGATAACTCTAGCTCGCATAAAGTTGACGAAAAAAGCAACTGGTACCACTGAGAACTATTCAATAGGTTGTTTTTGGTGTTTTATAGACATCTGTTCATAGGAATCTTGACAACATCTGTCAGAGATTTCAAAGGCATTGTTTTCCGAGTTTAAAAAATTTATAACTTTCCATCCAATTAACTGGCCATCCTCAAACATCATGGATCATCAAACATATGCTACTTCTTTGAAGATAATTTCTTTGTCTCAATTACTTCTCAAGGGCTTTGCCTTCACTTAAAAGTCTGTGAAGTGATTATTTTTGTTGTATGTTGATGGCCCTGTTTCCATGACTACGTTCAAGGATCTTTCAAGTTAGGATGTTACCTTTCAGTGTTGTTCCTCCAATTGCTAGCAAAGGTACCTAACTCATACCATTTGCTGAGTGATTGCCAATTGAATCAACTAGTTTATGGTATTCTATGCTCATTCATTTATTTAGAGACAAGGTCTGATGATTCCTAGGATAGCCTCAAACTCCATACATAGCCAAAGATGACCTTGGATTTCTGATCCCTTAGCCTTCACCCTCCAAGTGCTGAGACCACAGATGTATGTTACCACACTTGGTTTGTGCAGTGTTGAGGGACTGACTCAGGACCTTCTATGTGCTAGACAAGCATTCTTGCAACTGAGCCACATCCCCAAGGCTCTTTCCACTCCCTGAGGGCTTGTGGACTGTGGTGAGAACCTAAGCCTCTGGCATACACCCAGTCTGCATTGTGTAACTTCCTGTTAAGGACATACCATCTCCTTGCCCCAACAGGAGCTGGATTTGACCTCCTGTTTTGACCACCTGTTACTCCCACTCCGTGTAGAGCCTTAGTAAGAGAGTTTGTGCTGACAAGGGACTATTCTTTTTAAATTTCCTCAAAAGGACATTCAGCTGGTGTTTAGAGATGGATTGTGTTAAAGCCTAGTCTCCGGGCTCTAGATACCCTAGGAAAAACTCACACTTATTTTGGCTCCAAAGACTGAATTATTTATCTGAGCAGAGTTTTGGGGACACTCTGGGATGGGGGGATTTTTTCTGTTTTTAGGGTCAGAAACCTGTGAATTTGAAGTTTGAAGTGGTTAGGTAGGGTTTCTAGTTCTTGACTCTTGACAACGCAGATCATGTGACGGATGAAATGGGCTCTGCTTTTCCCACTAAGTTCCCTGGAGACTAAATGAAATATCAAACTACAGAGAGATTCAATATGTCACCACAAAGCACGGTATCTATCTATCTATCTATCTATCTATCTATCTATCTATCTATTCATTTTATATAAATATGGAGTCTTCTTTTACATATCCTTTCTCATAGTAAGAAAATCCCCTCTATGTGCAGTTTTTCAAAAGGAAGAACACACACACACACACACACACACACACACACACACACACACACAACAAAAGCCCAATTTTATGAATATATGTCGAGTAATGTGTCTTTTATTTATAGATTTATTTATAGATAATATAATTTTAAAACCCCCTGACTGGAATGAATAAGATTGATTTTCTAGCCAGGCAGTGGTGGCACATACCTTTATTCCCAGCACTCGGGAGGCAAAGGCAGGCAGATCTCTGTGAGTTCGAGGCCAGCATGGGCTACACAGTGAGATCCAGGACAGCCAGGGCTACACAGAGAAACCCTGTCAACAACAACAACAAAGAAACAAAAACCACAAAAAATTGATTTTTTAATATTAAGCTAATGTTGAATTCTTAGAATAAAGCCAACTTTATTCTATATACTCTCATTCCTGTGTGTTTGCTGATATACTGGTTTTCTTTCTAAAGTCTCCTTTATTCATCTGTTCCTCCAGTGTCTGAGGCCACCGTCTTCCTCCTCTGTATACAGTATTCATTTAGGCATCTTCGACACCACTGGCTTGCTGGTCATGATGCCTTAGTTTGTGCTGTCCTTGAAATGCCCTTATTCTCGGTCAGTTTTAAAACTAACTTCTCTGGGTATTGTCACAGTCTTGGTTGACAGTTACCCACTTATCCCCTTCAGACTTACCCAGCTTTTAGGGTTGTGGATGAGGTATCTGGTGTTACTCTGATGGGTTTGTCTTTGTGAGTGGTGCCTTTCCCTGACAGCTTTATATTGTTTCTTTATTTTGTATTTTTGGTATTTTGAGTATATATTTGGAGAGGTTTTTATTTGGTCACGTGTATTTGGGGTCCTGTGCTGTTTAGTTTTTTGTTTTTTTTTTTTTGCCAACTTGACACAAGCTAGAGACATGTGAGAACAGGAAACCTCAATTGAGGAATTTCCATCGTGAGATTGGTCTCTTGGCACAGCTGTACGGCATTTTCTTATCTAGTAATTGATAGAGGAGGGCTTGACCTACTGTGGGCAATGCCACCCCTGGACTAGTGGTCCTGGGTGTAGAAGAAAGGTAGCTGAATGTGAGCCTGAAAGCAAGCCAGTAAGAGGTATTCCCCCTCGGTCTCTGCTTTAGTTCATTCTTGCGTCCGGGTTGCTGCTGCCTTGGGCTCCTGCCCTAGCATCCCTTGACGGTGGACTAAAAAGTGTAAGATGAAAAGCTCCCCAGTTGGTTTTGGTTAGTGTGGTCTCACAGTAACAGGACAGGAATTGGTATCCGGAACATGAGATGTTACTGTGGTGGATCTGACCCTAATGCTTTTTGGGGAGGACCGTGGAAACTGTGGGAACAGGCTGGAAATGCTCAGAAAGAAATGAGGTGTTGTGGGAACTTGGACAGCAATGCAAAGAGCTATGTAGACATGGGAGGCCTTACAAAATTTAAGAAGGAAGTTTGGGGGTCCCTCAGAGACTCTCTTGGGGCTGTTCCTGTGATGTACTTTAATGAAGAAATCACAGAAGTGATAGCTCTGCTTTATTAGGACTGAGAAATCAGCCGTGATTAAACAAGAGACCAGCATCATTGGGGTGAAGTCCTTTTTTGGGGGGAGTAAAAGTCAATAAAAAGAGACAAAGAGAAAGAGAGGAGGAGGGAGCAGGAAGAGGAGATGAGCAGTAAGGGGAGTCAAGAGTCCCATGGCTGGGACATGTAAGTGTCCACCTTGCTGATGGCAGTGAGGAATAAATGGAATAATAACTATTATGGCTTATTTAAATTATTTAACAAATTAAATGTTTGTTCACCTTTTGATTTTCCTGCAAAACTAAATGCCTGGGGCTGTTCCTAATTGACCTTGATTGATCCTATTTGAGCTTTTGATCACTTACGATAATCTTTTGCTGGTCCCATATTTACTATTCCCCATCCCTTTGCCACCGCTGTATTGACTTTGCCGTTTGTTTCATGAGTTACTTGGGAAATGCTGATGCATCCTTGATCCTCTGAGGCTCTGTATAAAGTAATAGATGAAGAATTATTTTAAAGGTGATGAGCCAATTGAAAGTCTTTCTTTGGTCATAAGGGTGGGTAGAGAGTGCTTTGACTCAGTAGAGCTAATGGACTGGACCATCTTTCAATTGTGTGAAATCTGAGATAGAATTACCAGACGATCTTGCTTCATGGAGTGGGTGTGTCCAACACTCAGCTTCTCAAATTGAGTGGTATCCAGGACTCATTAGAATTTAATTTGTTACAGTATTTTTCCTTTCTAGGTTATTTAGGGAGAAGACATTGGTCTAATTCTCTAAGTAAAAGAAGATGAAAATTTAAACAAATCAAATGCACAGATGAAATCCAGTCACTGAAATGTTACTTAGAGTTTAAAGAGGACAGATCTGCATGGATCTGAGGACTGTCCATGGACTTGAGGCTGACGGGTACCAGTGTGTGTCCACTGAACTTTTTATCAGTCTCCATTTCTCAAAGTAAACCTTTTCATGTGAATGTCCCATTGTGTCAAGCTTTACTTCCAAAGTCCATATCGGGAAATACACAGTATTGAAGACATTTTGTTAGAAGCCCATTCTCCATCTTACCTCTTACCATACCCAATTCTGAGTTTTACATCCTGGACAATGCAATTTTGACTGCCCTACTCAGGACACCAAATCTACATCTAATTATAACCAAGAATCTCAAGACATTTGAACAGAAAGGCCAGCGCCAGTCTTTGTGGTTTTAAGAATGGCTTGGTATTCTTTAAAAGCACAGTGCACAGCTGGACCCTGCCAGCTCCCAGGGTCCTTGGTGATTATGCCTGGAGAAAGGCTATGCAGAGAGCAAGGTTCTGAATCGATTCCTTTCCCCATAATCACTTTTACACATTGAACCTCTTCAATGTCACCCTGACAGCAATGACACCCTCTCGCATCACCCTGGCTACCCGCCGGGTCTGTTGTGGAGCCTGACAGACAGCTGGAACACGAGGCCCTGACCCCACAGACTCAGGTTTCAGTGTCGCTGCTTCTCAAACCCTCTACAGGGAACTGGAGGAGCTCTGTGTCATAGCATTTTCGCATTGGTGGGTCTAGTCTTGTTGATACATTCCCCACTCTGTTCAGGACCACTAAATGCTGAAACGTAGATGCATACCAAAAGAAGTCAATTCGTTGTGTTCTAAAAACAAAACAAAAATATAGTGCACATGAGGTGACTCATATTTCTTGAACAGACACTTTGAATTATCACTTTGACGGGGATTATCTTAAATGAGATCTACGAGATTCAAAACTGTTACGAATGTAGTTGCATTTTTTAAAAAAGTATTTATCTCTCCACCCAATAGCCTCAGAAAGGAACTACTAATTTTTAGTGGCTCAAGAAAGAGATCATTGGAAAAAGAGGCAATTTTTTTCCCCCAAGTCAAAGATGAAGCCAAACCCAGAATTCTTCGTTAACATTCCTCAGTGCCTAATATAGTGCCGGGTATGTAGGTGGTAATTAGAAAATATGTTTAGAACAAGAATGGAAGATTCCTGTGTATCAGAATCTTCAGGGCTAGTCTCACCACCCTAAGGGGAAGTGGGTGAGGCAACAGAGGCAGAGAAGAGAGAGGTCAGAAGAGCAGATTGCTCTGCAAGCCCTCCCTTTGCCTTTTATATGACCCCAATAGACATTCTTAACCATTGTGTCCTAGTGTATCACTGTGAAGGAGGAATTATGACCCCTTTATTATTCATAAGGATTTATAAAAACCGTATGTAAAGTGGTTGGTCTTTACTTACCTCTTATGAAGTGGGAGCCTCTGTTATTATTGGGTATAGCAGAATGATGGTGTTAATTTCAGGAAAATTATTAGGGAAGCGCTGCTCTGAGCTAATTCCCTTTTAAATCCTTGTAGCAGGGTCTGGCTTTACCCCAAGTTTCTGGACCAGGCGGCCCAAGCTTGTCCCTCTTCCGAAATCCCCATAGACCCCAAGTTCTGCTGACCCCAAAGTGCCTTAGTCATAGGGGAATTAATGGGACTTTTGGCCAAAAACATCAAATGGAGATCTTCCAAGGACAGAACATTCTGGAACCCACAATGTTTTATATCTTCTTCTCATAGAGGCTGGGGTCAAAGCAAAGCCAGAGGGTAAGTTGTCTAAGGATACCTCGAGTCAAAGACATTTAAGAGCTTTTAAAGATTTTGTGTGTTGAAAATAATACATGTTGGCATCAAATTTAGATTTCTTTTGGCAAACTCACCAACCTTGCTTGCAATATAGTTAATTTCAAAAAAAAAAAAAAAAGAAAAGAAAAAAATTCAGCAAGTTAAAAAAAACCAAGCTTTTAAAATTTCACTTTAGTGATTTTAATATTTTGTTATTATTTTTAATTTTACAAGGTATGGCTCCAGTGAGGATCATTCATTGTCTCCTTTAAAATTTGATTATTCTGCTTGCAAGTACAGGTTTTGAAATACTGAGGCTCATATAATGGGTAAAAACATTTTCTGTTGAATCCCTGGGGCTGGGGTGGAATATTTTCCTGGATTATTTTGGTTAGAGGGCAAACACTTATTTAATTCACCCTCACATCAGCAGAACTTAGAGCAGTGGCTGACTAGGGAAGGGGATGGGTGACCGTCTCGAATAAAAACAGCAACAAACCGTGAAGTGCAGATGTCGTTTGAGGGACTCACTGCACAAAGGCAGAGGTCCTCAGATTTGGTCTCAGTCCTGTCGCTAATTTGCTGTGTGACCTCGACAGTTACTTAGCAGTTGAAGCGAGGTCTTGTCAGGCAGACTATGGTAGACTTCCCTTACGGAGCGCTCTGATTGCTTCAAAAGACTGGGGTGTGGGGCAAATGAGACATGGACGGGGTTTTATGTGTATAAATGATTCTTTATATGATACAAATGTTAAAAATGGAAAACTTGGTGACTCTTTAAACTTTTAGCCGGGATACATACTGGTTTCTGAGAAGGCAACTAAGCCGAAAGTAGTAAGGAACCGGATTACATTCTCATGTAAGCTATGCTGTGTGTTGACATAGATCATTCTATCATTTTCTGAGCAATTATTATTAGTCAGCTGGTATGCAGCCAGGTTACATTATTATCAGCATTATTATTTTTCTTGTAGTGCTGTGGATTGAAATCAGGGCATTCACTGCTCACATATTACCACTTAGCTGTATTCCCAGCCTGTCACAATGCATTAAATCACTACAGCAACCATGCTAACATGAATCACTACCACCACCATTACCACCACCACTACCACCACCACCACACCACCACACCACCATTACCACCACCGCCACCACCACCACCACCATCATCACCACCACCATCACCATCACCACCACCATCATCACCACCACCACCACCACCACCACCACCACCACCACCACCATTCTACTACACTTATTTATTTGTGGGTGTGTGTTGGGGGAAGGTAAGCATTGCATAGTACCCATGCACAGGCCAAAGGACAGCTTGTGAATTTGTGGGAGTTGGCTCTTTCCTTCCAGCCTGTGGGGTCCTGAGATAGAGCTCAGGTTTTGAGACTTGGTGGCAAACACTGTTGCCTGCTGTGCCGTTTCACTAACCCATAATCTTCAGGAAAGAGAAAGCAGACTCTAGAATGCACTCTCTTCCACTGCCACACAGCCCAACATACAGAGTTTTTATAAGTGCTTCATTCCCATGCCATACACATTTCTTTACCTAGATTTTATTGAATCCTCATCATAACCAAATGAAGCAAGGTGTTAGGAGTAGTGCCCCATTTTACAGATGCCAAAACAGAGACAGAGAGAGGGTAGGCAAGTAGGCTGGACTGGGAGGCATGGCTGTGTTCACTCCCCACTGCTAGAGTTGGTGACAGCGATGTAAGACAGGGAAACAATGGGCAGAATGTGCAACACATTCCTCCCCTGGAAGATGGCATCTCTTTGCAGAAAGAACTTAAGAAACAGCAAAGTCAGATTGTAGGGCCAACTTTTTTTTCTGTTACGAAGGAGGAGGGCTGAAGTTAATTCATACCACATTTCATTAACAATGCTTACCCCTAACTTTCCTGTTTGGGGAATGTCTGTGTTATGATTCTCCTTACCCTAGTACAGAGCTCAAACCCAAACTTTCCTGCAGGGGTAGGAGGTGGGTACAGGACTCATCCCACCGATGTCCCTGATAATCACACACTTTATGAGATCCAAGTCATGCCTTTACAAGAGAGCCCAGAACAAATGGATTTTGTATAGAATTTCTTCTTCCTGCTCTATTTTCTCCCCACCTTCCTTTTTTTTTTTTTTTTTATGAGGCAGGCCTTACTATGTAGCCTAGGCTGGCCTAGAACTTGCTTTATAAGTAGAACCTAGCTCAGCTTCCTCTGTATTGGGATCAAAATCCTACACTACACTCCAGCTTCCCTGTGGACATTTCATCTTTGTTTCAGTCTGTAGCAGTAGCCAGACTGCTGGCAGAGGCTACTCTGGGGAAGACCCTGTAATGGGATTTTTAGTTCATTCCCTACCAGCCGTTACTGGTGCCATGTCGATTTCCTGATGGTGCGGAACATTGCTACTGGGATCCTTGCCTGGCTATGCCCATCACCCCAAACTTCTGTGGACTAGTTAATATCTTTTCGGAAAATAAAACTAAAAATATCCCCTCTCGATAAGTAAGAACAGACTGAAAGCCAGGTGTGATGTTGCAAGCCTGTAATCCCAGCACTCAGGAAGCTGAGGTTGGAGGATTACCAAACGTTTGAGGCCAGCCTAGGTTGCAGAGTGAGACTGTTATCATAAAACATCAAAAAAGTTTTTTTTTTAAAGTGACATATAAGAAAAAAAATCTACCTTTGGTCAAACTAGCTACCTTCTATATCCTGAAAATAAGCCAGTGCCTGCCTCGGGTCATCAAGTTCAGCTCATAGGAAGTCTTAGCCGTTTCAGAATATTATTACCCTACATGCACTCTGAGAGAGAATTTGAGTGACTCCTCCCATCTCCTAGATACCATAGTACAGGCAAACCAAGTTCTGCATTTCTCAGGGGGCTCCTAATGTCCCTGGAGTAGTAGCTTTTGATTGTTAAATTTTTAGGCATTTTTACAGGTCCATTAACCTTGTTAGTAATTTAAAATCAACTGTGCTTGGAATATTTATATCCCAGAAATGAGTGAATGCTATACATCAGGACTCATCTCCCAGCTCATTACTAAACACCTACCTCCACATCACTATCCTGACATTGTCTTATTTAGTGCTTCTTGCTACACATTCTAGTACCAAAGCAGCAGAAAAAGATCTCAGTTTCTGCTGATGTAAATGTTGGTGGGTTAGTGGTCTCGGTGACAGTGTTAAGGAAAAGGGTTGGGGTCAACCAGGAAGATAGAGGGAAAGCCACAGTGGTGGCTAGGGTTAATTGTCAACTCGACATGACCTAGAATCATGGGGGAGATGGGCCTCTGGGCATGACTATATAGGATTGTCTTGATCACATTAACTGCTGTAGGGAGATCTGTCTTATTCATGGGCAGTACCACTTCCCAGATGGGGCCCGTCAGTGTGGAAAATGGAGAAGTGAGTTGAGCACTAGCTTGCCTCCATCCCTTCTCTACTTTTGGATTGTGAACGTGGTCTGAAGAGCTGCTTTGAGTTCCTGCCTCCTTGACTTCTCTGCCACGATGACTGTCCTCTTGAACTGTGAGCCAGGATAGTTGTATTTGTCAGGATGTTTTATCACAGCCACAAGAAAAGTAACCAAGACAGCCACGGAATGGCCAAGAGCCCCTCACTTCCAGGAAAACCATTCACATCCACTGCAGGGCATATCTCCTGGGATAGGGGGGTGAAAAATAGGACACAGAGATAAGAGTTAGAGAGGGACCCTCACTCACCACTCCTAATTGCTGGCTGCATGGGCAGCAATGGTCTGTGGGAAGGGCTTGCTCAGGTGAGTCCCTGAAACACACTTCATTTTACCAGGGCTGACTGCTGTTATGTCACGGACAACCTGCTTATCATCCATGACCTTATGCAGGTCCCTGTCTCTTCTTCCTGTATGGCAATTCTTACTGAGTAGATGGTCAGGACTTTGGAAACCAAGAAGTACATAGGGTGATTGGTGATATACTTACCACTCAGTCATCACTTGCTGAACCTCTGAGGGGTGGGTGGGGGAAGGAGGGAGTTGAGAAAAAGTCCTGTGGTTGTCTCAAAGAAACCACACTCTTTACCAGCCTGATTGCCTTCCTTCTCCATCTGGTGACAGCTTAGGGGACATGACCACATGTCTGCTCTGAAGGTTTGCTTCCATCTCTTCTTTTTTTTTTTTTTTTCTAGTAAATTACTAGTAGCACAGATGATGAAATTATGCCTGATTCCTATCATGGGCATGTATTATGTGAGTATTGCTAAGGCATCTTGCTAAAATCCACCTTACACCAAGTACTCTGCTGTCATTCAGTCTTTGCTTTGTTTGGGTACAGGCCTGAGGCAATGTAGGAAGCTACAGAGGTGATCCTCTCGCTCCAAACGCCCTAGCCTCAAGTCAAGTGTGCCAAGCAATGGTGAAATGCCAGTCAATTAGGGAAAGTTCTTCCCTATGTCCACTTCTGGAAGGTCTCTTAGAAATACTGCTTGCCTCCAATGGTTAATACTGCAGCACTGTCTGTTCTGAATAACCCTGAGGTTGAGGGAGATCAGGATGGACATAGGCTGTACGGACTCTCGTTCTATTGTTTACGCTGAGTAATAACTACCACACAGTTCTGCAGAGACCTTGCCATGCCTGGAGGGCTTGATCTTTGCTCTTAAAATATGAGTTTCAACTATAGCCAGATCAACAGTGACCTGGCATGCTTAACAACCCTCAATGTGTTTCTACTGGATTATCTGAGTCAGAACTCATGGGTAGGATATGATCTTAGCTCCTTGCATATCTTCCAGGCACAGGAGCACTATCATGTGTTTCCTCCAGTTTAATTAGGATGGGAAGAAGTACTAACCATGTGTGTATAAAAGGAATCTCTTGAGATGATTTTTGAGTGTGTATATGTGCAAGTTTATGTAGCATGTCTGTGTGTGTGAGCATGCGAGGCAGGGCAGAGGACTGGCCTAGAGCTCACTGATTAGCTCAGCCTGGCTGTCCACCAGACTCCAGGGATTTGCCTCTTGCTGCCTCTCTCACACTTCAGTTACAAGTGTAGCATCACGCTCTGCTTTGTGTGTGTCCATGTGGGTGGCAGGAGGGAGGGAGTTCTGGGTATTCGAAC
This sequence comes from Peromyscus eremicus, assembly GCF_949786415.1. Taxonomy (NCBI): domain Eukaryota; kingdom Metazoa; phylum Chordata; class Mammalia; order Rodentia; family Cricetidae; genus Peromyscus; species Peromyscus eremicus. Next base: position 29,198,681 of record NC_081416.1, on the reverse strand, counting down.
TCAAGTCCTCAGGATTGCACAGTAAGCACGTTACCCACTAAGCCATCTCCCCAGCCCACATGGTGGATCTTGAAGAGGAGCTACATACGTTGCCTCTTTCTTATAGGTGCCAATATTGACCAGAGATGCCTAAGTGTCTCTCTCCCTCCTCCCCTGCATGAAGATGCTGGAGACACTGTCCACAGTAGGATTTCACTCTACGCCGCTTCTTCTATCAAACCAAGTCCCCTTCTCTAGTCATTACCCTTAGTGCCATTTTCTACCAACTTGACAATATTCTCATTTTTCCTACCTCTTACCATTCCTTCTTTGATATCAGCCAGCCAGTATCCTTACAGCTAATCTCACATATCTGGTTAGTTCCCTCATACCAGGGATGAAGCTATCCTTCCTGGAAAGACCTGTATGTTTCACTGGGACCTTGAAAATTACTGTTATCACCACCACGGCCGTTTTCTTTTTAAGCACATTCCTTATGTGAGGTCCTGTGCTAAGAGTGTCTTCCGAACTATTCCATTTCACTATAAAGCACAACACAGATGTATTCTCACCCCTACTTTCCGGATGATGAAACTTTGGATCAAAAAGATAAAATTACTTATCAAGGCTGAAAGAGGTCTTAGCTTTAGATCTGTCTGGTATCAAAACCAAAACTCTCAATCACGCTGTATACAGTCTCCTTAGTTCAAATCTCTAAAGAATATATTCTTTAATGTTTCTGTATGGGAATGGGTTTGGGATGCCATCCTTGTGGAATCTGAATTATCAAAGACTAGATAGGATTTTAGACACTTTTTCTTATTTTTTTTTAAGTATTGAGAAAACTGAAGTGTAGAAAGACAGTAAAACTTATCTAGATCTGAAGTGTGTTAGCAGACTTTGGACTTGAGCACAATCCAGTGTGGAGTCTAGGAAGTATCCATCCTTCCTTTGTGGCCTTGAGATCTTGTTCTTCATCTATTTCAAAATTCTAACTCTTGCCTTCTTAATTCCAGTACTAGTTCTTTCAAAATAGAAGTCATCTATCTAGACAAGGTTTCCAGTACAATGTAAGAAGTGGTAGCTGTTAGGAAGCAAGTAAGCTGATGGGCGTGGCGGGAATGCAATAGTTTACGTAGTGGTTAGTGAATGAGAAATGCAGGAGATGCCAGGAGTACCTGGCACAAAGTACAGCAACGTTGTTCATGGGAACGAAGGGATAGATGAGTCGGTGTCAAGATGAGTACAGCTGAGCTTGAACTGGAGGGTTTTTACAAGAACGTGGATGAAGTTTGCAACACAGGAACAAGGCCCAGCTTTGAATGTTGCTGGCAGGCTGATCATTACAACACATGTGGATGAGGCTCCGAGTTGCTAGAGAAGAGATACTGAAGCTGATCACCATGGTGAAGAGAGCAGCAGTGGTCTCTGACTATTTGAGGAGAACGTTGAAGGTCAGCTCAGCAGCCCTTGGCACAGCTCTGCTATTGGCTAGTGAGATGTAGCTCTCAGTGGCCTCTTAGTTTGGAATCATTTACCTAAGGGCTCCGAGAGCCAAGCTTATTACAGTGGATGAAATGCCACGTGCTTTGGGTGTTCTGATGTACAATACTATCTAGATGAGTGCTTTTCAAACTTTAATGTGCATACGAATCACTCCAGAGTCTTGTTAAAAGGCTGCTTCTAATGTCATAGTTGCCGGGCAGAACCTAAGGTTTTAAGTTTCTAATACATTACCAGGTGCTGTTGTGTCCTGAGCAATTACACTTTGAGTTTCTCCATGGGAAAGTGCTAGAGAACGCAACAGAAAGCTGTATCCATTTATTAAGAGCCACCACACCACAGATAGCTTTCCAAAGATGGACTAAGCGGACTCTAACATGCTTCTCTGGAGCCTGATTGGACTTGACAGTCATGGAGATATGATGAAAAAAAATGCAAGAAAGCATAAAAACTCAAATTCAGAGTGATTTGCATATAAATCCGTACGGGGACTGACTTGCTCCGAGGTTACTTGGGGATTCATGTTGATTCCCAGGACCTAAGACATCCCCAAATGCCATGAGTGAAAAAGATTCTGGGAGCTCTAATCAAAGAGTGCAGGTGTGTGCTGCATTTCATAAAATCACTTTCACTTTCAGAATTAAGAAGGAAGCTGAAGAAGAAACCATGGAAATAAAGAGCTATGGTGCAGACCAGACACTAGCTCTGAAGAATACTGCTTGTCCAGAGGATTCTAAGTCTTATCAGAGCCCATTTGTACTTCTTAATTTTTACATAAAAGAGTGAAATAGTTTATTATCAATATAAACAGACCAAGGTGCGATCTCACCTTTCCCAAGATTTTATAGTCTGCAGTGCACTTTAAAAATAGTTTTATTGAGCCGTAATTCACATATCATAAAATTCACCCTTTTAAAGTGTTATTTGTACTTGTTTTACAACCCGCTTTACAAACCTTGGCTCCTATAGTAGGTGAGAAAAGGCAAGTTCAAGGGGTTTGGAGGGAACAGAAGACAGATTGGTGGGCAGCGGCCAGATGCCACTCATGGTAAGAGATAAAAATAAGACTAGAAGCTTTTGGTTTACTCGAAATCCTTCTCTGAGAAGCTTTGAAACACCGCAGGAGGATGACTACACACAACCCGATAAATAGTGTTCATGAGGATGCCCCTGAGGTGCCAGGGAAAGGCTGCCGTGCCCAGTGCTCTCTGACTTGAAAGGCAGGGCTGCCTGCAATCCATTAGCACATGCTCCGTGCACTGACGGCCGTGGTCTAAAAGGAGGCTTAGGCGCCTTAAGGCGTAGGTCTTCAACTGTCTCTATGGTGAGTCAGTCCAGGGGGACTCCAGAACATCGATGTTTGTTGGGGTGGGTTGTGTGATGTGACCCCAGGGACAGCATGTACACTTGGCTCTAGCAAGAGTGGATGTGTCCAGGCTTCTGGATCAAATCTTTCTCCGATGAGCAGTGCCCACTTCTTGTATTTTTAGATCTGGCTATCTCTCCCAACCATAAAACCTGAATCTTTCTGGATGTCAATCAGCATGGTTCTGCCTCTGAGATACAAAACAAACACTGGAAGATTTTTCTGTCAGAGTTTTCCTTTGGGGAAAAAAATAAAAATAAACAAACAAAAACAAAACAAACCCCTGAAACTCATTAGTTCCTCTGATGGGGTGTAAACACATGGACACAGGGCTCCAGGACACCGCTGTTCAAAACTCTCTGGGTTTGGTTGGATAAAATATTTTCTTTTGAGACGCTCTGTGTAGCCCAGACTGGCCTCAGACATGTCAACACCCCACCTCAGCCGGGATTGTAGGTGTGCCCCGCTACCATGCCCAGTCGGGTGATATCTTTTCTGGTTTCCATCTGTGAGGGCCTGCACTCTTGGTGTTAGGCAAGCCACATACTGAGCTTTACTGTCCTCACCTTAAATGGGCACTTGAAAGTTACAGCTTTGATTATCCTTGTCTCACTGATGATGAGACTTCAGCTCAGTGGCTTAACTGGCCAAAGATCACCGTGAGTAAGAGTTGGAGAAAAAGGGGAATTTGAAAGTAAGTATTTTGATTCTAGGAATTAAATGAGATAATCTTTCAAAAGAACATTGCAAAAGCTTGCACCTATAAAGACCTTTAGAAGTACATAACATAACAAGCAAGTTACAACGTAAATATAGAAAACTATTTCTAGGGTGATTATATAGTACCACATTAGAATCTACCTCCTACCTTTATCTCCCAGATCCAATCTTCATCCCCACAGGCTCTTAGAGATGGCATTTGGGACTTGTTTGTGAAAGCTCTTATGACTTGCTTGATCATTTGTGTTAATCTGAAACTTCACTAGAGCATATTGCTTCTCCTTGTCTTTGTTTAAGGCAGGATCCATTTTTCCCCCGTTAGGACACGTTGCCTCTTTGTGACATCAAAAAGACATAAAAGACACCCCCTAGATTCCTAATGGTGGCTACCTTTCTGGTCCTGAATAATATGTCCCCTTTCTGATGACCATCTGAGATTGACAACCGCAGCCTGCATGGGCACACTGCCCCAGCTCTGACCTGCCATGCTGGAAGCACTATACTGATGTGGTCCTCTAAAGGTGGCTTGACTAATTTTAGGATTTATGAATATTTTATCCCCACATGGTTTCTTTAATGCCCATGTCTATTGGTCTATCTTCTCTACATCATAAGGGAAATAAAAATAAAAAGCTGAGGTTTCTCCTGGCTACTTCCTGCTTTCTTCTAATGGTCAGTCCTGGTTATCCTTGCCCTGCTTCATGACTCAGTCTCAGAGCATCTCCGCGTTTTATCCAAGTTTATCCAGCTTGTAAACAGATAGGACTTTTTCCCTCACTGTATTTCTCACAACATTCCCGACTCCCAGCATGGCTTCCTGTGTAGTTCCGGAGCCAAAGCGTCTGCAGTCAGAGCAGTGCGTCCGTTTCTTCTTCCAGTCCTTCTTGACTTTCACTCATTAAAACTTCTTATTATATTAGTCCGTCACCAGCCACCACCCATATAAGCCTGTGGCATGATAGATTACTGTCTGACTGCCATGACCAATTTCTGTTGCAACGCCATCTTGAAAGGATTCCACCAGATCAACAGTCTTGCAGTTTGCCGTCCACACCCACTGGCTGCAAGCTCAGTCTCTTCCTTCCTTCGGTACATTTGTTTTTCAGACAGAAATTAGAAAGGACTAGTGGTAAGCCCACAGCTGGAACCGGGGAAGAAAATGAGATATCCAGGATGATAGCATTTCATTCTCTCTAATCAATAATTCATTTTTAACCAGTGTGTTTGGGGAAATTGAGACTTGGCCTTAAATAGCTCCTCTGTAAGAAAAGAAAATGAGCAGAATTCTAAAACAAAACACAATTTGGGATACAGACCAAACAAAATGAAAGCATCTTACTGAGTGAAGACTGTGTCAACTTACTTACGATTCTTCACAATTGCTTTTGCAAGAGGCAAGGCATGGCTCATGTTTTGTTTTGAAATGTATCTGCATTACATAAACAGAGTCACTGTGGCTTTTGAGTTGCCATTGCATGAATGGAAATAAGCTAAAATTCTACATCGTTTGAATCCTGTAACTTAATGGAAAGCAAAGACAGTAAGGCAGTAAAACATTTCTGTCACATGAGTAAAATGCCGAGTGAACAAGCCACTACCCATGCACACATAGACACGTCTCTTCCTGTGCAGAGGTTTGTCATGACCAGGAACTCCAGAATTGACTCACCAGCTTCAGCTATCCAAGGTGCCCATAGAAGAGAATGACATGCTCTGCTCTACCCCTCAAAATGCACCTTTGGCTATCGAGGTTTCTTCTTGCTTTTTCTTTCGCGAAACCTTTATTTTACTTTTACCCTGCCCAAAGCTCCAAGTCCTTGGCATGTGCTCTAAATTCTTCTTGTTTAAACTTGTTCAATTTGGGCCCCCAAATTTGCTCATTTTGCCTATAGAGGTTAATTCCCTTAAATTAAAATGCTCTCTCTCTCTCTCTCTCTCTCTCTCTCTCTCTCATCTGAAATCTGAAATGTTCATAAATCCAAAACTTCTTGAATAAGAACATGACAGCCCTAGTGGAAAATTAGGTGCTTAACCTTGTGTAATAGACCCTAGTAAAAGCCTCCACACACTAAAATATTGTATATAATCCCTGGAGGTAATATACATACATACATACATACATACATACATATATATATATGTGTGTGTGTGTTTGTATATATATGTTTACACACACAAGAAGAAGACAGCAATAAATTTTCTGTTTAGACTTGAGCCCCATCTCTTAAGATATTTTATTTGGAATTTGCATATTCCAAAATGCAAGAAAATTTGACTCAAACACTTCAGGTCACAAGCATTTCAGACAAGGCACATTCAACTTTCACATGCAGCTTCATAAGCTTTTGCCAGGTACTGGTAGATTTATCATTTTCTCTCCCTTTGTCCTTCCATCTGCCTCCTATTGTGTCTTATGTTCCAGAAATCACACATATACCTCATCTTAAACAAAATATCTGCTATGAAGTAGCCTTGCCACTTTATAGTAAATGCAACCCCCCTCCCCGTGAATATAGTGAGGAACCAGAGTTGGAAGTTCAGGAACCACCTGGAAGAGAATGTAACCCAAATGGGGCTGGAGATTCAGAGGAGGAGGGTGGGGGCGAGACACAGGGAGACTTAGCCGCACCCTCCTTCCCACAGTGCTACCTGACAAGAATTGTCCCTCCAACCTATAGTTTTGAAAGAGCAGATGCCCCACCCCTGAGCACAGGGCAAGCTTCACCTTTCTTATCCCCAGCAGCGTTAAAAAGTCTTCTCTAAAAAACAAATGCAGATTAAATTTCACAGTAGGTAGAAGATCAATTAATCATGCTTCAGTTGACATTTCTGCCTTCAAGGACAAAGATTTCTTTAACTATGTCTTCTTCAGGAAGGATTTGGGAAGACTGACTCCTGTTGATGCAATAGAAGACTTAGAGAGCACAAAGGTCGGTAATGTTTTTGGATGACCGTAAGAACAGCAAGGCCAGTCATTAAGACGTCACCAAAGGAAGGGGGGGGGGAAACTCAGGTTTGGGAGTAGAGACTATGTTGTAGTCGCCTGTTGACTGTTCTTCCCTGTTACAGTTGTGCCATGGTTCAGTCGAAGTATTTTGCACACTTGCTTGTACGTAAATACTCGAGTATCCCCCATTTTTGTTGCCATGACACTCACTGGCCATGGGTTTCCCCATAGGAGCTCTAGTTTAGAATTTCATTTGAGGCCAGGAATTGTGGGGTTTTTTTCACAAGGAGAACGTATCTTGTCACAAGTTACATGTGTTGAGTTTTAAGTAGTCATTACTATGGAGCACACACTTATGATACATGGATGACTTACCTTTTTCATGACTGCTATTAAAGTATTTTAAGGCCCATCCATCACACATACTACTATGCCTAGAAATAGGTTTGAAACAAAGAGAGCTATTTTGTCATTTCAAGGACATTCTCTCTTTTCCTCTCTTGGGCAAATTGGATCATCTCACATCTAGGTATTGTCTCTCTTTAGCCTCATCTTTTCTTTGTGTCTTGATTTAGGTATTTGCTCTGTAGATCTTAATAACTGAGGTCAATGCTTACCAAATTTATTTGTTGTCTTTTAAGAAAATGGCCCATTCACAGCAAAAGCCAGCATACAAGATTGTGTGCCTAGGTAGGTAGCATTTAATTCCCCACCTATTTGTTCCATGTAAAGATATATCTGAAACACCATCGCTCATTCCAGTTAACATACACCTTTTCAAACTACTTTTTGCTAAAGAAATATATTTTTGAAATATAAAACTGACTGGAAACATGAAATCAATATCTCATACCTTCATGTACTGCTGTCACTCAGCTGATTGGCAGGAATTGTTGAAGCTGTTTGTTTTCCTAAGATCTCTTGTCAGTCATCATTGATTTTCTCTTTTGATTTTATTTGGCACCATTCCATAGTCCATCAAAGGAACATCTTCTTTAAATAGATACACATGTAAATATCTACACACACACACACACACACACACACACACACACACACACAGAAAGAGAGAGAGCATACACACACACACACACACACACACAAAGAGAGAGAGAGAGAGAGAGAGAGAGAGAGAGAGAGAGAGAGAGAGAGAGAGAGGTCATGAAAGTAAAAGGAAAAATGTGAGTAGGGAAGAAGTGTAAAGGAAGGAGGCAAGGTGAAAGTAAGACAAAATACGCAGAATTTATGCTCAAATCAATGTGTGTGTGTGTGTGTAGTAAGCAGAAAGAGGGCTATTTGGCAGAAAGAAGGGCTTTACAGAATCCCAAGAGGAAGGATTGGGGAGGGCAGGGGTACAGATAAGAGCAAGGTACAATGGTTTATATGTATGAAAACCACATATTGAAACTCATTATTTCTTATGAGAAGTATTTTTTAAAAATAAAATTTTATGATAAAAATAAATGCTATAAAATGGTTTTGGGATGACTGATGAAAGAACAAGAAATTAACAAAATGAAAATAAACAAAGGTGTGGTCCTTCATGCCATGTGATTGTGCAGGAATGTTCTTGAACGAAATTCTTAATTTCTCTGGAAAGACACAGAGTACAGTCCTGAGGGCCACAACCATAGAAAACACAAGCATGGTCTTTTGAGGAATTCACCAATTCAGACTGAGATGATGACTCTGTATCTTAGAATTACCCATCTGTATACCATTAATCCTTCAAGATGAATAGAAGCTTCCATGGCCAAAGATATTTGTGGTACAAATTCACAAACGCATTGGCAAATACTGTTTCAGCCTTTTCCTCCCCTTTACGAGATGTCTTAGTTATTGTTTTACTGCTGTGAGGAGACACCATGACCAAGGTAACTGTTATAAAAGAAAGCATGTAATTGGGGGCTTGCTTATAGTTTTAGAGGGTTAGTCCATGATCATCATGGCAGGAAGCCAACAGGGATGGCGCTGGAGCAGAAGCTGAGGGCTTCACATCCTGATCCACAGGCAGTAGGCAGAGAGATGGAGAGACAGAGACAGAGACAGGCAGAGAGAGCAGAAGAGCAAGAGAGAGTGAGAACACTCTTGGGCCCAGGCTAGGTATGGGCTTATGAAACCTCAAAGCTCACCCCCAGCAACCCACCTTCTCCAACAAGGCCATCCCTCTAATCCTTCCCACACAGTTCCACTAACTGGGGACTAAGCATTCAAGCATATGAACCTCTAGGAGACCATTCTCACTCAAATTAACCCTCTAGGGATACCCCAAGAGTGTCCCACCAGAGTCCTATTGCTATGGATTTGATTTTCCATGGGGTCTCCAGTGGCTGTTTAGGTATACCAGTGGCCTCATTCTGTTTTTGGAAAGCTGGAAGAAAACATTTTCTTGTTGAAAATTTGTTCTGTTCTTTCTTGCACTGGGCTGAAGGTTGAGAGTTCCTTTCTGTGGTACAAAAGCACTACTTCCTAAAGGCCTTCAACTCAGCTATCATCAGAAGGCAAGGAGCACAGGCCTTTAGGTAGGAGCTGGGATGGGATTTTCCTTTTCTTTCTTTTTTGGTTTTATTAAAATATGATTCCAAATAATTACTTGTAATGCTTAACTTGATTTCAAATATATTATCTATTTATGAAATGTGAAAAAATGCCAGGTGGCGGTGGCTCATGCCTTTAATCCCAGCACTCGGGAGGCAGAGGCAGGTGGATCTCTGTGAGTTCGAGGCCAGCCTGGTCTACAGAGTGAGATCCAGGACAGGCACCAAAACTACACAGAGAAACCCTGTCTTGAAAAAAATGTAAAAAATTATATGCACACAAACACACACACACACACGGAGAGAATATACACACATACACACACAGAAAGAGAGAGAGAAAGAGAGAGAGAGAGAGAGAGAGAGAGAGAGAGAGAGAGAGAGAGAGAGAGAACAATAACAAAAGACCTACAATTTTACTACTCAAGGAAAACAACTATGACAGCTTTCCTTACCTAGAGTCTTGGGGGCAGGATTCTATTTTTCATTCCTTAACTTAAGTTACATGTGTGTGTGTATATCTGAATGTGAGGATGTGCAGGTGAATGCAGATGCCTAAGGAGGCCAGAAGAGGCCATATGGTCATCTGAAGTTGGAGTTATGGGCAGCTGTGAACCACCCAATGTAGGTCCTGGGCACTGAACTCACCGTTTGTGAGAGTAGTAGTATTAACAGCTGAGCCATCTTTTTGATTCCTGATCTTCCTATGTTGAGAAAGAACCATGAATCCCACTAAGACCACTAAGTCTCGGTCCTTACCCTTCTTCATGTGAATACTGGGTAGAATGTTACTAGATGGCAAGTTTGGGAGAAGAAGTAGGCATGGGCAGTACCAGCTCCTGTTCTTTGTTTATTGGCACATGCTTGGCCCTGGAACATGTGTCCTACCTGGCCTTGGTCACACAGAAAGCTAGCGTTAAGGTGATGGGAGGCCATGGTGTGGTAAGGAAGTTAAATATGGCTGAACAGGAGTTGAAGGTCAGAAAATGTACTTTCTCATACATGGAAACCATAGCACACCAGAATTGCATATTGATCAGCCCTTGCTGGCCATGAGGATTGCAGTTTGGGTCTTGGATCTTCTCTGTCTTCCTCCTGAGGTCTGTCTTTAACCCAGTCTAGACCTTAGGAAAAAAGGGAACTGTTTATATCCTCTTGGAACTAGTGTGTGTATATGTTCACATGTGTGTGAGTGTCCAAGTGTGCATGTCTATGGATACACATGAAGAGGCTGGAGGTCTCTTATGAAATCCTTTCTGCTTAGCTTGATGGTCAGCCAGCAAGCCCTGGAGTTCTACCTGTCCCTGCCCCCGCTATGCTGGAGTTACGGGCAAGTACAACCTCTCCTGGGTTATTACATGGGTGCTGAGGATTCGTTCTCAAGTCCTCAGGCCTGCAGTGCTCTTACCACTGAGCAGTCACCCCAAATGCTCTTCCCACTCCCCCCTTACACGACTCTCTTTCTAACTTTCTTTCTTACAGCCTGGCGTTTTCAATGGGTGGAGCCCAGGACTAAAGACTCTGTGAGTGCTGAAAACACCCTCCAGCCTCTCCTTTCCTTGAAAATGTCACTTGTCTATAGCAGGGAAGGGCATCTGGACTGTTGAGGAGAGCAGAAGGGTTGGAGTAAGTAGCATAGTGTGTTATCCCTGCCCAAGCCTTTTATTGAATTTCAACTTTCACAGTGAGAGGACCGAAGGCCAAAACTCATAGAGCTGTTTTAAGTGAGGCTGCCAGTCTCTGGGCGAGGTGTCAAAGCGTGGCACAGAACTTGAAAGGGAGACATTTTTCCAACCTCAGAACCAAACCCAGGGGTATTTTTGGCTCCCCCCCAAATTGGAAGTGAATCACTGGCACACATGAGTGGGTTTTGACTGTAAGCAGCCGTGAGCTTGGCATTTCAGTCAGAGGATGTGGACAGGTGGACCATGGCAGGAAGACCCAGGATGCTGAGACTGGACCACTGCAGGACTACCAAAGACATCTCTTTAGAAGCTCCCTAAACGGTAGCTGCTGGAGACGGAGAGTCAGTTTCCTTTCAGAGAAGCCCCCAACAACTGTGCTAAACTGCAGAGTAAGGCCACATACCCGAGAACATAACTGCAGCACCAACTGTATTTCATGGATCTTCAAAAACAACTGGGTGGTAGGGAAGGAGAGGGGGATGGATCTGGGAGGAGACGGGGGAAGGTGGTAAATATGTACAAAATCCTCAAAGAACTAGTTTAAAAAGTTAAAAAAAAGAACATTAAGATAAATAAAGGGGGTTGACTTTTTCTTATTAAGGACCTTTAACAGGGAAATCAAGAGCTATTTGATTATTATTATTATGGTCATTGTCTTGTAAGGGTCTTACACATCTGTATGGATTTCTGTATATATTATATATACACATATACAGATCATATACATATAAATGTATGTATACATAGGGTATATACACCTATGTGTTTTGAACTTACAAAGTTAATGTGTTGTCACATTTTTATAGTTAAATGTCATCCTTGAGCAGTGTTTTAATATTTTTAAATATTCTCTCAGGTTTTTCCTTGTTATTTTGGGTTTCATTGTGTATCACAGGCTAGCATTTTACTAATGATGATCTTGCCTCCCAAGTGTTTGCTACCACACCTGTCTATAAGATTCCTTCAGACGGCCACATTCTCCCTTCTGTAAGGCATCTCTTGTGGTGGATATTTGCTGTGGTATATTATAAACTATGATGTTCCATTCCAGTGGCCTGTCTGTAGCCCCAGCCCTCATAGTCCCCAAGGTTTTTTTTTCTGTATGCCTGAAAGCTGATATACTTGTGCTCAGGAACCCTTCCTCAGTTATTGCTGCCTTGGTTATCAGGGTAGCCCGGGTGTGCACTGGGCAGCACTGTAGCCCCCTCTGCTTCTCCAGCCCAGTTTCCCACTCTCTGTGGCTGACAAGGCTCCACGTGGAGCCAGAGCTATGCACTCTTATGTCTTTCCTCCATACGACTTGCCTTCTCCCCAAGTGTTTCTTGGGTCCCAGACTGTTGCAGAATTACTGAGATAAATCTCTTAGTTGCCCCGCCCATCTCTCTCTCTCCCTTACTCATGCCTCCAGGGTTGGGGTTGTGATTGATTCCATATAAACGCCTTCAATTTTGCCTCAGCATCCTTCTACTTGCCCAAGGCTAACCTTGACATGCCTGGCTTCTACTCTTTGAGTAGGACACCTCCTGGGACACTTTTGGTCCTCAGTCTGCTTCTTCACACCCCTGACATAGACATGGTCATCTCCACCACCTTATCAGTTCCACATACACCCTTCTCATTTTAAACCTCAGTTTTGAGCACAGCATAAGTTATTTTGCATCTAATGTTACTGCTGAAAACATCTCAGATCTTCCTGAATCTCCAGCAATCAATGTTACATGTCAACATGATTTCCTGGCTATGATAAACTAATATTTTATTTACATGGATATATATGTATATGCACACAGGCCATTCTTTTGAGATCTAATTTCTCAAAATTAAAAGTTTATTTCTAAAGGACATGCATATTTTTGAGGGTTTTAATGCACATGGTCACATCTGGAATACACAGAAGTAGACCATTAACAGGGCTGCCATTAACATTAACGGCACAGAGAATAGAGGTCCTATTTGTTTCTGAGCTGAAGTGTTCTAGTGATAGGAGGCATCATGGACTTCGAGACCAGGGACTCGGCTCCTTTCTTTCTCTTGTTCGGAGCTGTGTGATCGTGGGCAAATTAACACTCCTGCTTCATTTCTCTCATCTGTGAAACCTGGTGCAGCTCTCCAGGCCCTCTTCACAGAATGGCTTCAGGGATCAACTGTGATGTTGCATAAGCGAGCACTTGGAATATGCCAAGAACCTGGGCAGCAGCATGAGCTTTTATCATCCTAGGGCACTTGTGCTTCAGTGACACGTGCTCGGTTATGAGTTATTCTTTTCTCCGATTCCCACTTCTCATCAACACATTCAGCTGGGGATAAGCACACACGCACAATGGCCCCTATTGTGTCTCAGGCAGACTCTGGGATGGGTGAGGGCAAGACTTGTGGGTAACAGAACTGGAGCAGGGCCAGGGACTGCTAGCATGCCATCCTGGCAATGTGATTAAATACTAATAAATCTCTGGCATTGACAGGCACCCCCACCATTTGTGGATCTTCTCCTCCCTGCTGTCTCCTGAAAAGAAGGTGCGTTTGGGTAAAGACTGAAGACTATTTCCATTCTGTCAGACAGGGAGCAGGCTTTCTCAAAGAGCAGCCAGGAAGTGGCCAAGAAAAGCTAAGAAGATGGGTTGCTATTTACCTTCTTTCCTTCCTTCCTTCCTTCCTTCCTTCCTTCCTTCCTTCCTTCCTTCCTTCCTTTTTTCCTTCCTTCCTTCTTTCTTTCCTTCCTTCCCATCTTCTTTCCTTCCTTCCTTCCTCCTCCTTCCCTGCTTCCTTCCCTCCATTCCTTCTCCATTTTCTAAGAGCCAAATTTAGCAAAATGGAGTTTAGTGGCATGCATTATAATGAGACATTCTATGAAACATAAAACATGATGGGCAAAGTGAATTGCTTCTTGCACTGAGTTTTTGGTGCCCACATTTGCCCAGCATGTGAGCGGGAGGGAGGAAGGGGGAAGAGAGAGAGAGAGAGAGAGAGAGAGAGAGAGAGAGAGAGAGAGAGAGAGAGAGAATAGAATGGAAAGTGCTGTAGGCACTACAGAGGGCCCATTATCTCAAAATAATTATTCCCTTTTAGAAAGTCCCCGCAGCAAGGCTGGGGACAGAGAACAGATGTGGCTCTTAGTCAAGAATACTTAGAACCCAAACCAGAAATTCAGCTACGGGAATAGCTGTCAGCCAGGACGAAAGGCCATGTTGACATGATTGGTACTGAGCAATAGTGTCTAGCCCCTCGAAATGCAAATGCTGTTGTTTGCAGTATAAAAGCCCTGGTTTTCCCTTCAACAGAGCGTGTACTATTAAAATAGCATGTCCTGTGTGGAGTTGCCACACATTCTTTCCATTTTTTTCCCCTGTGTGAGTCAGAGTGCAGATTCTCAACAAGGCTGAAAAGGAAGCCATCTAATTTACATGGGCACTGAGTACCCACATCTGGATGGAGTTAGAGCGAGTGGGAATTACTTGCAACATTTAAATATAGGCGTGCAAAGCTTCCTTCTTTTGACCATATGAGGTATTCATGTATAATTCCATGAAAGCAAAACCTGAAAGTCTACCTCTTAGTAAAAGGAGTTGTTGCTCGTTCTATCGCTATAGGAATTGATCCAAACCTAGAGGCAGTCTGTGAGTGGTATGAGGCCACTAGACTCTCCTTCACCTCCAATGGCTGCGGTGAGACAGCACCATGCTACAATCTGCCATGTTTGGGCCAAGATGCTGGTGAGATCTGAGATCTGTCCCATCTGGAAATCCCAAGAATGGTGGTGAGTTGCAGATGCTGGGAAAGCTGGCTGGAAACCATTGTTAGTGTCAAGTACATGCCAGGTGGATCCTGTGGACTTCCAGGCTAGCATGGCAGACTTGTCCAGTTTAAACCAATATGGAGAGAAATATACAGATAACAGAGAGCAGCCACTGGTAAGGATGATATGAACAGTTGATGTACAGGAATAGGAAGCCAAGGGGAAGACAGACCCCCCACCCTTCTGAAACTGGGGTTCATCAATACCCATTGCTGACATCTAAAAAGGAACTGTACAGATCATCTAACTGAGTAGATACCATCACTGATGTGTGGATCACGGTGGCATTATTATAGACCGTAGAGTGAAAACTGGTAGACACATACAGAAGATTATGTGGTTAGAGCCCAAGGAGACAGGAAAAGTTACTTTATGACTCCTTTTAAAAGTGTTAAGACAATACTCAGCTCTGTGCCTCTGTGGAATTCTACCTTTTCCATGTTAAGTTTCTGCCAAGTGACATTTACTAGGATTTTGGGCATTTGGCCTTGATTTCTACATTTTTCTCTGAGGTTCTTGATAGTCTTCTGAAGTAACACGATAATACTATCTTTGCCATTGGCTCCATGAGAATTCTTTTCAGGGTGGGTATCTGTCTTTACTTAGGAAAAATATTTTCCAAGCTGCTAATGATGAGAATGAGCCTCGTCAAGCATGGGCTAACAGGCAGGAGAAGGCAAAGCTGCCTCACGTTGAATGTAGGCTGAAAGGGGAGAATGTGTGATGAGGGAGAAGAAAACAGGAGGTGTGGAGGGAAAGCTTAGGATGGATCTGGAAAAGACTCTAGAACGTGGATGATTGCGCATGGAAAGGCTCCCACTAACAGATGTCCACTACCCAGTCGGAAGTTTCTCTGAGGCAGCAATGGGAATCTTGCCCCTCCACTGCTGTGGCTTCAGTAAAGTCCATCTATAGAGAGATGAATGTCCTTGACTGAGTGGGTTTGTTGGGTCCTAGGAACTGATGGGGTTTCACATTGGATTTGAGGAAATAGTGACTTGGGAGAGCATGCATAGCTAAAGGAATAGGAAGTTTAATAGAAGAGGGTTCTTCAGCAATTGCTAAGCATTAATTCTTTTTTACCCACTAAAGAAATGTTCAATTCTTTATGTGAATGTTGCTGTTCAAGTACATGTGAACATGCAAGTTAAGATAACTCAAGGCATGGCAAAACATGACACCTATTATTTTCAGATAGCATCCCAAAGGGAAAGACCATGCATGTCCCTGCCAGTCTTCCCATTTTGACTGGGTAGTGAATAACACAAGAAATGGAGTAGCTACCTTAGACCTAAACTTAGGCTTCTCATGCTGAGGAAGGTAGAACTTCCTTAGCAGGCCTGGATTGCCAACATTGAGACTATTAAAAAGAGAAAAACAAGTTAAGACACTGTAAGTTTCAAAATCACCTTTCTTGTAACCTCAAGAAGACAAACATACATAGCCAATTACTAACACAACACAGAAGTGCCACTGATTGTAAGTCACACCCTCAGCTCACAGCTGTTTAAAAATGAAAAATTTATGCCCTAAAATCAAGAAAACATAATAATTTTTTTTTATTGAAAATAGATTCTTTTCATACAATATATTCTGATTATACTTTCCCCTCCTCCAATTCCCTCCAGTTCCCCACACCCCTCCCACCAGGATTAACTCTTTCTGTTTCTTGTTAGAAAACAAATAGATGTCTAAGGAATAATAATGAAATGAAATGAAATAGAGAAATTGTTTTTTAAAGAGATTATTTATTGACTTTTGTATATGTTTGTGTATGTGTCCATGTGAGTGTACATGAATGTGTGTGTGTGTGTGTGTGCGCGCGCGCGCAGGTGCTTGTGCACACAGTCCAGAAGAAGAACGCCAGGTATTCTTTCATCAGACTACTCTGAGGTAGGGGCTTTTCCTAAACCTGCGGCCTAGATTTTCCAGGCTAGTCTGAAAGTCAGCAAGCTCCACTGATCTTCTTATCTTTGCCCTACTTGGAGCTGGGGTCGCAGGTATGTGTAATGTCCAGTTTGCTACATGGTTTCTGGGTTCCAAACTCCAGTCTCATGATGGTTGTCCTGCTTGGTTTTCTGTCAACTTGACACAAGCTAGAGTTACCCTGGAAGAGAACCCTCAATTGTGGAAATTTGTCCATCAGATCACCACAGTCAAGTCTGTAGGGCATTTCCTGATTAATGATTGATGTGGGAGGTCCTAACCCACTGTAGGTGGTGACATCCTTGGGTATGTGGTCCTAGGTGGTATAAGAAAGCAGGCTGGGCAAGTCATGGAGAGCAAACCAGCAAGCAGCACTCCTCCACTGCTTCAGTTCCTGCTTCCAAGTTCCTGTACTGAGTTCCTGCCCCGAGTTCTCCTCATCAAGAACTGTAACCTGTAAGGTGTAGTAAAGCCTTTTCTCCCTAAGTTGTTTGTGCTCGTGGTATTTATCACAGTAATAGACATTTAACTAAGATAGCTGTGAAGCAAGCACTCTTAATTGCCAAACTATTTCTCCAGACCCATAAATTATCTTATTTAAGCCCTTGCACTTTGAGTCTTCTTACCACAATAGCTGATGGTATTTCCTACTTAACAGAGAATATTCCTTTAGGAGTCCCACCACAATGAAATGCAAAATAAATGGCATAGTTTATTGGGTCTTGAGAAGCATAGGTAAATGTTGTGGACTAGGAAGCTGGTAATCTTGTTCTTTTTAGGAAAAATACTCAGAAAAAATGTTATTTATTTTGAAACATAGACCGCATGACATTAGTTACAGAAACTTCAATGAAACTGACCAGGAAAACTCAGAATATTAATATATCCTAGATACTTCTTGCTACTCTTAGGTGGATGACCTTGAGCTATCATAAAAGGGATGGAGACCAATTAGAAAAGAATTCTGGGCATTGGAGAGATGGCTCAGTATAGATGAATTTCTAAACAGTTTTATTAAACAAGAAACACAGAGCCAAATACAGGGGTGAAAGCTGTAGAGATCAGAGAAATAGTGATAGCCACCAGCTAACCTTAGCTCACCACGCCACCTTAGCTTCCCACGAGAGCCAGCCTCTTCCTGTCTAAACTGTGCTTTTATTGCCTTGCTGTTCTGCCTTCTCATTGGCTCTTAGCCCAGCCACTTCACTTCCTTGTCACTGCCTGTCTGTACAGACCTCCAGGTCTCTATGGTTGGTACTGGGATTAAGGGCATGTGTCACAATGCTTGGTGCACAAAGACTCTGCCTGTCATGTGATCAGATTAAGGGCGTGTGCTACCACTGCCTGACTTTTGTTTATGGCTGGCTATCTATGTCCTCTGATCTCCAAGCAAACTTTATTTATTAACATACAAATAAAATAAAAAGAGCACTTGCTGCTCTTTCAGAAGGCTTGAATTCTGTTCCTAGCACTCACGTTGGTGGCTCACAACTGTTTATAACTTCAGTTTCAGGGGATACCATGCCCTCTTCTGGCCCCTGAAGGCACCTGTACACACACACACACACACACACACACACACACACACACACACACACACTCAAATAAATCTTTAAGAAAAGACAAGATCAGGCACATTCTTAGTGGTGCATCTGTAGACAAAATGCAACTCTGGTCACATGAGTTCTTTAGCTACACTTGTATATACAAGGATGGAAACAACTGGAACTAAAGAGTCAGAAACCAAAAAAATAGTTTTTGAAAATTTTAATTGCCAATGAAACCACAATTCTTCTTTCTGAAAGCCTGTAATTCTTCCACATCTAAAAATACTCCAACTCCCCAATATGCCCCAAGCGGGAAGAAAGTTGCAAAAGCCATGTTGGTTCCAGGGGGGATGTGTAAAGGGAAAGGAAGACCTCAGAGGGATGAAGTCAAGGGGGCTTTTCAGGTCATAGTTGCGATCTTTGGTGACTGGTATGGACACGTTACTGCTATGGTTTTTCTTTTACCTTTCTTAGTGCAAGGCTTGTTTATTTATTTTAGTTCCTCAAGTTAGCAAACAAAGTAATAGGTCTTATTAGGGCATTTTCCCTACATATCTGTCATTTTATGTGTCCTTATTCATCCCCTTTCCTGACTACCTTCCTCTTCATCTCTCTGGTGGCTGGTCCTTCCCTCAAAAAGTCCCCTTCTGCTTTCATGTACATGGATCCCATTGTCCTCCCTTCCTCCCTCCTCATCTCTTAGGACTCCCTCCCCATGGTCTGCTTTCAAAGCCTACAAACATAAACACTTATCAATTTAAATCTATATTTTGTATGTGAGAAAAAAAACATGTAGTATTTTCAGTCTGAACGTGGTCTGTTCATTTACACATAACGATCACTGATTCTATCCATTTTTCTTGAAATTGTCATGATTTCATTCTTTAGGGATGAATAAAATTCCATTGGTGTATATGTAACATATTTTTGTTTTGTTTCCTTCACTCATTCATCTATTGATGGATATCTAGGCTGGTTCCATTTTGTAGCTATTGAACAATAATTGTGGATGTGCAAGTGTTTCTGTGATTTGACTTAGAGTCCTTTGAGAATGTACCCAGGAGTGGTATATCTGAATCATATGGTATATAAATTTGTGGACCCTCTATACAAACTTCTATAGTAATGATACATGTTTATACCCATCCCAGTACACTACCATTCTACAAACAGCAGTTTATAGATTCAATGAAATCCCAATCAAAATCCCCATCCCATTCTTCACAGAAATAGGAAAAAAAAAACTATCCTAAAATTTATATGAAACCCTAAAAGATCCCCAGTAACTAAAATAATTCTGAGGAAAAAGAACAATACTAGATTTCCAGATATATTATTAGAGCTACAGTTAAAAAACAAACAAACAAAAAAAAATATGGTGCATTTTTTTTTTTTTTTTTACATATAGACCAATAGAACAAAATCAAAGACCCAAACATTAGTACACATAACTTCAGTCATTTAATATTTGGCAAAGATATCAAAACCATACTCTGGAGAAAAGAAAACATTAGCAGATGGTATTGAGACAACTGGAAGTCCACATGCAGAAGAATGAAAGTAGATCCATATCTATTACCTTGCGAGTTGGAGGCCAGCCTGGTCTACAGAGCGAGATCCAGGAAAGGCGCAAAGCTAACAGAGAAACCCTGTCTTGAAAAACCAAAAAAACCCCACTAACTCCAAGCACCTAAATGTGAAACCGAAGACACCAAAACTCCTATAAGAAAATGTAGGCACATGACCAAAATCTTTGCCCAAAGGTTAAGGTCAACAATTGACAAGTGGGACCTCATAAACCTAAAAAGCTTCTCCACACGTAAGAAAACCACTAGACAAAGAAGCCCACAGAATAGGAGTGAGACTTTGCCAGCTAAACATATGACAGAGGATTAATATATAGAATATATAGAATATACAAAGAACTCCAAAACAGGCAGCCAAAAACATAACAAAAATACCCTAACCCATTAAAAAAATGGGATTGAGATCTGAATAGTTCTCAAAAGAAGAAATAAAAATGGCTAAGAAATTTCTCAAAAATTGTTCATCATCTCTAGCACTTAGGGAAATGCATATCAAAATAGCTTTGAGATTTCCTCTTATGCTGGTCAAAATAGCAAAGATCAACGAAGTAACAGACAACAAATGCTGGAGAGGATGTGGGGAAAAGGGAAGCCTCATTCGCTGTTGGTGGGATTGAAAATTGATCTGGCCACTCAGGAAATCAGTATGGAGAATCCTCTAAAAGATAAAAATAAATCTACTATATGACTCAGCAATACCACTCCTCAGCATGTTCCTGAGGACTTAACATCCTATTCCACAGTTACTTTTTCTTCCTTCCTCTCTCTCTTCCCTTGTGAAGCTATTGTGGATGAGATTTCTTCCTACCCTGATTTCTTTCTCAGCATTTATTATTGGCACATAGAGAAGCTACCAGTTTTTGTAAGCTGATTGATTTTGTATTTTGCTGCTTACTTTGTTGAAAGTATTTATTGGATATAAGAATTTCCTTGTGAAGAAACGTTTTTAGGGTTTCTTATAAATAATATTATGTCATCTTCAAACAGAGAATCTTTGTAACTTCTCCTTTCCCATTTTCATCTTTCTTATTTGTTTCTCTTGTCTTATTACTCTGGCTAAGACATTAAGGAGTATGTTAAGAGCAGTCAGTGGGCACTCTTGTCTTACTCCAGATTTTAGCGGGAATTCATTGTTTTCCCCATTTAGTATAATGCTGGCTATTAGTTTGACATATGTAGTTTTTATTGTGTTGAGATATATTTTTCTTTGTCTAGTTTCTTCAGAGTTTTTATCAAGAAGGGACGTTAAACTTTGACTAATGCCTTTTCTTCCTCTATTGAGATGATTGTGTGATTATTGTTCTTAAACCTGTTAATATGCTGTATTACTTTTATTTTGAGTTGTGTATGTTGAACCAACCTCGTATTCCAGGAATGAACCCAATTTGGTCAGGATATATAATCTTCTTAATATGTTCTTGAATGTGGCTTACAAGACTTATTGAGAGTTTTTGTGTCTATGTGCATCAGGAAAAGTGTATAGTTTTCTGTTTGTTGTGTTCAAAATTTGTCCTAGTTTTGATATTAGGACAATACTACCTTCATAGAATGAGTTTGATAGTGCTCTTTTTTTCTCTATTTTGTGGAACAGTTTGATAAACATTTTAGTTTTTCCTTAAAGTTTTGGTATAACTCAACAGTGAATACATCCAATATTGAGCCTTTCTTTGTGGGAAACTTAACTTTTTTTTTTTAAGTTTATTGAGAATTGCATACAATGTATTTTGATCACAGTCACCTTTACTCTCCCCTCACAGCTGTTGCAGGATCTACCCCCTCCCCATCCACCCCTCAAGACCAATTTGTAACACCAGACTATTGTTGGTGGTGTGGCCTTCTGCTTAAACAGGGATCATGGCTCACATGCCAGAGGCTACACTCTTCGAGAAAACTGACGCTCTTTCTCCAAGTAGCTAATAGTAAATTTTCACTAGGGCCTATGACCTACCAAGTCATAAGTTCTTGGCCCAATATCTTGGTACCAGATATGATTTTCATCTTCTGGAGTAGGACTTAAATTCAATCAGAAAGTAGTTGGTTACTTTCATGAAGTTCCAAGGAACTTCTATTATACTTCATGCAGAATAATGACTGGCTAGGCAAGACATGCCTACCAGTACAATGGTGGGCATGTCAAGTCAGACCAGTCATTATTATAGCTTTCAGACTTCACAGTTGGATAGAATGTGGGAAGATTTTTATTACTGTTTTAATCTCATTGGTTGTTATTAAGCCATTTAAATTATATCTTCTTGAATAAATTTTGGGGTCACATATTTAAGAAATTATTTCCTTTCAATTTTCCTTTTTTTAAAACATAAAGTTTCAAAGTATTTGCCAGTGACCTTCTGAATTTCGTTGGACTGTGATGTAATATCCCTTTTTGGTTCTCTAATTTATTAATTTTAGACTTCTCTCCTTTTGATTAATTTGTCTGGGGGTGTGTGTCAATCTTGTTTATTTTTTCAAAGAACCAACTCTTGTTTGATTAATTCCACATATTGTTCTTTTAGTCTCAATTTCATTAATTTACAGCCCAGTGTTTATTATTTCTTGCCTCCTACTGCTTTTGGTTTAGCTTGGTGTTTTTCTAAGATTTTGAGTTGCATCTTTCGGTGATTTGAGATCCAGCTTTTTTTTTTTTTCCAACATAAGTACTCACAGCTGTAAACTTTCTTCTGAGAGCTGCTTCGTTTGTGTTCTAAAGGTACTGATCAGTTGTGATTCACTTTTGTTTCGTTCTAGGAATTTAAAAATTCCCTCTGTGAGGAAGAATTGTAGGAGCCAGAGGGGTCAAGCACACCACAAGAAAACTCACAGAACCAACTGATCTGGGCTCATAGGGGCTCACAGAGACTGGACGACAACCAGGGAGCCTGCATGGGACTGACCCAGGCACTGTGCATATATGTTACAGTTGTGTAACTTGGTCTTCTTGTGGGACCATAACAATGGGAACAGGGGCTATCTCTGAATCTGTTGCCTGCTTTTGGTAGGCCTTTTTCTGAAGAGAAACAGGAGGGGTGAGGGGAGAGAGGGAAGGTGGGAAGAGGGGCAAAGAGGAGAGGAGGGAGGGGAAACTTTGGTCAGGATGTAAAAACAGAAAAATAAGTAAACAAACAAACAGAAAGAGGTTTTTTTTTCTTTCTTTCTTTTTTTTTTTTGGTTTTTCGAGACAGGGTTTCTCTGTGTAGCTTTGCGCCTCTCCTGGAACTCACTTGGTAGCCCAGGCTGGCCTCGAACTCACAGAGATCCGCCTGGCTCTGCCTCCCGAGTGCTGGGATTAAAGGCGTACGCCACCACCGCCCGGCAGAAAGAGTTTTAAAAAAATGTCCCTCCCTGATTTCTTCAGTAATCTGCTTGTCATTTAAGAGCACACTGCTCAGTCTTTGTGAATTTGTGTATTTTCTCTTGCTATTGATTTTTGAGTGTTGTCCCACAATGATCTGGTTAGAGTTATTTTGATTCTTTTATAGTTTTTAAGAATTGTTCTCTGAGTGGATTGGGAGGTGGGGGGGGGGAGGGGAGAGGGAATGAGAGGAGAGGAGGGAGGGGAAACTTTGGTCAGGATGTAAAATAAATGAATAAATTTAATTAATAATAATAAAGATATGTGGAAGAAAAAATATTGTTCTGTGGTCTAAGATGTTTTAGATTTTACAGAAAGTGTGGTGGGCTGCTAAGAAGAAAGGGGATTTCATATTCTCGTATGGAAAGTTCTGAGGATATCTCTTGAGGCCATTTAATCTATGTCGTAGTTTCATTGTACGGTTTCTTTTTTACTTTTAGTTTGAATGACCTATCTAAGGACAAGAATAGGATAATGAAGTTACCCATTATAAACAGGACCTACGTGACCTTTTGGACCACTAGCGTTTGATTTATGAAACTGAGAGTCCCACATTTATAACAATTGTTAAATCTTCTTGAGAATTATCCCCTTCATTGATATTTAGTGGCTATTTTTATCTCTTTGAATTTTTGTTTAACGTCTGTGTCAACCCATTTTCAGCTTCTGGTTTTTTGATAGATTGACTTCTATTCTATGACTCTGTGTGTGGGCATCTCTATCAGTGAGGCCTGTCTTCTGGAGACAACAGATAGTTGGACCTCATTTGCTCGTTTAATTAGCTAATATGAATTTCTTTGTTGGTAAGTTGAGGCCATTTACATGGGAGATTATTATTGAAAGATGCTATCGAGTTCCTGTAAATTCATTGATTGTTATTTTGGTTAGTTGGATTATTGCTTATTCCTTATTTTCTTTTCTATTAGTTTCAGAGAATTTGTTGATTTGTGTTGGGTACAATGGGTTCTTTTCTAGCTCTGCTTATGAAGTTTATCCTTTCCTTCTTTATACTCATGACTAAGAATGTCTTTCTTCTTCACATTTAGATAGTATCGAAGTATCTTCTGCAATGTTGACTGGGTAGTCATAAACGGCCTTAGTTTATGCTGTCTTGAAATGTCCTTGTATTCCCATCAAATTTAAAAGGTCGCATTTTCAGTTTCCTCAAATAGGAGTTTTAAAAATTTAAAATTTGTTTCTCCTTTACCATTATTGATCATGTGTGTATGCATGTGCTCCTTTGAGTGTGTGTATAGAAGTGGCAGGTAACTCTTCAATAGATCACGAGGAGTCATATTTGGGCTTAGTGAAAAGATAATTCCTCATAGGGGAACCAGAGTCTGGATCTACATTCAGTAAGCAGCTCAGACATTGTGTTGAATCCCGCAGGGATGAGGCATACATGCTCCATTGGCCAGAAGTGTGTGAATGGACGTTGTGTGCCTAGAAAAGGTGGTGTATGATGGGGACCGTGATGGAGCCTGGTGGGTGTGCTCCAGCTTGTATTTTCTCTCCCCTTTGATCAAAGAATTTCCTTGGAAGCTGGACTTAAAACAGCTCAGGCAAACAAACAAACAAACAAACAAACAAACAAACAAACCCCCTCCTGTTCTCAGCTTCTTTCGCAGCTAGTTGTGTAGCGCAAGATGTTCCAGGAGTTGGAGTATGAGCAGACATGGCACATCCACATTGTGACTTTAAGGCAAGGACATGTGCTCTGCATGCTCTTTCTTTCTTCCTGCTGTCTGGAAGACAGATGTCATGGTAGGCACTAGATCAGTCAGCCAGAACTCAGGCATGAAAGCTGGACTGTGAGGCATCACCATACCTTCCTTGTTCTGGGAACCACAGAACTGTTACTTGAGAAAGATTGATCTGCCATCTTGTATGAGTCATTTTATTTCAGCTGTTTATACTGAACCCTGAACCCTGGGAAGTGCAAGTTCTAACCTTTAGTACTCAATCTGTGGGTTCACAGGAATCTTCAGGTAGGCTTCTGAACAAGAGACCTAAGCTCAACACTACATCTCAAGGAGCAGATGAGGAGATAAGATCTACATCTCCCATGGGTTTTCTATTTCCCAGAAACCCAGACAGGAAGCAGAGATGCTAATAATGCCCTAGCAGCTGTTGCCCTGAAAGCAGTCCAAAAAGCAATGGGAACCTTGCTGTCCAAAAATGTGGATAATTTTTATATGTTAAAAGTCACAAGGCTGCTTCCTGACATTATTGCCTACAAGCTGATACTTCAATACTGTTAGAGAAAGCCAACAGAGATCCAAGTGCCCCTCAGTCCCCAACAGAAAAATTACCTAGTAATTCTTAAATAAAAAGAAATGCAAAAACCCTGTCTCTTGCTCCCCAACACAATTGTCCTGCCTGTTTCTTTCTTTAGACCTTCTACTGAAGCATGCTAGGGTAGAGATGCACATTCACTGGGATTCCCATTAGGATTGCTTAGGGAGTTCAGGCTGGAGCTTTGCCATACCCGCCGCCCTGTTTTAGGCAAACCTTCACTCTTGAGGAAAGTAACCACTCTCTTGTTAAAAACGTACTTACAGAGCTCAGTGATGAATCACGTACTATTCATAGATGTTAAAGATATATAAACGACAAAAACATATCTCTGCCTGTAGTGGGTAGCTGTTCCAGCTTTGACCTTGAAGCACTGCCCCTAGTGTGGCAGCAAGTAACTGCCACACCTGCCTATGACCTGCCCCTGGGGCGTGGCCCAGACGAGACCCCTTAAGACCCAAGATGCACATGTGCTTGCTCTCTTGGCTCTCCATGGACCTGTAGGCTGGACTGCAGATCAAGTCAGAGTTCTCCAGAGAACTACACTGGACTGCACTTCATCTCTCCCAGATCCTGTAGCTGACCCTTTAGTGGCTGTAAGTTATCCCTGAAATAAACCTCTTTTGATTACCAGATAAACTACGTGGAATTGCCTCGCTAATTGCCATTATATCTGCCTTCCTGAGATTTATATACAGGGAACATGATAAATAAACTACAATTAACCTATGATATGCTAAAATGAAATAGAAAAGTGAACAGGTAAGGGAGATGTGGAGTGCTAGACAGGGATTATAATTTTAAGTTGGGTGATTCAGGTGAGCTTTCCTGAGAAGTTTTTTATTATGTCAAAGACCTGAATAAAGTACGAAAAGTAGACCATGTGTATATTTTTATGAGAGAGCATGTGACCTGCTCCAGGGCAGTGCAAAGGCCATAGATGGAGCTTGTCTCTGTCTGTCTTTCTCTCTTTGCCTGTCTTGGTCTTCTCTCTCTCTCTCTTTCCCTTCCTCTCTCTCTCTCTTTTCCTCTCTCTCTCTCTCTCTCTCTCTCTCTCTCTCTCTCTCTCTCTCTCAACACTGTGTTATTGTCTCCCTTCCATGGTTCTTACAATTATTGTTGCCTTGTTCTATTACAACTAGTGCTATGCCATTTCTAGACCATAGAATGCAGTCCAAGGACTCTATCCTATGCCATTTCTAGACCACAGAATGCAGTCCAAGGACTCCATCCTATGCCATTTCTAGACCACAGAGTGCAGTCCAAGGACTCCATCTGTTTTATTCATGCAATCCTCATGACAGTTCTGTTATCTTCATTTTACAAAGAATTCAATGTCACCGACAGCCACACAGACAGCAAGGGTCAGAGATAGAATTAGGGCCCACTGATTTTGCATTCCAGGACTTCGGTAGAGAACTCCACTCTACACCATAATGCTCTCAGGTGCTCCAACAGTGCGCAGACAGGATATAGTCCGTAGTCTTTATTCTTTGCAAAGTCTTGTGACATCCACTTGGTAACTGGCCCCACGTATCATCTACAGGGTGGAGGTGGATCTTCCATAAACAAGAATGGTTGCTGAAGGGGGAAAATATTCCTTGTTTTCTTTAGAACAAAACATCCAAGTTACATGGAATGCACCACATGATTTTTGTGAATTGAAGTCAATTTGGCACCAACAGAAATAACCCTAGGAACAAAGTTTGTATACAGTGCGTTCTTACGGAAACAGCAGTTAGAACACAGAGTAAACTGTTAAAGATAGCCTCTTCTGGAGTTGTGTGAGCTGCCTTTGGGTGGAGATAGCAAATTGTTTCATTTATAAGCCTTGTACATCAAAAGCTTGATCTGCTTATACTTTAAAACCAAAAGGAGGAGAAAGAGTTATTTTTAGCTGTGTGAAATTTAAACCCAACCCAACCCAGGCACGTAGATGCTTCAGGCTACATCATGTCAGAGGATTTCTCAGAGATGACGAGAGCAGTGATGTGGAAGAGTCTTCTGTTATAACATGGCTTAATAACCACGGGGACACTGGACTACAGGGAACGGGTTTCTAAAATGTTCAGAAGGCTGCCTGGGTTTGGGTCGCCATGGGAACTGGGTTCAGTTCCATGGTAATGAGTATGATACTGAGGACAGAAAAGGCATTTTTTGGTGTTTATGTTGGACCGTTTGAGCAAAGGATTGCCTAATGCATTCAATTTGTAAGAGAAAGCTAGTTTTAAATGTGTGTGTATTTTGCAAATGAGACTTTTTAAATGAGTGTGCGTGTGGTAGATGCTATTCACACCCATTTTAGTTAAGTTCAAAAGTATTTGTTAATCTAAATGTATTCACCAGAAATTTCTTACCTCAGAGATAACCACTAAACATTTTTGAGTAGACATTTACAATTAAGTACAAATACACATGTTAAGTAAATGTAGACACAGGTGTGCATATATAGACCTGTAAACTATAGAGTTTGTTCACTATTGAAAATGTGATGAAAATATCAGTATATTTCGGGGCCTGTTTTTTATTTTAGTATTTTGCAGTCACACATATAAAAATACAACACAGACACACAGACACACACACAAACACAAACATACATACACTTTTTTTTTTTTTTTTGGATAATGTCTTGCTCTGGAGTGCATGCTTGCCTCAAGCTTGCAATCTCCCGACTTCTGTCAATGCGATATTTTACTTAGCATTTTCCCCACACTAGTAAATATTTTTTATGTCATTGCTTTTATTCAAATCCGACTTACTCCCATGTAAATTCTGTGTCTACCTGGTATCCCACTGTGGCAGCCGTCCAAAGATCAGCATGCCCTAACCCCAGGACTCTGTGACTATATTAAGTGGTGGCAAAGGATAGACTTATGGTTAGCAGCCTTCATTTGGGATTATTGGTAGGACCAACACGATCACGTGCGTGGATGAAGGTGGTAGGAGGAGGAGATAGGAGAGGCAGAGAGACACCATGTAGCAAGGACTGTCCTCACTCTTCAAGCTTCAAGAGCAAGAACGGGGCCCTAGTCAGAAACGTGAGGTTGTAAAAGCTGGCCAGAGTCCTCAGCTGAAAACAAGAAAATGGAGATCCAAGTCCTATTACCAAAGCAAACAAAGACCTCTTCTCTCCCATAATCTCCACAGGGAAATCAAAACCCAGCTAATGGCTCCATTTTGGCTTGGCAAAGATTAAAAGCAGAGACACCAGGCAAACCCATGGAACTTGTGACCTACACAACTTCCAGATAATAATTTTATGGTGCTTTCAGTTGCTGAGCCTGTGGTACCATGGTTCATCAGTAATAGAAAACCAGTAGACCTACAGTCGATTACCTAGGTCATCAACATTCCTTGTTGATGCACATTTAATTATTTCTCTAGGATAAGTTCAACTCGGGAAAATTTCAGGTTTTTAATGTGGAAAACAAACAAACAAACAAAAACCAAAAACTATCCATTTATGGAATGTAGTGATCTGATGGTGAATGGGATCGAGGACAGGAGAAGGCTGTTTTTCATTCTAGCTGTTTGTTTCCCATGGTGCATCCCTCTTCTCGGCCACCCATAGAAGCTGTCATGTTTTCTCTGTAGACAGAAATAGTTGCTGCATTAGTGGAATAATGACCAAACCAAGAGCTGTCCCAGAGTATCTCTTTGGTGACGTTGTGTCCCAAAGTCTAGAGCGCTAGTCAAAGGACATCAGACCGAGCTTCGGACTAAAATGGAATTTGCTTAGCTTTTCAAACACCAGTTGCATTGGCATCAGGGAGGCAGTGGGTGGGGATCTCCATCACTGTGCAAACAACTTGGAGTATGTTTATTTTATGGGGTTCTCTCCACGTACATTAGTCAGAGTTGGTGAGAGGCGAGCTGCCTCTTCTATGAACCTCAAGGGTCACTGTACACAAATACACTCGACCACATCAGAACTCAGAATTGTTGACCCCAAGACAGCTAATGAGAATGAGAGTTTTAGAAAAAGTGTCACCCCAGGTGACCGAATGTACCGGATGTTCAGAGCTGTGTTCCCAGCTCTGAACCAACTCTCATCTTTCATGTTTTAGGATGATTTAAGTTTAAAACAACATTAGGTTTCAGATAACATATTTAACATTTTGGGTGTTTACTCTTTTTTGGAGCCACACGCTGATCAGTTAAAAAAATCCAGAATGCATCGAGGATTAGGGTTAAAATACCACAGCTGAAGCTATGAATCATAACACAGAGAGTAGTCACATTAAGAAGTTGTTCATGTCACAAAATAGACTCATTCCAGTGTTTCCTTTTTTAAGTGTTGGAGGTCTGGGAATCTGACGTCACACATAATTTACAAAATCAGAACTACGTGTAAGTAGTGTGCAGTAAGGCTTGTTTGTCTCTGTTCTCACTTTTTCTCCCACAATCACAGAGAGAGAGAGAGAGGAGAGAGAGAGAGAGAGAGAGAGAGAGAGAGAGAGACAGAGAGAGAGACAGAGACAGAGACAGAGAGAGAGACAGAGAGAGAGAGACAGAGACAGAGAGACAGAGAGAGAGAGAGAGACAGAGAGAGAGAGAGAGAGAGAGAGAGAGAGAGAGAGAGAGAGACAGAGAGAGAGAGAGAGAGAGAGAGAGAGAGAGAGAGCTACTAGCTTGTGCTTGGAGCTTCTCATATCCCAAACACGTTCTCTTTTTCTCTACCCAATAGAAAGCTGTGTTTCCTTGAAGGCCTCATTCAAGTTTTGGCTCCTTGATGATGCCTTCCTCAACCACCTTGGGTTGCTCACTTCCTGTAACACATGTAAACAATTAGTGTAGATTGTCTGCAAGTTATTTTACCTCTTGAAGCATGGTTTTTGCATTCTGATTCCTCCAGGATCTTGTATTTTCCTCAGTAATGGGTCCTTATTGGGAAGACAGTAGAACTGGACAATCAGTGTGTGTCTTCTGAAGGCTTGATTGGAACAATCAGGAAAAAAAAAACCCTTTCCCTTCTCTCTCATCCTTTCCTCTTTCCCCTCCTTCCCGTTCTTTCCTTTCTTCCTTTCTCCTTCCCTTGCCCTTTATTTTTCCTTCCAAAAGGGAAACTTTTCCCTTCCCTTTCTTTCCCTTTCTTTTTTAATGTTTTTATTTATTATTTGATAATCTCATATTTTATTTGATCATAATCATTCCCCTCCTCCACTTTTCCCAGATCCTCCCCTAACTCCCTACCCACCCACCGTAATAACCCCCCATATCAAAATAAAACAGAAGACCCATGGAGTCCAACTTGTGTTGGTCAACTACTCCTGGGTATAGCATCTGCCCTGGAGTGTGGTCAATATACTAGGTGTCACTCCATTGAAGAGATCTGACATCCCCTCACGTAGCAGCAATCAAATGCCAATGATTAGCTCCTTGGTTAGGAGGTGGTACTTTGTGCCCACCTGCCCTCCTCCATAGTGGGATTTTGTCTGGTTTGAGCTTGTGCATATTGTCAGTTTCTGAGTTCATATGTCCATCTGCCCTGTTGTGTTTCCTTGAAGTCATCTGTCATCCTGGCTCTTACAATCTTTCTGCCTCATCTTCTCTATAGATCACTGAGCTGTAAGGGTAAGGGTGTGATTAACAAGTCTTTCCACATATTTACAAGAACTACTATTATATTATGTATGTAGCCTTAGTCCGCTGAGATAAGATAGTTCTCTCTCTCTCTCTCTCTCTCTCTCTCTCTCTCTCTCTATCTATCTATCTATCTATCTATCTATCTGACTCCAAGCTAATCTAGTGGGATCTAAGTTTTTCTCTAAAGCTTGACACTCTGGAATGCTTTTGGGAAGTACTCTTCTGTGGTCCCCAGGTTTTCTGGGTCTTAAGTGATTGAGTAGCTTGTTGGAGACTGAGGCATAGATGCTCAGAGTCCAGGAAGATGATTAGAGTGTTTCCACCAACCTGTATTCTTCATTTATTGGTGCTTTGCCTGAGTTCTTTTTTAAGGCAATGTAAGGGAGAAACTAGAGTTTAAACATCCCCTGATTAGCATCAGGTAATGAGAAATATTGTTGCCATACATAAAGACAGATTGTCAAATTTTGACTAAATTAAGACAAAAACAAAAAACAAACAAACATACAAAACAAATGTGGGGAAGGAAGATCTGGAAGTATCGTTTTTTCCTTTGGTCACTCACAGAGCCAGTTTCAATGGTCAGTCTCCTGTCTCTGTCATTTCACTATCGAGTTTGAGTCATGGTTCACCAGGGTTTGGTCATTTTACTAGCACAGTTGAGCATGTTACCTCTGCCCCAGAGCTTGTAATGGCTTGTCACACTCTACTTAACATCTGCTGGACTCTTCACCATCATCTTGGGCGCGTCTTTGTGATAGAATTCCAACGCACCTTTTACAACTCATTTGGCTAACTTAGTGATCTAAGGACCTTCTGTAAATTGACTATTTTTTAAAAATCTAATGAACTCATTTTGTGACAAAGCCCTACAAATTGATCAAATATTTTGGTGTCAAAGTTATCATAGATATTTCAAGACCTGATATAGCATAAGGACTTAGAAACAGAGAGAGAGAGAGAGAGAGAGAGAGAGAGAGAGAGAGAGAGAGAGAGGAAGAGAGGAAGGTGGATAGTTGTTAGTAACAGGGAAAGATAAAATACCATGTCACTGCATCATTGACTTCAAAACCAATATAATTTAAATCAACATCTTTTAAAATAAAACTTTGCCAAGCACTCTGACAAATATCGCACTGATCTCGATTTGCCCACATAGTTTTAATGAGATATCATTTCTTACCATAGGTCTGTTAATATTTCCAGGAAGACCGTCTCTTCTGTTCTGGAAAGTATTACTGAACTGCATATTGAAAGAAGCCAGAGATCATGGGTGATGACCAGAGGAGATAAGGAAAGCAAATAAGTAAAATTAAATCCGCTGTTAAAAGAAATGAGTGCACTTTTCAATTTGGCCTGCAGACATAAGCTGAAATTTAAACAGACTTGAAACAAACCCATTGCTTTCTAATAGAGGAGCAGAGGCTAGAAATCAAGTAAGCAATCCAGAGCAATAAAAGAGAATGTTGTAAGATTATTCTTTTATTATTATAATTATGATTGCCAATTAATTATACACATTAATAGACATCACTATGACATTCCCATACATATAGATGCTATGCTTTCTCACATCTATGGTCCCTGCTACCCCCCTCTCACCCTTCCTTCTCCATCTTTTTACTCTTTCCTAGCAGACCACTCTTGATTCATTATCAGAACAGTCAAGGTGAGGTCTACTCATATCATCTTGTTTTTGACAATGTCTCATGTATCTGACTGGCCCTGAACTGGTTATTTGGTGAGGATGGCATTGATCAGCTGGTTATCCTGCCTGCAAGATATGAATTAAAGGGATGTAAGAATTAAATTGCTAGAATGAAAGGTGTGTAACACCATATCTGATTTGTGACATACTGAAGATTGAACCCAGGACTTCTTGCATGCAAGGAAAGGGTCCTGCCAAGTGAGCTACATTCTTAGTCCTTCTTACACCACTTAAAAAAACATTAGAATGGAGTTAATGTCTCCCATCAGCGACATAGCATATAAATGCTTCTCCAATTACTCACACCTCACTGTTCAATGCACATACTCCCATCCTGCTTCCTTCCAAGAAAGTGATTTTACATCTCAGTTCATCTCTTCCCTGTTTGTGGAACTCAATCCCCATTACAATGGGCAAGCGCTTAGGAGATGAACCCTAGACACCTGTTCAGGGCCATGTGCATGAGTTCACACTGCTGGGGGGAAGTGCACTCTAACTACTCCGCCTGTTTAAGTGATATATCAATGCTAAATGGTAACACATGTAACACTTCCTGTTTAGGATGTGTTCTTGGCTATAACCCTTTTGGAAAATGCTATATAGAGATTTCTCCATGGCAAAAAAAAAAAAAAAAAAAAAAAAAAAAAAAAAAAATTAAACAAAAAAGAAGATATAAATCCCAGAATGTTCCACCCCCGTTTTTCTGGGAATAGTAGGGGACCCAGCAGCCTCACTTTACGGAAGCTGTTAAGAACGAAGGCAGCATTACACATTCCATGTGTTCCTTCTAGAGCGAATTATCAAATTAATGTAAGCACACCCATGTCCTAAAATAGAAAGCAATGACACAAAGCGAACTCTGTGTGGGAAAGAACAAAACTTCTTTGACCACACTGAGCACTCAAAGATGGTAGCTGCCTCACCAGGCCCTCCTGGGGCTAAGAAATGTGTACCTACAGAGCCTGGTCCTTCAGCAGGTGGGACACTGATGTGTGCTCTTTATGGGGAGAAATTGCCCCCACAAACGTCACAAGGCTCCAGAATCTTTTGCTGTGGGAATGAGCATTTATGTGGGAATTGGAGTCTTGCCTAATAGAAGGAGCCTGGAGAAAACTGCCTGAGAATGATTGGGTTTAACATTTGGTTTCTCCCAGCGCGTTCTGATGGTGGTGGTGTCCTGGCTTGAGATAGGACAGACATCTGCTCCTCACAGATGATTCAGAGGTGGTTCTATTATCTCTGGCCCCTTGGTAGGTAGGTGGCCAGCAGGCAGAAGCAGTTTGGAGCTGATGAACTACCCTGCTTCCTCTGCTGTACCATGTCAGATGATGTGTTTGTTCCTGGTTTCACACCTATAACGTGCGGGCAGGTTGTGTCCCTGAGCTAATGCTAAAGGAGACTGAGAAATGAGTCTTTGTGTGTTAAAACACTGAGAATAAAGGAAGTATTAACTACCAAACTGTAACCTTACTTACCTAGGCCAACACAAGCTGGGTTAAAATAGCTTTTCATTCTGAGGGACTCTGAATAGTTCTGAGTGATCTTTTTCCCAATCCAAATTATTTTTCAGTTTTTTACTGCTAGATCCAGGGTCTTCCACACAGACAATAGTGACATTTGCACTAACAATGCATATTTTGTGTTCATGGATGTTTAGAATTAAATTTACATAAAACCAAAGATGTATGTCTGCAATATTGGCTCTTACATGACATGCAATGTTCTTCACTCAAAAAAAAAAAAATCTCTGGGAAAGAATGCGCTTAAGGTAGTCTATACATGTGTGTGAAAATGGCCTTATGTAACCCTTATTTTAAAAAAGAAGAAAAAAAACAAGAAAACATTTCAGCTATTTCTTTATCTTAAAGCCATTTAGAAATTCACTTCAGTTCACTGAGAGCTCAGTGGATCTCATTCTCTTCGTTCTGTTTGTTTGTTTGTTTATTTTTATAAACTTCTCAGGTATGGTATCCTTTCTCATTATGACAGTTAGAGATTTTGAAAATTATTCATTTCTTTTTACTAAGTTGTTCATAGGACATTTCTGATCTTAAATGTGTTATGTTACAGTGGCTATTTAAAAAAAATGAGGGTTCCCACATGGACTGTTATATCACAGGGGGTTGTCAGACGGAGGTTGTGGTTCTGTGGCTTGCCTTTGGACTGGACTCCAAGAGCACTCACATTGAGGGGGAGCCCTGTGTAAACTGTCCAGACAAAGCAGCTGTGGGTGATGTCGCACATACTTAGCCTAAATGCTAACTGGTGTGCCTTTGGGGCCTTATTGTAAAATGAATTATTTAGCTTTTTGAAAAGCTAGCTCCCATTTCTAGGAAATGCACAATAGGCGCTATGCTGGGAGTCTCCAGCTGAACAATATGCTAGGAAGAACAGAGTAGTTTAGCATCGTCTGACCTTTGTGTCGTTAGTTAAGATGACACACTTAGAGTCTTTCTTAACAATTCTTTGAAAGCTCTGGAGTTTGGTAGGTTCCAGGGTCTCACTTGTAATTTAGAGTAGAGTTTTAAAATGGTCTTCATGCACTGTTCCTTTCTCAGCGGCTTTCAGAGATAAGGTCTAGCTCATGATCTGATTGCATAGCCGAAAGTCAGTTTTCTTATTGCAGTGCTCTAGAGCGTTGGCTTAGCTTTCTTCCTGTTGTTGTGGTAAAGACACCATGACCAAAAGTGATTTGGAGAAGGGGAGGGTTTCTTTTACAGTTTACATTCCATCAAGTAGGGAAGTCAGGTCAGGAACTCGAGCAGGGCAGGAGC
Organism: Peromyscus eremicus; assembly: GCF_949786415.1. Classification (NCBI taxonomy): domain Eukaryota; kingdom Metazoa; phylum Chordata; class Mammalia; order Rodentia; family Cricetidae; genus Peromyscus; species Peromyscus eremicus. The sequence continues at coordinate 29,163,377 of NC_081416.1, read as the reverse complement.
CTTGAGCTAGGAACTGAAGCAGAGGCTATTTACTGGTTTGCTTCCCCTGGCTTGCTCAGTTTTCTTTATTATATACCGCAGGACCACCAGTTCAGGAATGGCACTGTTCACAGTAGGCCAGGCCCTTCCATGTCAATCATCAATCAAGAAAATGCCCCACAGATTTGTTTATGGGCCAATCTGTTTGGAGCGTTTTCTCAGTTGAGGTTCCCTCTTCTCAGATGACTCTAGTTTGTGTCGAGTTGGCAAAAGGGTAACCCTCACGAGAGTATAAAGTTCTAACATCTTAAGCTATTCTGATATTAGTATACATTCTGTAGACATCAAGAGAACCATTGATGGTATGTGTGTGTGTGTGTTTATGGATAGATATATGAAATATATATTGATTCATAATATTATACAGATTAAGGGAGGCTAACACAAACGCTATTTTCATAAGTAAGTCATCTTACAACTATTGAGATTTGTAATTTTGAAAGAGCCAAGAGCTTGTTCTTTTATTCTACATATTTTATGTTGAACACCATAGAAGAGTAATTTTGGGGTCTCTACCGAGATATAGCAGAGTTTTACTATATAGGAAATAGATGATGGGCTTTTACTTGAACCTATGGAAGTTACTCTTTTAAAACAAGAAAGATAGGTAGGAAAGAAGGCACAAGGGGATGAGGAAAAGGAACAGGGAGATAGAAAGAAGGGACATCTTCAGGCTGAGTGGAGTTTGGTGAAGCAGGGGTCCCTTCTGTCTTATCCTCCAGTGTTCACACTGCCTTACACTGCACCTCGAAGGATATCAAAGGTCAGAATATTCTTCGGTTCATTCTTTGAATCCCTCAACTGTCCCAGTCAAGGATGGTAGGAAAATGTAAATACTAACTGTACTTCCACAGTACTCCTTTTCAAAACATCGTAGCCAAAAATCTGTCTTCTTTGGGGGTCCAGGGACTTCTCAGTGACAGCGGGAAGCTCAGCTACTGTTGTCGAATTATTGTTTTTCTTGGAATTAGAGGGAGGAGATGGGCTTGGAAGACTCAAGAAATAAACATTATACATGGAAACATACAAATGTGCACACATGAAGAAATAAAAGCAAATGAAATTTATAAGGCTTAGGAAGTTGTTGAAACATCCAAGGTTCAGAGTCTGTCCTGCAGGGGACTCTAGGGCTAAGGTGGTTGGTAGTTGTCACCCACGCTGGTGTGGGCTTTCAGGGGACTCACCTGTCTTTGAGTCATCGGTGCTTCTGTGAGTATCCCCCAAGCCATACTTAACGGTTCACTACGCTAGACTTGAATGGAATCATGTCTTTGGTCAGTCATTGACTCCCCTATCTGGGCTGAATAGATGTGTTCTCACCTCTCCCTAGGAAAATAAGCTCAAATGAGTAAGGTCAGAGCGGCAAACATCCTGCTCTGCCCTAACACTGGCCCTGTGTTTGCGGCTCCTGCTGTGTGGTTTTCTCCCTTCAGCTTCTCTGATAGTTGCCCTCTGACTCTGCTTTATTTCCATCACACATCCCTATCAGGCTCACATGGTGCTCTCTTCTCTATGCTTTACCCTCTGTCTGAGCTGACTTAAAGGACCCACTTCATTCTTTCAATGTCTCATACCTGGACTTTTGACTCTCTTTACGTTTTGCTTTTGGAAGCCCACCAGAGACTGTGAGGCACGCCTGAACTTGTGGCTGTGGTGTTCTAGAGCATCCCCTTGACCTGACTCAAGTTGCGTATGTCCAGTTCAGAACACAAGATAAACATAGACGGAGCCAGCAAAATGGCTCAGTGTGTAAAGGCATTTGTGGCTGCGCCTGATGACCTGACTTTGATACTTGGAACCCATATGATGGAAGGAGAGAATTCCTGAAAGTTGTCCTCTTACTTCTACACCTGTGCACCGGCACGCATGCAGCACCCCTAACCCCAAAACAGATAGACAGGCAAATAAACATAGGCCAACCATTCAAGAGCATGACACAGGAAGGAGAGGTCCTTGTGAATTAGAGAGGTTAGGCAGGATTTCCTAAGGGAAGAGGTGGGACTTGGATGTTGATTAACTCTGTTTGCCCCTTAGGGTTCATCAAAAAATGCTATATGAGCCTATGCATAACAAAGTGGAACTTCTCTAGCAAGCTGTAATATTGAGGCTCGTCATCCTCCACACTACCCTTTTGATTCTCTGCGCTTTGTGAGTGTTCTTGGTTTCCCTTGCACGCTCTAAGCACTTCGCTGCTTCCTTGACCTGCTTGCGTGTATGATCCTTCCTGAGTTCCTTTCCTCTGTCCCGTGCGCTCATGCATATCTGTATTTGCTTATTTTCCATCTCCTTAGATCAGGGTTCATGGTCCAGAAAGCTCATCTCTTAGCTGAGTTTCCTTTTGGGGAGAAGCATGCCAGCTGTGCCTGCTGTGTTGTGTGCAGCTGTACACACGGTGCAGGAAACAGGCGTCTGGTAACATCAGGTCCAGGGCTGGTCTGGACCAGGCCCGAGGAAAGCTCTCAGGGCCCAGCGGCAGACCTGTTCCTCTCTGCCTGCCTGATCCAGGGCTTGGTGGAGGACACACAGCACTGTCAGGAGCTCTCTCTAAGGGCTCCTGTTCTTAGACCTGGTGCGCCTGGGCTCAGCGACAGTGACATGTGTGGGGGCAGGATTTATGCTACTTTTCCAGGGACTTTGGCAGATTCTGCAGCTGTGGGGTGGCTCCTGAGTCTTCCCTCCCACACTAACCTTCAAAGGGTGCTCATCTCTACCTCCCAGCAATTTAGCAGCTCCCTTCTTTGGCAGAGCACTGTACAGTACATCTACCCGCCATGGCAAGTAGGAGCATTTTGGAGAAATTAAAGACTTAAAACTTGTACTTTGCTACCAGGCTCTTTTTTTTTTTTTGCTAAATACCTTCATTTGCTTTTAATTCTTTGTTTGACAAATAAATGTTGGATGTATTTATCATGTAATCCATGATACTGGATTAATATATGGATTAAGGGTTATTTAAATAGTGAAAATCAACCCAGAGAATTCAGTGGGATGAAGGGTACTTTGCTCTTTAAGAAAGTGGTTGTGGGGCTGAAGATATGGCCCAGTGTTGGAAGCACTTGCTGCTCCTTCAGAGGATTGGAGTTTGGTTCTTAGCACCCATATTAGGGTGCTCACAAATGCCTATAACCCCATCTCTAAGGGATCTGTTCCCCTCTTCTGGCCTCCCAAGACACCCTATGCATTCTCTCTGTCTCTCTTTCTCTCAAATAACACATATTTTTAAAAAAATGTTTATCTCACCAGGCAGTGGTGGTGCACGCCTTAAATCCCAGCACTCGGGAGGCAGAGGCAGGCGGATCTCTGTGAGTTCGAGACCAGCCTGGTCTACAGAGCGAGATCCAGGACAGGTACCAAAACTACACAGAGAAACCCTGTCTTGGAAAAAAAAAAAAAAAGTATTCATCTCACTTAAGCAAACCAAATGCAGGGATTGGAGAGTCAAGCTGGAAGATGGCTTGGGTGGGGGTGGGGTGCTTGTGGACTTCTCAAGGTCACTGTTGTCAATAGGGAATGACTTTGGGTTGTTTCCACTCTCAGGGTAGCACGGTGTAACTTGTTCAGTCTCCAGGATGAGCAATGATAGAGGAAGTAGGGACACGTCTGCATCAGGAGGAGGAAGAGGAGCTGACTACCTCTGTGAGCTCTTAGGGAGACTTTGTCTCAGGCTCAATTTTCTCACTTTGTGCTTAAAATGTGAAGCATGAGCTGTACTCTCTAAATCCCCCTTCAGGCTACAGGTCTTGACTGTGTCTGTACTATACCCGAGTACACGCCATCTCTTGATCCGTGCTCTATTTTTGCAGTGTCTGAGGTGGCACTCTCAGCCCAGGATGCTCTTCTTCCTACCTTTGCCTCCAGATCGTTTTAACAAAAGACTTTATTGGATCCACAGCCTGGAAACACATGTCAATGGGGTGCCTAGAATAATCACAAGCTGATTAAGGGATTTTCCAAACAGAACCTGACTCCATCCAGGTTCCTTCCCCAGACAGCCTGTCTGGGGACTGTTTTCTATACAATACTCTATATCAGCGATTCTCAACCTTCCTAACGCTGAGACCCTTTAATACGGTTCCTCACTTTGTGGTGACCCCCAACCATAAAATTATTTTTGTTGTTACTTTATAACTATAGTTTTGCTACTGTTATGAATTGTAATGTAAATATATTTGGAGATAGAGGTTTGCCAAAGGGTTCGCAACCCACAGGTTGAGAACCTCTGCTTTATGTATCAGTTGCAAAAACTACACACCATGAAGCCTTACTGCAGAGTGACCTAGGCAGGCCTGCCACTCACCTCAGTTCTCTTAATCTGTAAAATAAAGATGATAACGGTTGCAAGTTATGTTACAGCTTGGGTTACAGAGCAAGACCCTGTTTCAAAAGTCACACACACACAATAACATCTGCTTCACAGGTACGCTATGAGGATCAAGTGAATTAATGTTTCTAAAGTATTGAGGACAGCACTCAGCCCACAGAAAGTGTTTTTAAAACATTTAAGTACCAACTGGGGCTTGAGAGGTGATTCAGTAGGTAACATGTTCTCTGTGAAAACACAAGAGACTGCCACGCCCAAGTAAAAGCCAGTGTGGTGGGGCATCTGTAACCACACCGTGGGGCAGACCCCAGAGGCTCACTGGCCAGCCAGTCCAGCTAAAATGCCAAGCTCCAGATTCAATGACAGACCCTGCTTCTAAAAGGAAGTTGGAAGGCCATACAGAAAGAAATGCTATATGAACCCCGGGACTCCCCACACTTACACATGGGTGAGTGCATCTGCATACACAGTGCATATATACATAATACCCAGGTCTTAATGAAATATTTGTGGACAATTTATTGAAAATAAATTAATAAAGGGTCCTCAAATAAAACTATTTTATTTAGGAAATTTGAGTTGGTGGAAGTCAGGTCTGTTTCTTCATCCTCCCATAGAGACTAATATATCTGAGGGTGGGAAGTGTGCTGATTTAATCACACTTCTCAGCCACATGTTAATAAATCATAAATCTGTACTAAATTATTTTTTGTTAAAATGAATTCAACACATTGATCCACTATGGTGAGGTTTCTAAAGTGTCAGAATTGAGGGTGCATACATCTACTAATGCTTTTTAGTTTGCATTCATCATAATTAGTCTCCTCTGGGGTATTTGCTTTACAAACATAGGTGATTTTCTTTCCTTGAGCTTACCAAACATGGAATAGTGTAAACATGTCTGAGAATGGCAATCAAGATTCTTCATCCTCAGAGCACATTGTATCCTTAGGGCACATGGTGATGCTCATAAATTGCCTGAGTTTCCTTTGAAGTTCAGCAGAGTCTCTGTAAGGATTTCTCAGTCTCTTCATGGCTAACAGTTCATTCGAGGGAGTTCTTTGTTGTGGAGGGCTAGCCTGTGTATGGGACTAGGTGTAGCAACATTCACTGTCCAAACGCCAGATACAGCAGCACTCTTCTTCACTGTCCAACCCGTCCTGCAATGTTGAAAACTCAAATGTCTCCAGACACCATGACACAGACAGTCAAGTCACTCCTGGTTTACAAGCATGGATCTAGAGGTCTCTTAGTGTTTTTCACTGACTCCAGGATGTCTGTCTGTCATTTGGAACTCACAGCAAAGGAAGGTAGAAGGACATACTTCCTGAAAAGTAGACGTAGTTAATGGGCTTCACTCACAGTACTGTTGGAAATAGACCATAAGACATGTAACATAAAGGGGCAACCAAAGACTATTAGGGAAGTGCTATTCAGTTGTGCTGGGAAGGATGGCTATATCTGGGCTATTTGGGCACTCACTGTAGAGCTTGAGAATACTGCATTAGACAGGAGGGCTTAACTATGTTAAGGTTGTTTATTTTCATATAACCACATATACTGTATTAACTAGCACAAAAAAGGAAGCAGACCTTGCTGTAATAAAAAGGACTGGACTTTAGCTTTGCTTTCTTTCTTTTTTAAACTAAACACTAACACAGTCCATATGTTCATGGGGGGAAAATATCCCCATAGAATGGGAGGTTGATCAGGCAGACTTGAGTAAGTCTGTAGGGCCTGCTGGATATGAAACCCAGACTCTCTTTTGTGCAATGTGGGTGCCCAGTACATGCATCACCCCCTTTTGTAGTGTGCGGGGTGCATGCTTACTTTCTCTCCTGGCTCAAGAGAAGGCATTTTTGAGACTTAAAAGAAAGACTAAAGAGGAAAGCAAGCTATGATAAGATGATCTTTGGCAAAAGAATAGAGTAAAGTGCATTGCAATTGCTTCTAAATTAGTTATCTGATTTAGGTCTGTGTTTTTATAAGCAAAGCCCAAACTCTTAACCCCTTAACTTCCCAGTTGTAATGCAACTAAAATGGTAAGAGCTTTGAAGCCCTCGGTAGCTGGCCAACACTTCCTGTGGAGAGAATGCATTTAAAAAAAAAAACAAAAAACTTCTCTACCTTCATCATGTGGCAGCAATGTGCAATGCACTCGCTTATTGAAAGGGCTTGTAATCCAGGCTGGGAAGGCATGTGGATACTGGGCTGCGCACCATGCTACACACAAGATTTCCTATTGCTTAAGGAATTGGGAATAGGAGGGTGCCCACATGCTGCATAGACCCCTGGAAAGAGTTTCTTTCTTTACTTCTTAAGAATTGCAGAAATTGGCACTGTGGAGCTGTCTGAACAAGGCAGAACCAAAGCGATACCAAGGGGTATACAGACAATCCGGCTTCCGTTGGAACTGTGTGTCCTCAATTCATCGGACAAAGAGGGAGATAAAAAGAGATAAAAATAGGAAGAAAGAAGTCCAAGTATCTCTATTTGCAGACAGTGTGTTTCTATATGTGAGAGATGCCGAGACCTCCGATCTCGTAGACACTTTAACAAAGTGGCAGAATACAAAGTTGACATATGGAAAACCCAGAGCCTTCTAAACAGTAACAAGTGTGCAGAGGGAGAAATCAGGGAACCAGTCCTAGTCATGACTGTCTAACAAAATAAAACAAAACCTGGGAATAAACCTACCCAAGGAAGTGAAAAGCC